>NW_026592509.1:1150200-1285882 GCF_907164565.1 Psammomys obesus | reverse complement strand
CAAGGCCACCTCCTATGGGCCAAGCAAAGGAACATTGATTCAATGTGAACAGGGTACAAATGGCATAACTTTAGAGGTGCCTAAACAGCTGACAAAACCCCACAGGACAGCCATGTTTTTCACGCAAGGCTTTTACAAAGTGCTAGAGCTGGGGAATACCTAATAAGAACCTTTTTGCCTCAAGCCAGTCAAGCTCACCTCTAGGCTAGTGCAGTACCACTTTGTATTTTGAGCACAAAGTCCAAAGCGTGAACCTATAGAAAAGCTGAAAGAGGCTGGGTGTCTCCTGTACTTGGGAGACAGAGGCAAGTAAATCATATATGAGTGTGAGACCAGCCTGGTCTACACAATGAGCTTCAGCCAAGGCTAGAGAGAACCTCTCTCTAAAAAAAAAAAAAAGAAAGAAAGAAAAGAAAAGAAAACCCGGATGACCTGCCACACTCAGGTTTCCCAGGGCACCATAGCCTACATTTCCAGCTGCCTCAAATAAAATAATAATTTATTATTTATACAGTGTTCTGCCTGCACTCCAGAAGAGAGCACCAAATCTCATTACAGACGGTCATGAGCCACCATGTGGTTGTTGAGAATTGAACTCAGGACCCCTGGAAGAGCAGGCAGCGGAAGTGCTCTTAACCCCCGAGCTCCTCAGCAGCCCTCTTGCTTTCCACAACAGCCATGAACCTTACATTTACCTTCCTTGGAGTAGGCTTGCTCTCCACGTCTCTGGACTTTCTACTTCCCTGTCAGTCTCGAAGCACCAACTCAGACCCTGCCCCACTCACCACACTATAACCCCCTCCAGTGTTACAGGCCACCAGCACCTCACCAAATGTTCAAGGAAACCACCACTACATCCCTTCAGATTCTGAGGTGCCACAAAATGAGGGACCTTACTAAACCTGCACAGATTCAACACCTGGTCAAGAAAGGTGGTGTGTACCTCACCAATAGCACGAAGGAGTTTCAGATGGGGAGCCACTTGCCCCAGTGACTTGGCAAGGAAGGGTTACGGCTGGGAATACCACATTCCTGTAGTTTCCTGTATCACCCAATTGAAGGTCTAGTGAGATGGGGGTGCGTTTCACGTAGGAACACAGGCAAAAAGAAAGTCAGCCACACGTCAGGCATAGGTAACAAGTTGGACTAATGCAATGCAGGACCCAGGCTTCTGGCTACCGGATCACAACAACGGGCTTCCGGCTACTGGATCACATCAACACAAAAAGATGCCAACAGCATCTTTCAGAAGAAATACTTGCTTTCTGCAAATTTGAGATAAGCTGCTTCCCTCCACCACTCTTCATATCTGTCCTGCTGTGAGTCCAAAAGCAACAGAGCTAGTTAAACCAGTCTGAAACCTCAAAAACTGAGTTAAAACAAACATCTGGTACTTTAAACACTGAGGCAGAAGGATCACCATAAGCTTGAGGCCATCCTGGGCTTCACAGTTGAAGACCCTGTCTCAGAAACACACAGACAACAAATACTGCCATGCAGCACTGCATGCAGAGAGTGCTGCACAAAGCTGCATATCTGCCCATCTGAGTGAAGAAGGCTCACACAATCACATTATCCACAAGTCTGTACATAGGACAACTGGCTTGTTCTTGAAACTTCGGGCATCTCCCAGAGCAGCAGATGGCCTCAAAAACCTGCCACTTTCCTAAGAACTGGAGGCCCTTAAGGGTTGGGGTGCTAGTTCAACTCAGCATAGGTGCACAGGGGAAAGCAAAGCCATGCAGCCCAAGACAAAGGGATACCTGGCACACAAGACCCAAACCCAGGCAGGCCTAATGCTGGTGTGTCAGATGAACAATCAGCAGAGACTGATGCCTGTCCACAGAAAGAGGAGCACAATCGAAGTCCAGTCTCAAGGTCCTCTTGGTGAGGACAATTCGACACCACAAGCTTTGGGACTGACACAGAGCCCTGCATCAGTAGGCTCCTCCTTTCTTCATATGTATTTCTAGACTTGCCACAGTAACAATCCTGATGGAGAGAACCAACAACTAGAAAGGCAGCCAGTGGACAGATGAAAGGTCAGAACACAGACAGGCTGCTGTTCTCTTGCTCCAGATATGAAGCCACGTCCTGGGCTGCTGACTCAGCAAGGAGTGACTGGAGAAGCCATTCAGTGAGCAAGAGCATAGCTAGAGGCAGTGAACGACACCCTCAAACTCAGCCTGTACTCCACAGGGGGCATAGACAGCTGAGGTCAGTGCTGAAGTTACTCCTACTGCATAATAGCTGCTACTGGTCAATCACTCATCCAGAAAGACCAGAGCATGCTTGGGTACTCATGTGTAAGTGTCTCTGTGTGCATCATGTCTAAAGCCATGAAAATGACAACTGGCATATGAATTGGCATGACTGAACACAGGCCCAGGCACCCAGAGGGCAGAATGTACTCACCCAGTCGCCGGGGCCTCCAGCCCTTCACAGTGCGGCCCCTCTCCACATCCACGAGGACCCTCCTGCCATCTATCTTCTTGCCATCTGCGTGCTTGTAAGCGGCTGCAACAGATGTGGGGGAGGGGGAATTCCCCAGAAGGTCCTCTAGTCAGACAAGGCTCGACACAAGAGCATCCCTGCCCCTCAAACCCCACCTGCACACATAACACTCACACTCCCACCAGTCAGCCAGGCAACCAACAGCCAGACAGCCCTCTCCCCACCCTGAAGGGCCTGCTCCATCCAGTGCCTGATTTCCTTTTTGGCACCCCCAACTGCTATTGGGGGGCAAAACAACCACCCTGACTACCCCCAGCTCCCACACGATGGAGCAGCCCCCTCCTGCCAGGGCGGCCAAAGTTGCTGCAAAGAAACTGGAGGTTAGCTGAATGCTGGCCTCTGCTGTGGGGAGGGCTCCTCCACACCCAGGCATGCACCCTAGACACCATGCTGGGCAGGAGGCCTGCTAGGCCCCTCTACACCCAGGCATGCACCCTAGACACCATGCTGAGGCAGAAGGCCCAGTGGGCCCCTCCACACCCAGACCACACCAGTTTTCTTTTTCTGTGTTTTCACAGGGGAGGTCAATGTGAGGAAACAGACATTAGAACAGAAATGCACAGTAGTGGAAAGACCTTCAGGAACTGGCAGGGATAGAGGTGGGTGCTGAACTCCCCAGGGGCCTCCAAGGACCCTGGCTAGACCCAGAGGGACATGTGCCTTGCTACTCAAAATCCCTGCCTTACCTGAGCCGACTGACCCTGCCACCACCTAGCCTGGCCAGCTCTGTCCTCCAAGCCGAGCTCAATGGCCAGCAGGGAATGCAGCCCCGCCTGAGCCCTCACGGAAGTTGAGGAGCATAGGACATAGTGGGGAGGCCCAGAGTCCAGGCCTGTGATCAGGCAGGGCTGTTAAAAAGGCCAAAAAGTCCCTGTCCAGGTCCCAGTCCTGGCCTAAGGGACTATGCTCACCAACCACAATACCCTGGCCCACCCCTGCCCACTCCCCCCCCAATAACAACCAGAGGAAGAGAAAAAGGTGCCATTTACCGATGCCGGCCTTGCGGGTGTCCAAACCGAGCGGGATGGGGGGGGCCCGGCAACTCCTGGGGGCCTGGCGAGGAGGCGGGCTTCCCGGGGGTGGGGTGGGAGTGGGACACGGGACTGCTTACCTGGAGACCCCAAGCTTACCTGAACACTCACACAGACCCCACACCCACCACCATTGGGGCAGCTAAAGCTACAGGGAGCCCTGAGAAGGAGAGACTACATTCCTACATCACCTAGAGACAAGTAGATGAAGGAAGTAAGGGAGCCTCAGAGCCTCCCAGAGGATGACTTGAGCCCGGGCCGGGAGCCTTAGGTCTATCTATCCTGCTTGAACTTAAACAGCAGGCCTCAACTCAAGGCCTCAAAGCACCTGCTGCCTCACCACTACCTCAAACAGTCACACTCTACTAGGCACAGGCCCAACCCTCAGTACTGGGGTCAAGCTTTCCACCTCCAATTCCATTCGACCACCCACACCACTAATGGCAGCAGCTCTGAGGCTGGTACACTGGGGACACACCTGGTATCCAGGAAAAAGTACTTCCCATGCTCCAGGAGGGGCCATTTGGCCCCTAACCCCAGAGCAGAGTGAGAGGGGACGGAACTTGAGGACTGAGGTCAGTCAAGTACAGGAACCCTGCTCAGGTTCCCCATCCCACACCCCAGGAGAGGTCCAACCCAGAAAACAACAAGAAGACCATGTGATTGTGTAAGTCTAGGCTTCTCTCGCTTTCCCTCTCTTTCGCCTCTGTACAGTTTAGTAAAAACTACCACACTTTTCAGTTGTTTATGGCCTGTTCACCCCTCCCATACCCAGAATCCCAATCCATGCACTTTGGGGAGCTCAGGCACTGAACATCACAGTTGCCTTCTCAGGAGGCTCCCACCACACCAAGGAAGACAGGAGGGACACAGTAGCCCGAGCTAGAAGCCAGAGACTCCAAGACCACTATGGTAACAACTCCACAGAAGTCAAAGGGCAGGGAGGGTCGGGCTGAAGGGCTCCACATAGAGCCCTGGTCCCAGGACACCCCAGCATTAGATTGCCAATGTGACCTAGGTGTCAGGAGCTGGGTGGAGCCCGACTATGGTTGGAGGCCAGTGCCTCTCCTACCGAGGTCCACCCTTCCCCTTGGGATCAGTGAGATTACCAGAGAGCATGTGGATGGGGGCAAGAGGGGTGGAGGGCACCCAATGAGGTAAGGGCTGTGGGTGAAGGGAGCCTGGGGCGGGAGGGGAAGCCTCGCTGCTCCTAAGCTGCCTGGCTAAGCTGGGCTGGTGTGCGGTGCTGTGATCTTACCCATGATACAAACCCTTATACCAACCATACACTGAGGTGTTGTAAGGGGAGCGTAAGCATCAGCTGCAAGCCAGCTGCGTGGTGGCTGCAGTGACAATAAGAACAGTCAATTAATACGGCGGCCCCTGGACACGCCGCAGCCCTGCCCACCCCCACCCACCCAGCCCTACCCGAGTGGACGCCGCATAGCCTCAATGGGGCTTTGTAGCTGTGGGTGCTAAACATGCCCACCAGATCACTACTTGATGAGAACTGAGTAGGGTTGGGGTGAGGAGGTGGAGGGTCGGGTGGCCCAGCCCAGTTCCACTGGGGGGAAAAAAAAGAGAGCTGGTTCAAAGGCCAGCTCACTCCAACCTGGTGGCCCCCAACTCCAGTGGGGGCCTAATGGGGAGAAGCCTCCCCCAAATCCGACCCCCCCACCTCCGGCTGGCCCCGTACCTCACCCAGTGCCCTCCTGGCCCCTGAGGTTCAACGTGTGAGACACTTACCTCCCTGGGCTCACACACACGTTGTGGGGGATTTGGTTTTTGATTTTTAAAAAACACGTATATATAAAACAAAAAAAGATATATCAGAAACAGAGGGAGAAGAGACAATGCTAAAGTCAGGTACGGCAGGGGAGGGAACAGACGACGGGGGAAGAGGCCGGGTAGCAGAGGTAAGAGGGTCAGAAGGAAGGGCAAAAGCACAGTACTCACAGTGCATGTCTCGTTCATGCTCATACTCGATGAAGGCATAACCACGGGGTTTCCCAGAGCGCTTACTGTATACCATGTGAATCTGCAGGGCAGGCAGGCAGAAGTCAGCCCCACTAGTTAAAGGGCTGCCCCACCCACCCCGTAACACAACTTGTAACACACGCCTTGAGCTGGGGGACACACCAATAACAGATGTGTCCTTCAGGAGACCCAAGGGACTCTCACTCTACTGAAAGCCAAAGCAGATTGGAAACCAGAGGGGCAGAGAGGCAACACGTAGGAGGCCGAGGTCTTCAAAAGCAGGCTGGACAAGGCTGAACATACAGCTCAACGGAAACTCAACATTCTGATGGTGGAGATCCTCAGATGAGGCCACAAAGCCAGCTGAGGATGAGGAATGAACACTTTGTTGAGCATATAGGGCCTCTATAGATAGTCCATGTAGAACTGGGGCAACAGGAGTCTGCCGACAAGCATGGCAAGAAGGGCATGTGCAGACAAGGTCCAGCATATGCGAAGGCAGGAGCCTAAAGGACCCAAAGCACTTAAGAGCCTTCTGCAGGACAGAACAGGGATGAGGGAGCACATGGCCACACTGTAAGGTCATGTAAGGTCAAGCTGAAGCTTCTGGGCCCTGTCTCCATACAGAGGACACTTGAGCAGAGAGAACCAGGATTCAGAAAGAAATGCTGGGACATAGGAAGCAGGGTAAAATAGTAAGACTTCTGGAAGTTAGCAGTATTTGATCCGGTTCCCAAAGAATGACTGGTCTCCTATGCACAGTAGTACCTGTCCACACATATGTGGACATGGTCCTAAGCTTGCTCAGGAATCCTAGGATTTTAACTCTACAACCTGCCATCTTCAAAAGCCAACTGAAATTCCAAGCTGGCATGTCAGTGCCAGGTTCCATCAGGCCTTGGGAGTGTGAGGGGAAACCAGTTCCTGAGACCAAGGAATCAGGAACAGGCCAGAGGACCCATCCAATGGCTTGCCCTAGGCTAAGCAGCTTGTGTCCACCATGAACACCAGGCCTTACTTTGTCTCCCAGCAGAGGAAAATAAGACACAGAGGAGTTAATCAGGTTTTATGTAAAAGCTTTGCCTAGCATCTCTTTCTTGCCTTGTTTTTGTACAGAGCTCAGGCTAGTCTCAACCTTATGAAAATCTTACTGCCGCAGTCTTTCTAGGAATGGGATGATGGTTATGAGCCACCGCACTTAAAGTCAGCACGCTTTCTCTTCCGTCCGATACCTTCTATTTAAATAATTTGAGATTGTAATAATCTTATCTCTCCCCTCCAAACCCTCCCGTGCTCTTTCAAATTCACTTTTAGCTGTCGGCACATACGTGTGTGTACTTGGGCATCCCTAAACCAACCTGCTCAGTCTGTATGCACTGCCTGCGCATGTTCTCAGGACTCACCATTTGGTAATGGATAACCAAGTAGCGTGCTTTTCCCTAGATCCCTTCTAACTTTTTCCCCATCATTAGCGTGCTCTCTCACCTTTGCCTTTAGAGATTTTACTAACCTTGGCTGGCCTGAATTTGGTATGTAGACCAGGGTGACATAGAATTCAAGAGATCCACCTGTCTCTACCTCCAGAGTGCCGGGATTAAAGGCATGTGGCACTACCTCTGACACATATTTCTGGTCAGACACCAGACACCTCAGATCGAGGGCCATAGAACACATCCTATCTTAAGCACACCTCTGCCTTGTACCAATAGTATCTGCAGATTGTATGAAATTAACAAGTTTTCCTTAGCTACATGGCAAGTTCAAGGCCAGTTTGAACAACTTAGCAAGACATTTAAAGTAAAACAGAAGTGGGAAGGGCTGGATAAATGGCTCCTCAGGGGTTAAGAGCACTTACTGCTCTTGCTGAAACCAACTATTCCCGCAGGACAGCTAACAACAGTCCATAACTCCAGTTCCAGATCGAGGGCACTGCTGTGCACACTTGGTATACATACATGAAGGCAAAATATACATTTTTTCCCCCCTCAAGACAGGGTTTATCTGTTTAACCCTGGCTGTCCTGGACTCGCTTCATAGATGGCTTTGAAGTCACAGAGACTGGCCTGGCTCTGTCTCCCTGAGTGCTGGGATCCAGCTCAAAACACATTTTTTTTTTTGGGGGGGGGGGGGGGTTAAAAAAAAAAAAAAAAAAGCCTATTTGGAATAGAGTGATACCCTGTCTTAACAAATAAATTAATAAAGCCACTTGGAAAGGGGCTGGGGATGTGGCTTAGTTAGTAGAGCAATTACCTAGCATGCTGAAGCCACATTCAATCCCCAGCACTGCAAAAACACAATTGTGGTGGTACACACCTGTCATACCAGCACTTTGGAGGCAGACAAAAGGATCAAAATTTAAGACCACCCTCTACATAATGAACTCAAGGCTGGTCTGGACTATGTGGGCCAATCTTAAAGCTAATTTGAGCCAATGAGATGGCTGAGTTTCATCTCTAGATCACTGTGGAATAAAATCCACCTCCCAAGTTGTCCTTTTATCTCCCAATATGCCAACTCTACCCTCCTTCCCCAATGTAATAATGCAGAGGACCCGAGTTTGGGTCCTACCATCTACATGGCAGCTCACAACCATATGTAATTCCAGATCCAGGGAATCCAATGTCCCCCTCTGGCCTCCATGGCACTGCACTCACATGAGTATGTGTACGCACAGGCAAATAAAATAAGCCTTTAAAAAACCTAAGAAACAAAATTTAAAATAAATGTAAGAAATGGCTCAATGGTAAGAGCACTTGATGCTCTTGCAGAAGACCTGCCCTTCGTTCCCAGCACCCACATGGTGGCTTACAACCCTATGTAACCCTGTCTTAGCTCTAGCAACCTCTCTGGCCTCCTTGGACACCAGGCACTAATATAGTCCACTTATAAACAAGCAGGAAAAAGGACACTCATATACATAAAATATTTTTAAATAAAGAAGTAAATAAATAAATAAAGCAGCAGTAACATGAGGGCTGGGGATATAGTTTTGGGTACAATGCTTGCTTAGTATACATACTGCTACCATAGGCTTAAGCCCTAGTCCTGGGGCAGAAGGGAAAAAACTAACAAAGGAGGTCTTGGGCAGCGAACACAGAAGGACTGGTAGTTGAAGACCATCCAAAAAGTTATAGTAATCTTAAGGCCAGTCTTAAATGCATGAGGCTGCCTCAAAAACAAAATGTAAAAAAACAAGCCACGTAAACCCAGCCTAACTCTAGTGGGCCAGAACCCTGCCTCCTGTGCTCTAAACACACAATGACTCGAAACTTCCAACGTCACTTCTGATATTAAAGCTACACTAAAGGAAATAAACCCAGGCCCAGAAAAGATGTGAACTATGCCTGGGCTGGAAACCCAGCATTCTTCCTCTCTTCAAGCTACTGTTCCCTCCTACAAGTACCTGCAATTCAACCCTTCATTCCAAACCACTTACTCTTTTGATGGGTCCATACACCTCAAATTCTCTCCGAAGTTTAGATTCTGTCGTGTCATAGTTCTACAGGAGACAAGGTTAAGTTAAATGTGAGAAGTACACTGTTCCAAAGCTCTTGAACCACCCAGGACTAGACCCAAGTTCTCAGCAGCCTAGAGTTCCCAAGGAAGGAGCTAGGCACTTACCACTCTAGCCACGAACAGAGTCTTGAAGGCATCGCCCTGAGCATTGGGATCATTGTGAGGGTCCCCTGTAAACGGAGAAAATCTTTTAAGTACACAGTGCCCAGAGTCCTTGGTGTGAGAGTGATAGGCAGAGGCTGAGGACATGAAGATGGAGCCTAGGCAGGTCCCCTCTTTAAAAGAAAAGCTCATAGTAACCTGGCAGGCTTGGGTACACACTGTTTCAGGTCTGGTTTCACTAAAGTTTAATGACTTCCCCCTAACCCCCAGGCCACCAGTGGAAGACAGAGGTACCCCTGCTTTCTTGCTCAAAGGTCATCACAAGCATGCCAAGTGTTCTTCCAAATAGCTATGATCCTGAGAAGGGCCGAGATCTTTATTTTATTTTATTTTTCCCAGCATTACTTTCCATAGACCAGGCTGGCTTCACAATCTGTTCCTATCTTTAGCTGGGTGTAGTGGCACACGCCTCTAATTCCAGCACCCGGGAGGTAGAGGTAGGTGGATCTCTGTGAATTCAAGGCCAGCCTAGTCTACAAAGTGAGTCCAGGACAGCCCAGGCTACACACAAAAATCCTGTCTCAAAATTCCAGACAAGGCTAGAGAGGTTAAGAACACTCACTGTTCTTCCAAAGGTTCTGAGTTCAATTCCCAGCAACCACATGGTAGCTCATAAGCATCTACAGTAAGATCTGGTGTGCAGGCAGAATGTTGTATAAACAACAAATAAATCTTAAAAAAAAAAAAAAACAGACAGACAGACAGACAGATAAAAGACTTTCAACTTCAACTCCACTAAAGACATGATCTCAATGTTGTCAATCTCATCCCAAGAACTGTCCTTCTATCTGACCCTAGCCAGGGTTCATTCCTAGGGCAGAGAACTGGGAGTGAAGAAAAAGAGATAGGTATGTCCCCCTTTCAATTCTCTTTAAATAAATGTTGCTTTTTGAGGCAAAAGGATCTGAGAAACACAACATTTACAGACGGGCCAGGTATATAGCTCATTAGGAGAACACATACACAAAGCCTTGGGTTCTATAGAGAATAGCACCATATAAACAGGCCGCTAAGACAACATGGCCAAAGGTAAAAATGGGCACACACCTCCCAAACACCTGGTGAGGGTGCAATGAGTATTGAGCGCTGCCTGCAGGGTGGATGGAAACCAACTGAGAAGAGAGATTGCCTGAAGGGCAGCTAGGACACACCTCTGCGCAAGATACCTATAGTTCTTGCTTACCATAAGGGTTGATGAGTGACTAACAGCAGAAACCCATGCCACCAAATCAGTATTCCTTTCTGGAGGAACTCATTACCTGAGAGATAGCAAGTAACACCAGTACCTACTTCTTAGTGCACGTGAGGCAGATTTGCGTCTATACTCAGCACTCACTGGTCAGAGCCCTGGAAAAGAACTGGCCCACAGGAAACCTTAGAGCTAGAAAACTTTATCAGATACACTGACAAACCACTACTTTTTCATCCTGAAAATTGGAATAACCTATGTCCTGCTGCATGTAGAAGTCACATGAAGGACATCAAGTGTTCAGCAAAGGGTCAGTTTCCTTGAACAGGTGTCTTCTGACAGGACAAAGCAAGCTTCTACAGTTAATGAGCATAAACAGACCCTACTGCACCTGCTCCATTTTGTCTGCTCTGTTTTGGACAGCACAATGCACACCCATGAGCCTGCTTCAATTACCAACATGGGACCTAACATGATTGATCTCTACATTCCCCAACTGAACTTCAGGATTTCAGTCACATACCAGAGCTTGCCATGCTGTCTTTAATATATTTAAGTAAATTTTAACCACAACATCACTGTTAATATTACTAATTCTAACCTTACCTACAATCCCTCATTTACTATTCTTCAACCAGGGCTGTTTCAGAATGATACTTTTATATATCACACATTTAAACCTCAAGCCAACCAACCTACAAGTCTGGCTTGGTTGAAGAGTCTTTTCTAGTTTTTGTTTTTTGTTTTTCAAGACAGGGTTTTTCTGTGTAGCCTTGGATATCCTGAAACTCTCTGTAGACCAGGCTGGCCTCAAAACTCAAAGATCTGCCCACCTCTACCTTAGATGATGAGTCTTTTGACCTCTTATTCCATTATCCCCATAATCCTTGCCCCTAACTTTTCCTCGTCAAGCTTAAAAAAAAAAAAAGAAAGAAATCTGGTCATGGGTCTGTTCTATACAATTTCCCACATTCCTCACCTAGTGCAAGGCACACCTTAATAGTCAACTGGGCTTTATGCTGAAAGCAGAAGGGAGGGATGAGCACTTGTCCCTAGCAAGCCCCTTAGAGAGTTTGGGCTGTGGAGACAAGTACACAAGAAACACCGCTGAAGCACTGTCCAAGCCAGGAGTGCCCTAGGTGCTACCCCTGGACATGGAACATCCACCTCTGTGACACTTAGCAAGTAACAGGGACAGGTCTTTGTGACAAGCTAGGGAGGTTATAAATGATGCTACGATGGCGAATCTTAGTTGTCAACTTTTATATCTGGAATTACCTAAAACCAAAGCAGTGGGGCACAGTCTTGAGAATTTCTGGATCTCATCATTTGAGGTAAGAAGACCCAACTTAAACATGTTGGCAACCAATGTAAAACTATGAAGGAAGGAAGTTTTTTGCCTGCCTGCCCTGACTCTCCTGCCAGGGTCATCTATCCTCCTGCTGAGACATTCTTTCACTGGTATTAGAGTCTACTTCTTTAGGATTCCAACAGACTGAAAGCCAGCTGAGACATCTATCCAGCCTCATGGACTGAACAACTATCAGATTCTTAACCTTTCTGATTAACAAACAGCCAGACCACAGCCTGTAAGAGACTCTAATAAATTCCGTCCCCCCCCACATTCCCCTTAGTCTATCAGTTGTTCCTTTAGAGAACCCTAACACAGGCACTAAACACAAAGTGACAGCAGCATCTGGAAAACACCTTGCACATCTAGAAAGCCATGTCATAGGGAAGGCAAAACTCCTAGGAATTGGAGGATAGAGGTATTCCTGTGGCTTGAACATGGAGTATGAGGTTTCTAAGGACATGCAGATAGCCAGAGCTCCATGTCTACCTGTTACTCATGCACACTAAGCACTCCTGTTCTAAACTACAGTGTAGAAAGAAATGATCTGCCAAGGCTGTAGACAACAGAGGCAGAGAAAAGTCAGCATCTGATGAACCTTTACCATTCTGATGAGCCTACTGAACACTGACACCTGACCCTTTTTTGAGTCTGGTTACCAAGCACTACTCAAATCCTCTGCATCTGGAGCATGAAGCATCTCCAATTCCAGGATTAGGGAACCAGGGATAAAGCCAGGACCAATTAGGCAGATCATCTAATGCTTTACCTGAAGACACAGTGGAATTTTTTTTTTTTTAACAGGAAGAGGAAGTGACTGGGGGTCTCCCTACCTGTTAGAAGCCTAAAACCAACTGGAGGTGGAGAAATGGCTCAGCAGTTAAGAGCACTGGTTGTTCTTCTAGAAGGCTGGGGTTTGATTCCCAGCAGCCATACAGCAGTTCATAACTGTCCAGCTCAAGTTGCAGGGAAACCTATGCCCTCTGCTGGTCTCCTACACGCATATAGGCAAAACACCCTTACATACAGAAAAGTTAATAAGACATTTAAGAATGTAAAAAGGAAAGTCTAAGCCAAGTGCTGTGCTTGGCAAGTAGTTGCTAGGAAAGTGAAACAACTCTGCTTTCTCAAGCTCCCAGGAGAACAGCAGCCCATGTGTGACCCGGGAAGAGTGTAGTAAAATGAGACTGGAGGGAAAGAGTACTGGGAGGGAGAAGCTTACACATTTTCAGCTCTGTCTCCACTTCCTGCTGCCGCCGTTCAATCTTTTCCCGTCTCTGCCAGTAGAAAGAAGTAGAATGAGTATACAAGTAAGTACCTTAATGTCAGGGACCATCTGAAAAAAGTAGCTAGGGTGCACATCTTTAATCCCAGCACTCAGGAGGCAGAAGCAGGCTAATCTCTGAGCTTGAGGCCAGCCTGGTCTACAGCATTCCAGGACAGTAAGAGCTACACAGAGAAACCAAGTCTTGAAAAACAAAACAAAAAACCCCAAAAGACTAAGGCAGTAAAAACAACATACCTTTCTCTCCATGCGTTCCTCCCGGGTTTCTGCCCTTGTTGGAGGAGGGGCATCTCGAGGGTCCTAGGAACAACAAGAGAGGTGACAGGGAAGGAATGGGGAGGAAAAATAGCAATGGACACCACAAAGGAAGACTCTCGGCTCCTCTCCACACATAAATCCAATAGTTCCCTGTACTGACAGAAGACAGAGGATAAGGAATGGAGATAAGGCATGCTCCAGTGCTGACCGGTGCTGACCAGACAGTGCAGGTGTGTGGCAAAGTTAATATAGAAGTCTCCAGTGTTCAGAAACTTCTACTTAGTTCAATTAACCTTATGTCTACTAGGCATAATAATTAAAAAGTCTCGTATTTGAAAGTCCTTTTTAAAAAACAAAACATATTAACAATTCTTTTGAACTATCAAAAACATCATCACTGAGCAGTAGTAATGCACGCCTTTAATGCTAGTATGAGAGGTGTAGGCAGGCTGATCTCGGAGTTCGAGGCCAGCCTGCTCTTCAGAGTGAGTTCGAGGATAGCCAGGACTACACAGAAGCCCCTGCTTGATTGCATAGGGAGAAAAAACAAAAAACCCCATCAATCCATCAATCTATATGACTGAAGACATTTGTTCATCAGATTATGACATAGGTGACAAAGCTATAAAGGACAGTACCAAAGCTACACGGCTTTCACAGCCAGGAATCCTGCCACTTCCACAATTCCAAAAACATACAGAGAGTCTAATGCTAGCAAAAGAAATAAAACAACAGTGGACAGGGTATACCGCCAAAGACAGCAGGTTTTGAAATCCTCACCAGGCTCTCATTAAATACTAATTGGCATATGACCCACAAAAAGGACACCACTGAGCTGTACCCATTAAAATAAGTTTATTGGACAGTAACATCTACCAAGTGGAAGTAAATGTTAGGCAAACGGAGGAAGGCAGGCAACTATTACTAAAGAATCACCTTTCTGTTATCTAGTAAATTCTGCCTTTCCTACTTAACGTCAGGATGTTTCTCCTAAAAATTATGGCTATATGGCAGCATTCCTTAAGTTTGCTCTGATGGTGGGCATGACAAACTTTCTGCATGAAAGACTGACTCCCAGAAGCTCAAGTGATTCAGATTTACATGGGCAGCAAGTAGAGCCAAAAGCCCAACTCCCAGCCTTAAGCACTATAGGATACACAGCCTTAGTAAACACAATCCTCTTTTAAAAATCCTTTTCCTTGGGTTGGGGATTTAGCTTAGTGGTAGAGCGCTTGCCTATCAATCGCAAGGCCCTGGGTTTGGTCGTCAGCTCTGGGGGGTGGGGGATTGGGAGAATCCTTTTTCTACGCCAGGAGGTGGCGATGATGGCGGCAGTGGCAGCAGTGGCAGCAGTGGCGCACGCCTTTGATCCCAGCGCTTGGGAGGCAGAGGTAGGATCTCTGTGACTTTGAGGCCAGCCTGGTCTACAGAGTGAGTTCCAGAACAGTCGGGGCTACACAGAGAAATCCTGTCTCAACAAAACAAACAAACAAACAAACAAACAAACAAGCTAAGCCATACCCTCCACCCAACAATGACATTTAAAAAACAAAACAGTAACTACAAAGCCAAGCCTTTCACAGAAATCCTGTACCGCTGCTCTCCACTCATTTCCGTTACTGCTGCCTCCTGCTGAAGGCTACCCTAACCAGTGTATTAAATATATGCTTCCCCCCCTGGGTGGGGAGCAGCCTTGAAGGCCACAGAGGAAGACAATGCAGCCAGTCCTGAGGAGACCTGATAAGCTAGGGTCAGAGGGAAGGGAGAAGAACTTGAGGAGGGGCATGAGCAGAGATGAGGGCAGGATTGAGAGGGGATGAGGGAGGGGGCTACAGCTGGGATACAAAGTGAATAAACTCTAATTTATAACAAAATAAAGCAAATTTTTTTTAAAAAATGCGTTCTGGCTGGGCACAGTGGCGCACGCCTGTAATCCCAGCACTAAGGGAGGCAGAGGCAGGAGGATCTCTTGTGAGTTCCAGGCCTGGTTTACAAAGTGAGCCCAAGACAGCCAAGGCTACACAGAGAAACCCGGTCTCAAAAACAAAACAAAACAAAACAAACAAACAAAAAAAAACCAAACCAAGCTTTCTAGGTTGGTGGTACACACCTGTTAATTCTGGCACTGAGAGAATGAAACAGGAGGATGAGTTCAATGTCAGCATTAGTGACAAAAGGAAATCAAGACCAGCCACACAACAACAACAAAAACTCCACAAACAAAAGTCAAAAGTGGTGGCTCACACCTTTAATACCAGCACTGAGGAGGTAAAGGCAAGCAGATCCCTGAGTTTGAGACCAGCCTGGTCTACAGAGTGAGTTTCAGTACAGCCAGGGCTACACAGAGAAATTCTGTCTTGAAAAAACAAACAAACAAAAGACAGATCCACTTTCCAAGGTAAGAAATCTGACCAATCAACATGGGCTAAGGACCACCAGAGCCCTACAAAAGATATTATTAACCCTACAAAACAACTAGCACAGAAATTAGCCTCTCCTGGAAGCACACACCCATTATTTGCAGCATTTGGAAGGCTGAGGAAGGAGAACTGCTACAAGATCAAGGCTACCCTGGGCTACAGAGCAAAAGCCTGTATCAGAGATGGAGGGATGGTTCAGAGGTTAAGAGCACTGCCTGCTCTTCCAAAGGGCCCAGGTTCAATTCCCAGCACCCAACTGGCAGCTTCCAAGTGTCTGCAACTCCAGTTCCAAGAGATCTGACACCTTCACATTAATGCACATAAATTTTTTAGTAAAACAAAAACACCAAACCCTGTCTCAAAATTTAACCAAATTTGTTAGCATGATGGTTCTGCAGGTTAATGCACTTGTCACCAAGCCTGACAACTTTAGGTTGACCTTCTGGACCCAAACGGTGGAAAGAGAGAATGGATGCTTGCAAGTTGTCCCCTGACGTTCACAGGTTTACAAGTGCGTGCATGCACACACACACACAAATATATAATAGTGTAATCCCAGCAGTCAGGAGGAAGGCAGGCAGATCTTTGTGAGTTCAAGGCCAGCCAGGTCTACAAAGCCAGGGCTGTCATACAGAGAAATCCTGTCTCGAAAAACCAAACAACAAACAAGAAAAACCAAAAAGGCATACAAAAGCACAAAAGAGCAGAAAATGTAAAAGCCACTTTTCTAAGCCACACTACTGAAGCTGTTTAGAAACTGAACTCCAGTGCGGTCGCTCCCTCCAGACCCAAACACTCCTAGTGTGCTCCGCGCACTCACCTCAAACTCTCGTATGTACGGTGCAATGCCACAGTAAGGTTGGTTGTGGTGTTTTTCATGTGGCAGCTTCTCCAGCGGTGGCAGGTACGGGATGGGGTCTCGGGGTGCAAAGAGGGCCAGAAGGTTGGGAGGCAGAAACTGTGTCATCTTGCCAAACCTGAGATCAGAAGCTTTCCGTTAGAGTACTTTAGCACAGGAGGTTTCCTCTAGAACCCCTTCTCTCAAAAAGCAAAACAGAACAAAAACAGGCGAGAGATTGCGAGGAGGATGCTGGTATCCCCGGTAAGCGGTGCCTGAAAAGGGAAGGTCCTCACAGAAGACTAGTAACACAGAAAACAAAGAGGAAAAGGAGTGAGGATTTGTGGGACCCAGGGATCCTGAGGCACTGAGCTCTCTCTGATGGTGCTGGCTTCATACCTTGAGATTATGAAGTAGGAGTCTCAAGGTAGGCCATAAAGATCGTATCTCGCAAGCCAGTGGCCTCTGCGTAAAACATATAGAATCCCTGAGGCGAAAGGAATTGTGGGTAGAGGTCCAGGATGCAACATAAAAAAAAAAAAAAGGCGAGGAAAAAAAGGCAACACACAAGCCGCAAGGGCCTGTGGGTAGGGGACCGCAGGAGGTAGGGGGAGGGGGACGCTGAGTGAAAGAAGGCTGGAGTGCCCAGAGAACTCTGGGAAAAGAATGGGGAAACCAGAGGGAAAAAGCTGAGGCGCCGACCCGGGAAATGGGCCACAGGCGCGGGGAAAAGGCTCGGGGAACCCGCAAGGGCTTGTGGGTAGCGGCCCCGCACCCCGTTAAGGCCACTCATTCACTCACTCACCGCGCGGCCCTCTCCTCGGCCTGACGTTAGTCTCAGGCCTCGCGGCCGCCGTTCACAAACAAAAACTCCCGCTCTGGCTTCCACTTCGGCGGCGCCCGCGTCAGCTGTCCTCAGAGGCCCGCGCAGCGCGCGCAGACAGGCCGCTCTTCGCAACCCGCGCGGCCTCAGCTCGCGACCGGAGTGGACCGGGAGCGGGCCCGGCTGGAATCCCTCCGCCGGCCGCACTGCGCATGTGCTGCGCGCGTCAAAAGAAAGCCACACAGAAGTCCCGGCCCTACGCGGGAACTGCGCGTGCGCAGAAGCTAGAGCCGCGGTCAAACTCCTTAAATGCCTGAGGTTCCGCGACCCGGCGACCTACTGCGCAAGCGTGTTCGGCCCTAGGTCGGCCTCCACCTCGTGCTCCATCTAACTGCCTATGACCACGAGACACTTACCGATGTTCCGCCCATTTTTCCTAACACTTCCCCGACCTTGTACGCATGCGTCTAGGGAATGCATAACTGCATTGTCCTTCCGCCGCATGTCAAAGAGTGCCTACCTGAGCAGGGTCATTGCGTTTAGTTTCCATTTAAAGGATAACTCTTCCCCAAGTTTCTTTTATGTACTAGCCACAGTTTGGACACAGCAGGCGACAAAATAGTTCTCTTGTTCTTGGAGGATACATTGTATATTTGTTTGGTGGGTTTTTTTTTTTCTTTAGTATGTTGCTTTTTTTCTCCATTTTTTTTTTCAGGCACTGTTTCGTTATATATCCCAAGATAACTTGTATCTATCTATCTATCTATCTATCTATCTATCTATCTATCTATCTATCTATCTATCTATCTATCTATCTACATAATATAGACACTATATATTTCATATATATTTGTTATTGTTTTTTTCGGTTGATTGGTTGCTTGGCTTTTTTTTGAGACAGGCTTTGTTTCTCTGTGTATCCCTGGCTGTTCTGGAACTCCCTCTGTAGACCAGGCTGGCCTTGAACTCACATGGCGGCTCACAACCATCTATAATGGGATCTGATGCCCTCTTTCGTTTGATGCTTTGGAAGAAGAGATAGTGACCCACCAAACTCGGGTCCAATACAATAAGAGCATTGTTTGTTTGTTTGTTTGTTTTTGAGACAGGGTTTCTCTGTGTAGCCTTTGTTGTCCTGTACTCACTTTGTAGACCACACTGTCCTCGAACTCACAGTGATCTGCATGCCTCCGACTCCCAGAGTGATAGTATTAAAGGCGTGCACCACTGCGCCTGGCTAGCAATTGATTTTGATTTTTTTTCCCCCACTCTTTCTTTTTTTTGTTTGTTTTTTGTTTTGTTTTGTTTTGTTTTTCCAGACAGGGTTTCTTTGTATAGCCATAGCTGTCCTGGACTTGCTTTGTAGACCAGGCTGGCCTCACAGAGATCCATCTTTCTCTGCCTCCTTAGTGGTGGGATTAAAGGGTTGAGCCACCGTGCCAGGGAAGATTTTTATTATTCTTATTTTAATCTCTCATATGTTACATCCTAACCACTCCCACCTCCTCCATCCCCATCCACTCCTCTGTTTCCCTTCAGAAAAGGAGAGACCTCCCAAGAATGTCAACCAAATATGGCATATCAAGTTGCAATAAAACTAGGTACCTCCCTCTATTAAGGCTGGATGAGGCAACCCAGTAGGAGGAAAAGGGTTCCAAGCACAATTGATTTTAACCACTGAGAAATCTTTCCAGCCTGATAGGATTTCTTTCTTGAAAATCTTGAGAGTAAATTGCAGTGACACTTCATCCTTCAATACTGTAGCACAGACCCTCTAAGACACAAGGACATTCCTATAAAACCACCAACTTTCACCACGAAGAGAATGGCCCGTGGTGGCCCACTCCTACAATCCAGGCCTTGGAAAGATGATTAGGGGGTCAAGGTTGGGTTGAGCTATACAAGAGTTGGTCTCAGGACTGGATACATGTTTTGGTGGTTCAAAGTGTGTATTGTTCTTGCAGAAGTCAAGAGTTTGCTTCCTGGATTCAACACTGAGTGGCTCACAAACACCCACAAGTCTAGCAGGGGATCTTCTGCCCCTTTCTGGCACATATCTGCACTCAGGTGCCCTCCTGGAATGCACCAATACACATAATTTTTTTAAAAGACCACTTCTGAAAACACAAACAATAAAAATTCAAAAGAGAGTCTTGGTGGTATATGCCTTTAGTCCTGGTAGTCTAGAAGCAGAGGCACGCAACTCAGTGAGTTCAAGGCCAGCCTGTCTCCTGCCTATGTGCTGGACATGGTGAGTCCCTGCCTAAAAATAAATAAATAAATAGAAAGAGGGGGGGGGGAAGCTGGGCATAGTGGCACACCCCTGTAATTCCAGCACTCAGGAGGCAGGAGGATCGCTGTGAGTTCAAAGCCAACCTGGTCTACAAAGTGAGTGCAGGACAGCCAAAACTACACAGAGAAACCCTGTCTCAAAAAATAAAAAAAAAAAAAAAAAAGAAAGAAAGAAAGAAAAAAAGAAAAGTGGGGGAAAAAGATTTTTACCAAGCTTCTAATCAGATTTTGACAAATGATCCAGGAATGTTTTTATGTTAATGAAAATACAACCCAATCAAACGGGTTTGTGAGACCTTGCCTCAAAAGGCAGTCGGGAGAGGAGGCAAGCTCAGGGTGTGGAGGATGTGGGATGAGGTGGGGCACTTGCCTGTCATGCTGGAAGCTCTGGGTTCCATCTCCAGGACAGGCATCTTTAAAAGCCCTTAAACTGGCCACAGTGTTCCACACATGTTCTCCTAGTGATAGGAGCGCTAAGGATGGAGAGTTCAATTCCAGCTTGATTTATCCTGTACTGCTCTTCCAGAGGATCCAGGTTCAATTCCCAGCACCCACATGGTGGCTCACAACTGTAACTCCAAGATCTGACACCCATAGACATACATGCAGGCAAAACACCAATGCACATAAAATTAAAATTAAAGAAAAAGAAATTTAAACAAAACAAACCCCCTCCAAAACCAGAGCAAAGAGCTGGAGAGATGGCTCAGCACTTAGGGGCATTGGCTGCTCATTCGGAGGACCTGTATCTGACCTGGCAAACAGGGCTCACACCCCTCTGTAGCTACAGCTCCAGGCCATCCCCAGTGAGCTCCTCTGGCACCCACAAGTAGCAGCCATGCACTGGCATACATGCAAGCACATGGAATAATAAAAAGAAAACTTAATTTTAAGACCACTTCAAAATAAGTTTAAATATTTTTAAATGTAACTCACCTTCCCTCTAGAAAAAGCTTAACTCCTACCTCTGTATCTGGAGCCACTGGGCAATTGACAGAGCCCTTGACGTAGACAGGGAAAACTTGGAGAAAGAAGCTAGGTTGTTTGTTTGTTTGTTTGTTTGCTTGTTTGAAGTTTTATTTATTATTTATACAGCATTCTGCCTGCACAGCAGATCTTACTATAGATGGTTATGAGCCACCATGTGGTTGCTGGGAAGTGAACTCAGGAAGGACCGTGAGTGCTCTTAACCATCTCTCCAGCCCCAGGAGCGAGGTTTTGAAAAGGAGCTAGGTGGCCTGGAGAGATGCATCAGAGGTTAAGAGCACTGACTTCTTTTCAAAGGTTCTGAGTTCAATTCCCAGCAGCCACAGGGTGGCTCCCAACCATCTACAGTGAGATCTGGTGCCCTCTTCTGGCATGTAGGTGTACATGCAGATAGAACATTGTATACATAATAAATAAATAAATCTTTAAAAAGAAAAAAGAAAAGGAGCTAGATATTTCAACATGTTCCGACACCTTTTAAACTGGCTATGTGGTGCATGCTGGTGATCCCAGGACTGGTAAGATGGAGGTAGGAGGATACAAGTCTGCCAACAGCTTCAACCTAGACAACCCCAATGAGCCTTCACTTCAGTACTCAAAGTGGCTCAGTGTTTAATGGATTCATGTCAAACTAACATCAGAAACTGAGTTTTGATACTCAGAAACCATGTAAAAAGCTGGATATAGGAGAACTTGTTTGTGATCCTAATGCTTGGGAGAGAGGGAAAAGAGACAGGCAGATCCCTGGACTCAGACAATAATTCGGAAAAGCTAGACATTTGGATTATACTAATGTCAGGCCTTTGTTTGTTTGTTTATTTTAATTTAAGCATAGCATAATGAGATATGAACATTTGTGGATCTGACTGAAGGGATGTTCAAGAACTGGGCTTTTGTTTTTTGTAATTTACTTTAAAAGTCTGTGTGTGTGTGTGTGTGCGTGTGTGTGCGTGTGTGTGTGTGTATCTATGTGTGTATGTGTTCATGTAAGTATGAGTGCTGGAGAAGGCCAGAAGAGGGTGTTGAATCCCCTGGAACTGGAGTTACAGGTGGTTGTGAATTGCCCAAAATAACTGTTGGGAACAGAATTCCAGTCCTCAGGGACAGCAGCAGGTACCCTTAAGTGCTGAGCCATCCCTACAGCCTTTTTCAGTCTTTTGAAACAGGTTCTCTTGGGCTGGAGAGATGGCTCAGAGGTTAAGAGCACTGACTGCTCTTCATAATGGTCCTGAGTTCAATGATGGCTCACAACCATCTATAATGAGATCTGGCGCCCTCTGCTGGTGTGCACCTGTATGTGCAGACAGAATATTGTATACCTAATAAATCTTAAAGAAAGAAAAGAAATGGGATCTCTTTATATAACTCAGGCTGACCTCAAACTTTCTTCAATCCTTCTGCCCCCTTCCGGGGGGGTGTGTGTGAGACAGGTTTCTCTGTGTGCCCTAGAACTTACTTTATAGATCAGACTGGCCTTGAACTTACAGTAGTCCAACTAACTCTGTCTCCAGAGTGCTGGGACTAAAGGCATTCACACCATGCCCAGCTACAGTTTTTAATTTTACTCATTTACTACCTATTTTGAGTATTGGAGTCAGAACCTAAGGCCTTGCAAATGCCGAACAATACTATAAATAATTGTGACACTGGCCCCTCCCTGTGGATTCTAGTCAGGTACTTGATCATGCAGCCACATACATATCCAGCTTCCTGCCATTCTTCTCTTGTAAACATTATTAACTATCCAGATAACCAAAACCAATTTCCCCTAACTCAAACGCCTTCACTTAAGCCTTTCATAGTCTGTCTGTCCAAGGTCCCAGTGATCAGGGTACGGACATCTTCTGCTTCTGCTCCCAATTACAGACACAAAACCAGGAGCAAGGATCCCAGCTATCTTAGTCAGTGTTCTATTGTTGTGAAGAGACTCCATGTCCATGGCAACTCTTATAAAGGAAGACATTTAACTGGGCCTGGCTGACAGGTTCAGAGGTTTAGTCCATTATCTTCGGGGTGGGAACATGGCAACACGCAGGCAATCAAGGTGCTGGAGAAGGAGCTGAGAGTTCTATATCTGGGTCTGCAGGCAGCAGGGAGAGGCAGTGAGCCAATAAGCCTGGCTTGAGCCTCTGAAACCCCAAAGCCTATTCCTCAGCGACACACTTCCTCCAACAAGGCTACACCTACTCCAGCAAGGCCACATATCCAATAATGCCACTCCCTCTGAGTCGACGGGGGCCATTTCCATTCAGACCTAGGAAAACAAAAGAGAGCATGCTGGGCCCAGTCTGTGCAGGACAAGTTCTAACCTTTGAGAAGAGCATCAGAGTAAATGGTGACATGGCTTTAGGTCAATGAAGTGTTGTAAGCTCATCTTAGACTCCCTCCCCCCTGCAAAGTATAGAGAAGGTGAGAGAATTCACTAGGGTTGGGTTTGGCAAACAGCACCTTCAAATGGTGGCAAATAGGTAAAGACACATGGGGGTCAGGGGAAGGGCACCCAGGGATGGCTCAGCAGTTAAGAACAGTGGCGGCTTCTCCAAAACAGCCAAGAACACGGACTAATTCCCAGCACCCACACAGCAGTTCACATCCATCTGTAACTCCAGTTCCAGGGGATCTGACAATCTCCACAGACAAAAATGTAGGCAAAAAAACAATCAATGCTCCCGAAATAAAAATAATTAATTTGCTGGGCGTGGTGGGTTACAGAATGAGTTCAAAATCAGCCTGGGCAACTTAGTAAGACTGTGTCTAAAAATAAAAATGAAAAACAAAAAAAGGACTGTAAATATAGCTCAGTGGCAGGGCTCTCCTTTAGTCAGGTAGACACAATGTCTTCCTCCGTCACCACCCACATTATTTGAAGACGGGGTCTCTCCCTGAACCTGGAGTCCACAGACTCAGAATGGTTGGCCAGTAAGTCCGGATATCCTCCTATCTCTGTCTCCCCAGCGCTGCCATGACCAGTTTTTTGTTTGCTTGCTTGTTTTTTAAGACACTATTTTGGAGCACACCTGTAATCTCAGCACCCTGGGAGGCAAAAGCAGGTGGATCGCTGTGAGTTCGAGGCCAGCCTATTCTACAAGGTTAAGTCCAGGGCAGCCAAGGCTTGGGAAAACAAAACAAAACAAAACAAAACAAAACAAAACAAAGTAAAAAGAAGACACCATTCAGGCCTACGCAGAGAAACCCTGTCTCAAAAAACCCAGGCTGGCCTCAAATCCAAAGGTCCGCTTGCCTGTGCCGCACGAGTGTTGGGATGAAAGGCGACACCACAAGATCTCATAACTGACTTTTTTCGGGGGTGTGGGGAGTGTCAGAGGCCAGAAGTTCTCTGTGAGTCCCAGAAAGGGAAAGCTGCTAAGGGAAATGGCCGGGTTTAGCTCGGATTACACCTCTTGGTGCAGGTCCCCATCTCGCCAGCAGAGGGCGAGCAAGATCCCTTTCTCGATAGTGACTAGGTATCAATGCCCTTTGCTACCACCCTACCCCATCAGATGGGACTATTTTTTACCCAGTGTCATTAGACACCAGTGGCTGGAAGGCCATCTTCTGTCTGCCCTTCGGTTCCTGATGGTGACCCTGCGCATCTCCTGGGCCGACTCTAGACCCTTCCGGGCAAGCCCCGCCTCCTTTGTTGCCATTCTTGGCTTCAGCCCAGGCCTTGCTAATCTCAAAACATTTACAGAAATTCTAAGTTCAAACTCCGGGGCTCTCAGCGGCCAGGGATCCGGCGCGCATAGCAACGGTTCACACTTGCAAAAGAGGCCTCGGGAACTCAGCAAGCACCAGGGCCGCCGCAGAGCTCCTTAGGAGTAATAGAGACACAGGAATAAACAAGTCACGGCAGACACACAAAGACATTCACGGAGAGATGAGAGAGAGAGAGAGAGAGCCAGCAAGAAGTCCAGGTATGGTGGTGCACATCTGCCATCCAGCAGTTGAGAGGCAGAGGCAAGAGACTGCAACACCGAGCCAGTCTGAGCTACACACCCAAACCCAGTGTCAGTAAAAAAATAAAACAATAAGAGACAGAAAGGTAGATGGAGGCTCCCAGCCAGAGAGACAGACGCGAACGCCTCGTAAAGCGAGTACATCCAGGGCAGAAACCCTGGAGGACAGACTGGGGACAAAGAGATGGGTACTGGAGGAGGGCGGACGGACGCGGTGGCTTGTGACTGCCACCCCAGCCATCCGAAGGCCGTCACCGAGTTCAAGGCCAGCTGACGTTACAGGCTGAGGAGACCGTCTAAACAAACAAACAAACAAACAATAAATAGCCATGATGCTATCCGCCTGCAATCCCAGTATTTGGGAGGTGGAGGCCGGGGGATCAGAAATGCAGGGTCATTTCAGCCACACTGAAGTTCTAGGCCACGCTGGGCCACGTAAGACCCCGTGCCTTGAAACTAAAGCCGAAGAACTGACAGATGACTGTGAGGGAAGGCTCAAGGGACCCGCGGAAAGGCGCGGTAGCGGTGGGTGAGGGCAGGTGTGGGAACGGCAGAGGGCGCCCTGCGCGCCGCGGGGTCCCGCCGCCCCCTCCCCCGCGCCCTGGCCGGACTTGCCGTGCTATTTTTACGCGCGGACACCGGACACCGGGCTGGGGCGGCTGCGGCACCCGGGCCGGGCGTCGGGGCCACACGTCCGTTCGCCGGTCGCCCGGGCTGTGCGCGCCATGGAGCCGCGGTGCCCGCCGCCCTGCGGCTGCTGCGAGCGGCTGGTGCTCAACGTGGCGGGGTTGCGCTTCGAGACCCGGGCGCGCACGCTCGGGCGTTTCCCGGACACGCTGCTGGGGGACCCGGTGCGCCGCAGCCGCTTCTACGACGGCGCGCGCCGCGAGTACTTCTTCGACCGCCACCGGCCCAGCTTCGACGCGGTGCTCTACTATTACCAGTCCGGGGGGCGGCTGAGACGGCCGGCGCACGTGCCGCTCGATGTCTTCCTGGAGGAGGTGTCCTTCTACGGGCTGGGCGCGGCGGCGCTGGCGCGGCTGCGGGAGGACGAAGGCTGCGCCGTGCCGCCCGAGCGGCCGCTGCCGCGCCGAGCCTTTGCGCGCCAGCTCTGGCTGCTCTTCGAGTTCCCCGAGAGCTCTCAGGCGGCGCGTGTGCTCGCCGTGGTCTCCGTGCTCGTTATCCTGGTCTCCATCGTGGTCTTTTGCCTCGAGACGCTGCCAGACTTCCGCGATGACCGCGATGACCCGGGGCTCGCGCCGGTGGCGGCGGCCACTGGCCCGGTGAGGGGCGGGGATTTGGGGAGGGCCAGGGCGGGGCCTTGGAAGACCTGGCCAGTCCGAAGGTGTGACAAGGGGCAGGAGGATGCAAGCACTAAAAATCCAAGATGTAAGCTGGGTACGGTCCTTCCTACGTGAATCCCAGCACTCAGGAGACCTAGACAGAATTGCCAAGAGCTGAAGGCCAGTCTGGGTTTCGGTATGAGAGAGCCTACCTGCAAACAGTGACTGAGGATGTGCCTCAGAGGTAGACAGCCTATCCAGAATTCCCCAGCGAGAGACCGGGGCGTGGCTCAGTGGTAGATCGGCTGCATTGAATTACAAAGTGCCTTGGGGTCGGAGGTTGTGTGGTTCAGTGGTAGAACTCCTGCCTACTGCTGCACAGTGGGGGACTGGAGAGAT
The DNA here is from genome assembly GCF_907164565.1 of Psammomys obesus. Lineage (NCBI taxonomy): Eukaryota > Metazoa > Chordata > Mammalia > Rodentia > Muridae > Psammomys > Psammomys obesus. The sequence goes on along the minus strand of NW_026592509.1, from coordinate 1,259,601 downwards.
GGATGGTTCAGCCACTAAGTGCGCTGACTGTTCTTCCAGAAGACCTGTAACTCCAGTTCCAGGGGATCTGATGCCTCTGCTGGCCTTCTCAAACACCAACGCTCGCTCGTGGTGCACGGACATACATACAGGCAAATCATCCATTCCCATTAAAAAAAAAAAAAAAAATCTCCCAGTGAGGGGTGTGGCTCAGTGGTAGTGCTCCTGCCTAAAAGCCTTCAGTGAGGGGCATGGGGCGGTCAGGGTTGTATCAATGGAGAGCAGCTTGCCAACCATAAGCAAAGCCCTGGGGTCCATCCCCAGCAGTGTGGAATGAACATGCGTGGCCAAACACTGAAGACGGCAGTGTCTGTGCAACTGGCAGAGAAATAGGAAAGACGGAGGCGTGGCCGGGTAGGGGTGACTGTCAGTGAGTTGGAACGTGGTGGGTTGAGGTTTAGGACTGAGAGCTGAGGTAGCAGGAATTTGTACAGAATCAGTCTGGGGCATGGAGCTGAATCATTCTAGACCACTGTAGTCTGGTCCGGGTAGAAGACATCAGGAGAGGCTTGACATGAGACGAGGAAGGCAGAGCCAGCTCAGGACCCTGCCCTCGGAGATTCGATCCTGGGAAGCAGGGCAAGAGGCCGAAAGGAAAGAGGTTCTTCCGGATCAACCATGCGAGCAGGGGTTCCCGCCAAGGAAAGCGCAGGGGCTGCATTTTGGTTATTATTTTTTTTTTTGATTGTGGATATGGAAAAGGGTGAATTAAACAAGGTCTCAGTATGTAGCCCGGGGTGGCCTGGAACTTGCTATGCAGACCGAGACTGGCAGTAAACTCACAAGGGATCCAGCTGTTTCTGCCTTCTGAGTGCTGGGGTTGACGGTGTGTGCCATGACAGTTGGCCTTGTTTTAATTTTTGATGTACTGTGGTACAACCCAGAGCACTAGGCAGGTGCTCGACCCCTGACCCAAGCCTCCAGACCCTCCCTCACTGGGTGATGCTAGACAGGAGTTCTACCCCTGAACCATACTGCCAACCTGTCTTGGGGGATTCTAGTCAGGAGTTGCTATCACTGAGCCCCTGTTCCCGTCACTGGGTGATTCTGAACAGGGCCTCCACCACTGAGCCACACCCTGAACCCCTCGAAGGCGGTTCTAAGCAGGACCTGTGTCCATAAACTACATCCCCGACCTTATTTCCACTTTTTAATTTTGAGACAGTCTCATAAGTTGCCCATGTCTGTCTTGTAATTACATTTCCTGCCTCAGTCTCCTGAGTATGGGGTGACAGGCTTGTTCCAGCAGACCCAGGAGACACCACCTTTTTGCCCATAGGTCTGCAGAACAGAAATTCAGCCATCCAAAGACAGTCAGTCCCTGGGGTCCTGGGTTGTGTAGGACAGTCAGATCTCCAGGGAACACTGCCATTGGGACTTTGCTATTGAAACAGTGACTAAAGGTGCTGCCTTGGTCTCTTGACCCTTTTCTGTCCCCTCTGCAGCTCCTTGCTCGGCTGAATGGCTCCAGCCCCTTGCCTGGAGCTCCGTCCCGCCCTCCCTTCAACGATCCCTTCTTTGTGGTGGAGACTCTGTGTATCTGCTGGTTCTCCTTCGAGTTGCTGGTGCGTCTAGTGGCCTGCCCAAGCAAAGCCGTATTTTTCAAGAATGTGATGAACCTTATTGACTTTGTGGCCATCCTGCCTTACTTCGTGGCACTGGGCACCGAGCTAGCCCGGCAGCGGGGTGTGGGTCAGCCAGCTATGTCCCTGGCCATCCTAAGAGTCATCCGACTGGTGCGTGTTTTCCGAATCTTCAAGCTATCCAGGCATTCGAAGGGCCTACAGATTTTGGGTCAGACGCTGCGGGCTTCTATGCGTGAGCTAGGTCTCCTCATCTTCTTCCTCTTCATTGGTGTGGTCCTCTTTTCCAGCGCAGTCTACTTTGCTGAAGTGGACCGAGTGGACACCCATTTCACCAGCATCCCGGAGTCCTTTTGGTGGGCAGTGGTCACCATGACCACAGTTGGCTATGGCGACATGGCACCCGTCACTGTGGGTGGCAAGATCGTGGGCTCTCTGTGTGCCATCGCAGGCGTGCTCACCATCTCTCTGCCTGTGCCCGTCATTGTCTCCAACTTCAGCTACTTTTACCACCGGGAGACTGAGGGCGAAGAGGCAGGGATGTACAGCCACGTGGACACACAGCCCTGTGTCACACTGGAGGGCAAAGCCAACGGGGGGCTGGTGGACGCCGAGGGGCCTGAACTCCTACCACCACTCTGGGCCCCCCCTGGGAAACACATGGTGACAGAGGTGTGAGGGGCAGCTGGGGTCTTCAGGAAGCAGAGGGGGGAGGGCGGAGGGAAGGCGGGGACAGGTGCTGGGTTAAGGACTAAGGTGGCGACAAGAGGGAGCAGAGTCTGGAGCAGAGTTCTGCCCTGAGGTATCCTGGGGGACCTCATGTAGACACCAAGGGCCAGGATTCGGGTTGCATCCAGGCCTGCCTTGTCGGTTGTGCAACGCTGCAGAGCTGCACAAATTTCCAGCCCCGAAAGGAGCTTCATCTCATGTTGTGAGTTTCCTGGGCGTCTGTGGGTCCCATGGGGGCATGTGTGGTCTGATTCAAGTCTATGGTGAGTAGTTGTGTGGCGTGGGTCCTCTCGGGCCAGGCTGGCTCCTGTGGGACTCTGCAGCACTCCTAAGAGTGAGCATGCGGCCACACGGTCTCGCACAGTGGCCATGTGGAGACGCACAGGAGACTGCACGGAGCCGTGCTTCTAGGACTCAGCTAGTTTCCATTCTGTGAGCTCTGCAGTCTCGCCGGCCGAGTGTGATCACTCAGGGTCCTGCTGGGAGAAACTGGGTTAGAGTATAAGGGATAGAAAGAGGCAGAGACCCAGAGAGAAAGGGACAGAGACCCCCCCCCCAGGCCATAGCTCTCTGTTCTGTAGCGTTACAGGGCTGGACCCTTTTTAGGGCCATGCAAAGCTGAGGTGTGTGAAGAAGTGTGGCCATACGAGGCTCCTAACATCACGACAGTCGGGTCTGATGATGTCTTTGGTCTCATGGGACTATGCTGATTCGTTTCAATGTGAGTTTCAATTGTGTTGGTTGAGTCTGACTATATGTGAGGACCATAGGGCCATGTTAAGTAGTAGCATCAGAACCCAAGGATCACAGCACAGATAAAACTAACGGCAAGGGAGCCAGCATGGGCACATGGCGTGGGGGCAGGGGGTTGCGCTGAAGAAGCTGGTAGCTCCTGTCCTCCGGGGCCTCTGCTCCATTCATCTGGAGACTCTGGGAACTAGCTGCTAGCTTACTCTGCTCATTCAGGACCCAGCTCTACATTGCCTCAGGCTGGAGCACGGAGATTCAAAGGCTGGAGCCACAGGAAAGAAAAACACAGTGGGGAAAGAGTAGGAGGACATGACAGGGGGACAGAGGTCTAGAGAGGAGAGAGAAAGAGGGAGACGGGGCAAGGAGAAAGGGAGAAGGAGAATGAGGGAGAGAGGGAAGGGGAGAAGAGGAGAGAGAAAAAGGGAGGGGAGGAAGGGAGAGGGGAAAGAAACGGTGATGGATGTCAGACAAGCAGGAAGAGGGAGAGATGCATGAGAGAGAGAGAGAGAGAGAGAGAGAGAGAGAGAGAGAGAGAGGGAGAGGGAGGGAGGGAACCACAGTAGCCTTGAGCCCAAGGGTCGCCCTCTCTATTCTCTGAGTCATGACAGGCTCTAAACCTTGGCGTCAGCATCCCTCACAGCCAAAGGAGGTCACCACACTCCTGGAGGTGCTCCGTTTCCTAGGGCAGAAAACCAAGGCTGTAAAATGCTGTGGCTTTCCCCAAGGCCACCCAGCACATCAGAGAGCCGGGGCTGGTGACAGGCGGCCTGCCAGTGACACCCCCACAGCTCTGAGGTGCAGGTAGTGCCCGAGGCCACTGGTCCTGTGTCATTTTGTTTTGCTTTATCTTCTAAAACAGGGTCCCCTTGTGTCACCCTGGCTGTCCTGGAAATGACTGTGTAGACCAGGCTGGCCTTGAACTCACAGAGCTTGTCCTGTCTCTGCCTCCCAAGTGCTGGGATTAAAGATGTGCGGGCCACTGTGCCTGGCAGGGCCCTGCCTCTTATAGAGGAGGAAGCTGATATGGAGGGAACAGGGTTACCCTAGGCTATAGAGAGACAGTTTTGGAGACTTCTGGGACTGAGAGGCATTTTAGGGAAGATGAGAGGTCATAATCACTAACAGAGTTCAGGGTATTTGACTGGCATTAACTTATTAAAACTTGTTCACTATTTGCCTAGTGTTGTTATTTTTGATAACGGTGTCAACTGCTTTAGTCATATGAACTCTTGCTTAAGACCTGAGGGTGAAGCATTTTAGAGAAGCTGCCTCGGGGATCTGTCTCCTCTGAGACATTTAAGACGTCAGGGAAGGGCTGTGAGGAGAACCCTTTATATCACCACTCATCTTGCCATACAAGGGAGAGGAAGGGGGGCCAGTGGGAAGAGTGTGATGTAACGGACATGGTAGACTCTAAGGGTGGGTACTTCACTCTGACATACCGAAAAACTCACTGTCACAGAAATGGAGACTGATCTGAACACAGGGACCAAAGACAGATTACCCTGACTATAGACACAAGCTCTATCACAGAATACATGGGAGAGGTGATGGGTGTGGTTGAAAAGCATGACCTAGATGGAGGACAGATGCCAGGCAGAAAGAAGGCAGAGTTCAGGGTTCAGGAAGACCAGGAAAGGAAGGGAGGGAGAAAGGGAGAATATGAGACCAAGGAAAGAGACAGTGTTTTCCTCTCTTCTTTATAGACCTCCCCGTTGACCCCCAGAGACTGGAGTTGGAGGCCGTTGGTAGGGATGGGCTGTGCCAGGAAAGAATGAGAGGTCAGAGAGGTGACCCAAATGGACACCAAGACAGGGAAGTGTCCCTTCCCACCTCCAGTAAACAACTGGAGTGGGCTCCTGAGTCACCCTGGCTGGGATGGCAGCTTGAGGGGAACACCCTAATCCGGGGACACCCTTCCTGCCACTTTGCCATGCTATATTTAGGTTTGGGGGATGGGTGCTGGGTGACCCCCCCCAAGCAAGTGTCAGCTTTCCTCCTAAATATAGCTCAGGGGTAGGGGAGCCAGAGTCCCCGAGGGGGGGGCATGGGCGAGCAAAGGGCCCTGTCACCCAAGGGACCCGTCCAGCTGCAGTGACACAGACCCTGCTTGAGACCTCGCCAGCAGCTTGCCTTTCTTTCTGAGGCCCACCTCTTGGGGTGTTTCCCTCCCTCTAGGGCTCTGGCTTCTCTGGCCGGGTCTTTGTCCCCTCTGCTTTCTCTTTCCTTTCCTATGGGTCACAGCTGGCTGTTTCGTTCCACAAGACACAGTTCTGAAAGTTCACCATGGCCTCCTCACACTAATTACCTTGAGGTTTTCTTATCCACCCCAAGACTCCCTGGTCCCCAGCCAGAAAATTCCAGGACAGAAGACTATGTGGGGGAGCCCCCACAGTCACTGTCTCCAGGCGTTGGGCCTTATCACTGCCCAAGCCCAGCTGGCTAATGTCTGGCCGGGAGATCCAAGAGGGGAGACAGGAGCAGAGGGTGGGAACCTGCGCTAGACACCATAGCAATCCCAGGCCTGAATCTGAGTCTGAGGGGAAAGTCTGGGGTCTGGACCCCTGGGTCTGAGAGAGGAGGGCTGACAAAAAAGACTGGGGTGTGGACCCCCGTGTCTGAAGGAGGCCTGGAGCCTGGCCCCCTGAGTCTGAGGGAGGAGGGGCGGGGTCTGAACCCCAGCGTCGGATGGACCGGGGCTACAGCCTAGACTCCGGGAACAGAAGGGGCCGGCCCGGCTTCCGAGGTGCCGGCACGCGCGAGCTAGGCGGGATACCCCGCCCCTCCTCCGCCGTCGGGCGCCGCCCCGCCTCCTCCAGACCCAGGCCCTCCCAAGCGCGAACGGCCGGCAGCCGGCGAGCAGCGGTGTCCGAGCTGCAAACGAGCCGGAGGAGGAGCCGCGGCGGCGCCAGGGGCAGCCGGGGAGCAGAGAAGGGCGCCCCAGGTAAGAGCTCCGCGCTCCTCTGGCAGATCCCTCCGTCCCGGTCGCCCGGCCCCCGGGTAGGGAGGGACGGGGGCGGGGCCGACAGGGGCGGGGCTTGGCGGAGGAAACTGAGGCAGGACGGAAGTGTCCTAGAGGTGGAGCCGGTCCCCTCCGACCGCTTCAGGAGTGGGGATCGCAGGGAGCCCCCATTTATGAGCACTTTGGAAGAGGGCCGCAGTCCTAGAACCTGAGGGTCTGCGGGAGGAGGCGTCTGGGGACCCAGGCACGCTGGCTGAGAAGGGATGGTTCTGGGGCCTTGGGGCCCCGGGGCTGAGGAAGGAGGCAGCGGGCACCCGCACTCCCTGTATTGGTGTGGCAAACCTCTGCCCCTGATCACACTCAGCTCTTCCCGTTCCCCCATCTCGGAGCCTGGCCAGCCAGACACTCCAGGTATGCGCAGTCGGAGTCTCGGGCGGGCCCTGGCCTGTCCTGCGAGGAGCGAACATTCCAGGAAGCAGCCTCAGGGACCCAGAGCGTGGGTCGGCAGGGACCGGGTGTCCAGGCCAGCTCCACCCCCGCCGCGTCTAGCGGAGGAACGGGAGGAGGGGATGGCATCCCTTCCAGCTGCCTCACCTGGCCCTCCTCTCCGCCCCCTCCCGTCTGCTCCGCATCCCTCCAGAGCTGTCACCTTCCCCGGGAGGGGGGCCTCTGGAGGTGGGCGGGGCCTCTACTCCAGGGTACCCTAAGCTTTCAAAAGACTCTGGAGAGGGTGGCTTTTCATGGGGAGGTCGTGCCCTTCCCCCTTCTGCCTAGGTAACTGGTTTCCTTCCTCCCACAGGTGGTTGCCTCCTCCCTCTCCTGCGATGTCGGGGAGGAGACTACCTGGAGCCTACACAGGGGCCCCACAGAGCCTGGGGGCCCCCGGCCCCAGAGTGAGGAGGCGGAGGTGCTGCTGACAGGTCTGGTAGTCATTCACCTGCTGCTTTCCAGTCCTGGCTTCTAGAATGTTCTAGTCTCTCCCTCTCCCTCCCGGCATCTCCCAGCACCTGCTCACACTCAGGAAAATCAAGGCCATGAAAGTGGGAGGATTCAGGGCTCCTCCAGGTTATAGGAACACGAGAGCCAAGTGACATTGCTCAGAGTTCAGATCTTACCCGTGCCGCGTGCTGGCTGTGTGACCTGGTTGAAATCAGTTCTCCTCGAGTTTGACTGTCCAGCCCCGGCTGGCATGGAACTCACGGTGTGACCGGGGCAGGCTTCAACGCTGCGGCCATCTTCCTGCCTCTGCCTGGTTGCCGCGGTTACAAGTGTGCATCACCACACCCAGTTTGGGCTATTAATTTATACTAACTAGATAATTATTATTAGCCCACACGTTGAGCATTCCTGGGGTTCTAGAGCACGGGGTGGCCCCAAGTTACTCCCACAGTGTGCCAAGCTGACATCTGCCCCCGGGGAGGCAGGAAGAGTGGCCGGCAGCCAGGTGTCTCCCTTCTCTAACGGCCACCTCTTTCTCCATCTTCAGGTGCGCAAGCCATGCTCCCTCACCCCTCCTGCGTCCTTTTCCTCTTCCTCCTCCCCAGCGTCCCCATGGAGCCCCAGCCCCCATCCTCCACCCTGCCCCCATTTCTGGCCCCTGAGTGGGACCTCCTGTCTCCCCGAGTGGCCCTATCAAGGGGCACCCCTGCCGGCCCCCCTCTGCTCTTTCTGCTGGAGGCCGGGGTGTATGGGGAACCCGCAGGGGCCTCAGCCAACCGCAGCCGGCGCGGGGTGAGCGAGACAGCGCCCGCGAGCCGCCGGGGTGAGCTGGCGGTGTGCGACGCAGTGAGCGGCTGGGTGACCGACCGGCGGACGGCCGTGGACCTGCGCGGACGCGAGGTGGAGGTGCTGGGCGAGGTGCCCGCCGCGGGGGGCAGCCCCCTGCGCCAGTACTTCTTCGAGACGCGCTGCAAGGCCGAAGGCGCGGGGGAAGGGGGCCCAGGGGTGGGCGGAGGGGGCTGTCGCGGTGTGGACCGGAGGCACTGGCTCTCGGAATGCAAGGCTAAGCAGTCCTATGTGCGGGCGCTGACTGCAGACTCCCAGGGCAGAGTGGGCTGGCGCTGGATTCGGATCGACACAGCTTGCGTCTGCACGCTCCTCAGCCGGACAGGTCGGGCCTGAGGTCCAGGCCTGAAATCTGCTCAGGTTGAGGAAAGAAAGGACCTCAGCGGCGGCCTGGCTGCTCTTCCGTGCCTTCTGATTGGGAACTGAAATAACCACGGAATCACATCTCTCTTACTTTGCGAGCTCAGTCTGTGTGGAATGTGTGATGAGAAACCAAATGGGGTTTCAAGTGATGAGTAGGAGTTCTCCTGGAGGAAATTGACAGTAATAATAATAATAGCCATGCTTACTATCTACTGTTTATCAGACCTCATGCACGACCCTGCTGACCATTCCAACGTCAGAGGACCTGGTTCACCCTGGCAAGAGGGACAAGGAAAGAACATGTAAAAACAAATGATGAGTGAGCGGGGCTGTCTCATCGGCAGGCTGTTTCTGTTTGCCTAGCATGCACAAAGTCCCAGGTTCTGTCCTGAACGCTGCATCGAAAGCAGGCGCGGTGGTGCGCATCTGCCGTGCGAGCACCTGGAGGTAAAGGCAGGTAGATCAGGAGTGCACACGGCCATCCTTATTCACACGGGGAGCTTGAGGCCAGCCTTGCCTATACGAGACCCTATCTCAAAAAAGAACAGGACAGAAAGTGGGGCTGGGTGTTTTCACATGCACCTGTAACCCTCCCACTTGGGAGCTGTAGACAGAGCAGTGATACAGGGCTGAACCCTTTTCAGGGCCATGCAAGGCTGAGGTGTGCGGAGAAGAGTCTAAGGACTAAGGAGAGATGGGTCTGACGACGTCCCCGGCCTCATGGGACCACGCTGGCTTGTCTCACAGTGGGCCCCATGGGAATGCTGCTTAGATTTGGTGGATGTGGGGAACACAGGATTACGTTCCGTAGCATCAGAGCCCGAGGATCGCAGGGCAGTCTGAGCTACATAAACTGTCCTGGCGGGGGCAAAGGTGAATGGGTCAGATGGAAAAGCAATGGAAGCAGCTAGCCCCAGAGCCTTGAGGACTTGGCTCTTTAAAGACCTCGCAGCGCCTGCAACCCTGCCTTCACAGTCTGACCCGGCCAGTGCACCCTAGTGTTGGCTAGGAACACAGCACTAGTGAACCCGACCACCCAGGCCCAGATAGCTCACATCCGGATCATCTTCTTTGTTTAGCTTTGATTTTGGAGACAGGGTTTCCTGTAGCTCATTGGAGGGGTGACCTTGAACTTTTGTTTTGTTGTTTTGATTTTCTGAGACAGGGTTTCTCTGTGCAGCCTTGGCTGTCCTGGAATTCACTCTGTAGTCCAGGCTGGCCTTCAACTCAGAGCTCTACCTGTCTGGGATGAAAGGTGGGCACTTATCTCCTAGGGATGGAACGCAGGGCTTCCTGCACGCTAGGCAAGGGCTCCATCAGCTGACCCCCACACACACCTTTATGTTTTGGGACAGGTTTTCATGACTCTCAGGCTGGCCTAGAGCTGGAATATGCTGCTGAGGATGACCTTGAACTCTTTTTTTAAGATTTAGTTTTGTATGGATGAGTGTTTTGCCTGTGCGTATGATGTGCACCATGGTCTCCGTTCCCACCAGAACAGAGTACTGGCTGCCCTGGGCCTGGCGTTACAGATGATCGGGAGGCACTGTGTGTGTGTGTGTGTGTGTGTGTGTGTGTGTGTGTGTGTGCGCGCGCGCGCGCTGGGAACTCAACCTGGGGCCTCTGCCAGAGCAACAAGTGCTCTTAACTGCTGGTCCATTTCTCCAGCCCCAGCCTTCATCTCGAGTGCTGGGGTCACAGGTGTGCGCAACCACACCCGGGAGACAGGGTCTCTAGATTAGGCTAGACCCGAATCTCAGGCACCACGGTGTTGGTGTGGCAGGCCCGAGCCATCACAGGGCGGTCTTTGAAGGCTAGTGTTTCACATTCAGTGTTTCACATTCATGGGAGCCCAGACCACCACAGGCAGAATCCACCCCTAACGGCTCCGAGCGTGGCCCTATTCCCACCCCCTAACCACCTCCCTCTCAGTCTCTCTGACTTCCTGTCTCTTTTCTGTGGGTGATGAGCCCCCCCTTTTTTTCTAAGTGTTTCCTGGTGTATTTCTTTCCCTCGCTCCCCTAGCTCCCATACCCAGGTGGAAGTTTTCAGCCAAATGAAAGGCAGGCAGGACTGGGGACGCTTGACCTTCATTCACCCTTCTGGAAACTGTCTGGAAACTGTTACCCCGAGGTGGGCAGGCCTGGTAGAGGAAGAGGCAGCCTGAGAGCCAGGGGTCCTAAGGGAAGGGGGGGTTTAGTTCCCCTCCCCGAGTCAGCCTGTCTCCTTGTCTGTTGTGTCCCCTCTTTTTTCTTTCTCCTCCTCTATAGGGAGTCTCCACCCTTCCCCAGTATCTGTGTTTCTGCGTGGGTCTTTCTTAGGGTCTCCTTGATCCTTTTTGAAAGTCCTAATGGTGGGGGAGGGGGTTCTAACTCTACACACACCATTGGCTGGGCTCAGGGTGGAAAGGTTCTGTTACTAGGGGCAACGGCCACAACAAGCCTGCTTCTCGGCTTCCATGAAAGTGTGAGGACCATGGTAGGTCGGAAACTAGCTCTGCAATATGGGACCCCTAGGTCTCCCATTTCTGAAACTAAGGTGCCTGGGACCTCTCCCAACTCGTATCTCACAAGCAGCGGGATTGCCCACCGCAAGATCCCATGGGTGGCCTTTCGCCTGCCCACTCTACAGGTGAGAGGGCGGAGGCTAGGATGGAAGGAAAGGGGGCGGTTCACAAACTTGTATGCCCAGAGGAGAGGATGAGGGTTAGACTCCTGTCTGCAGGAGGGGCCTGGGAGCCTGGATGTGGATGCCAGGAGCTGGAAGGAAAGGGGATGGCTTTGTGGGTCTGTGGGCTGATCTATGCGCCTTCTCCCCCAGTCTACATTGGAGGCGCCCCTGCCTGCAGCCATGAAGCAGGACCCACGAATTTGTGCTTTTGATGAAGTCATCAGCAGATGGGAAACCACCTCTGGCTCGGCATACACACCGAAGGCGCATGGTGGCCCCTGTGCTCAGCCCAGGGCAGTAGAGAATAAGGACCCCAGGCGGCCACTAGGCATCAAGTCTTTTGTAGAGAAGGTAGGGTTCAGGGACCCTGTAGTCCAGGGGACAGAGCACTGGACACTGGAGCCCCTGATCCCTCCTCACCAGTCTTTGGGCTGCCGTCCTGCAGCTAAGAAGACAACCGGGCTTGGGTGTCACTCGGAACAGAAAACACCAGATCAGCGAGATGAAGGCTCAGTACCTGGGCTTGCCAGGCTTGGACCAGACAGCCCCTCTCTTTGCGGACCCCCAACCCCTGGAGTTCATTGACCACTTCCGAGGGGGCCCTTCCCAGGTAGAGTGGATTGCATGAGCACTGTGGGAAGGAGCCTGGGGCTGCCCAGAGGGTTAGGGAACAGACTGAGCCACTGGACTACAGGAAGATATTGGATTGGGAGTCAGGGTGCCAGCGCTTGAACTGTTGGGAGACAGAGCCAGGAGGCTTGGAATGCTGCTTCTGGAGGCTGTGGGATGCCTGTGAATGAACTAAGGTAGGCGCTCCCCAGAGCTAATATTCTGAGACACGGTCAGGTTAGCAGATGAAATTAATGTCCAGTGTCAGGGTAACTTTTGACTAGGAGGGAAAATGGAACAGGGGTGTGGCTGCAGCTGGAGTTTGGGCTCTCAGCACTAAGCATTTGGATAGGGTACAGGGCTCCCAAGGACCGGTTTGAGGTACAAAGCCTAAGGTTGGTGGGAGGGTTTTAAACAGGGAACCCAAACTTGTTCACTTCTTTCACCAATACTCTTCAGGCCCTAATTCCCTGGACGAGGAACCCTGAGCTGGCTGGCCAGCCCTTCACAGTGCATAAGATGGGTGCCCTGGATCGCCTGCAGCTCTACCTGACCACTTCCGCACAAGACTTCCAGAGGTGAGCCTGTGCCCTGAGGGTGCTGCTGTGAGCAAGCCCCTCTCACTGGCAGCCCTAACAGCATAGTTACCACAGCACTGACCCAAACTGAACCTAGCGCCTCCTCCAGGGGAGGAAGAACCCATTTTCAGGCCCTGGAGGCCTGTGCAATCTAAACTCTGAGGCTCTTGGTCCCACTCACCTCCTGCCCCACCCACAGGAAAGAGTTGCCTGGATACCCCAATCGGGAATTGATCTGCACAGGTCCGCTCCAGAAGTCTCAGGTCCCCAGCCAACGCCAACTTAAGCTCCAGGAAGGTGCAGAGAGGATGCGCCTAGGCCGTGGACACCAAATGCCACCACCGGCTGTACCGCACACGGGGGTCCTGCCCCTGACTCGAGAGTCCTACAGGTCCCCAGTGTACCCGCTCTGCAGGGTGAACCACTTTTGCCTACCCTGGAGCAGCCCCCACCCAAAGCCTGTGCCGGGCATCTACAGCGTGCCCAAGGCCTACAGCACTGAGAACTCCCGCTATGGCAGTGCCAGTACTGAGCTGCTGTGAGCCCCACCCACCGCAAAAAAAACAACAGCATTGGATTTGTGGGCGGGTCAACCCAGACATACCCCTCCTTCCCTAAGCAGGAGCTTCCTCCTGGCAGAGTTTACAGATCAAGTTTTATAGCTGAAACCACACCCATTATTTGGACTCAGTCCACGAATACTGACTCGGGGCTTGGGCGGGTGGGTGGCGCTCTACCCCTGGTTTAGTAAAATTGGAGGCCCACTCAGCATGGGCAAAACCTAACACTGGAGCTATATCTCCCTGTACGGCTACACCCGAACATGAGAGCAGGTTAGCTTCCAGCTTGCCTGAGGTTTACTCTGGCATCTTAGGGGCCCAGCTAGCAGCCTGCAGAGTCCTCCCCTTCCCGGTTTCCTGATGAAGGAGCCATGGGTCCTTCCTGTGCCTGTTTCTATGCTCCCGACGTGAGCGAAGCTCAGACACCCGGGCTGAGTATGAGGCCACGTCACTGCGACGCTGGCGCCCGTCCCTCGCCTGCCTGACCTTGCCCGTCTCTCGCCCCCAGGGAGATTAGTGTCTAGGTTACCCAAGCCCACAGGTGCTGCTGGGTGGCCTTGCCACCCCCACAGGCCACAGGTATAAAGCCAGGTGGCCAAGGTAGGGGAGGCATCAAGAATGGAGAGGCTCCAGGTAAGACTAGGGCCTGAGCGCCTCCCGCCTCCACTAGACCCCAACTAGCACAGACCGACAGCCCTGTGAGGTAAGGCAGGGAGGGCGGGTAGGAGGGGGCTCCTAGTGGCGGACTCCAGGCAGGAGAGAAATGGATTTGTTTGCTGCTGATGGGTCCTGAAGGCCGGGAGCTGTATTATGCTGAGTGGGTTCAAAGCCTGGGATGGAAAACCTGGGTCAGGGCTGGACTCAGACACTGGCTCATCCCAGGGGCTGCTGCTGTGGCTGCTGCTGAGCCCTGGCGTGCTGTGGGCCTGCAGAGGGCCCCCTCGGCCACTGTGCCGGCCTGTCAACACAACCCTGGCCGCAGAGAAGGAGTTCTGCCCAGTCTGCATCACCTTCACCACCAGCATCTGTGCCGGCTACTGTCCTAGCATGGTGAGCTGACCAACGGGCAGGGACGTCACTTCTGACCGAGGGTGCTGCCACCACAGCTAGCCCTAAGACAGCTGGTGGCGGTGGGCACAGAGATGGCATCTGGGCAGGGTCATAGCTACTGAGGGGGGATGGAGGAGCAGTGGGCATGCAGCCCAGGACTGGGGGCAGGGGCACTCAGATGAAGACTTTTTCCACTTGGGCGCAGGTCCGAGTCCTGCCGGCTGCTCTGCCTCCAGTACCCCAGCCAGTGTGCACCTACCGTGAGCTGCGCTTCGCATCTGTCCGCCTGCCTGGCTGCCCACCTGGTGTGGACCCCACGGTTTCCTTCCCTGTGGCCCTCAGCTGCCGCTGTGGGCCCTGCCGTCTCAGTAGCTCTGACTGTGGGGGTCCTAGGACTCAACCACTGACCTGTAACCTCCCCCATCTCCCTGGACTCCTCTTCCTCTGACACCCACTCCCTAATTCCTCTATCTCCGGGAGCTAGCAGGTGTCCCAGCTGTCCCTCCCAATAAAGGCTTTACAACTGCACTCGGGTGTCAGCCTGTGGGCACTGAAGACACAGCAGAGCTCCAGTTTCCAACCATTTTATAAAAAGTCACACCGTCAGAACTTGTAGAAAACAGCATAGGGGTGGCTGAGGAGAAGTGTCAGCTCAGGAGGTGTCCATTGTTTCGCCTTCTGCAGAGAGGGAAAACCAAGTATGTGAGAGGGCCAGGGTGCTCCTGTGTACCCTCTCCCACAGTGCCAACAGCCTGGGTGACACTCACTGAGCTCATTGAAGAGGAAGGCGTCCTGGTATTCCTTCATATACTGTGTGGAGCGGGACTCATCCAGGAAGAGGGAGTACACTCGCTTGATGTCGTCCACCTGCACCTCTGTGCCCTGGGAGCGGGGGGGACTCGGCTCATGTCAGCACGGCCCTCCCCTCCTCCTGCCTTTTCCTCTAAGATGGCCTGGGCTGCTGTGACTCTGAGGGCCCACCCAATATCCATGTGCCGTGGCCCATGGGCCACCCTAGGGGCCACCCCTCAACCCTCCAGGCTGACTTGCTGGCTGACCTTTCGTTTCCGGCACACCAGGCTGGCCGCCGTGATGAGCTGAATAGCGTAGCGCAGGGAGGTCTCCAGCCCAATGCGGGTCAGCACTGTGTAGGCGTCCTCGCTCATCTCCACATCTTCCTCCTCACAGCTGTGGGAAGGCGATCACGGCACATCAGCCCACCCCTCCCCTAGCACACATGGACACCGGGTCTCAGAACCACAGGCAGGGCCTCCTGACCCCACCCCACCGCCAGCTCTCCCCACGGCTGGGATGCCACACTGGTCTCTGCAGACCCGGAGGCCCAGGCGAATGCCATACCGGATGCGCAGGATCTGCTTGGTGTCCTTCTCACTGTAGGGGGATGTGGACACGATGAGCAGGCGGTCCAGCAGGTCAATGGGAATGCCATGGGGACTTTGGTAGCTGGTGCCTCGGATCCTGGGGGTCAGGGAAGACAGTTAGTGGATGTTCCTGGAAACCAGTCTGGCCATCATAGCCCACGTGGGAGCTGAAGGCTATGCAAGCAGCCTTTGCCCGCTGTGCTAGTGGCCGTCCTGTCCCGTTGCCCCGGCAAGCCCAGACAGTTCTCGATGGCAATGGGACCTGTAGCAATTTGTTCCAGTCAGAGGCAGTTTAGCCACAAATATGAGAACGCTGCTCTCCAGGGAGGTGGCTCACGGTGGCTGCCAGAATCCAACCTGCCAGCCACACACTTTCATGTACTGGGGTTGCAGGTGAACGTCAGCGGACAAAGGCGTCCTCAGGACTGGCGCTCTCCATGCCCTGGTCTAAGGCTGCCTGTGCCCCTACCCCGCCACCCTCAAGCCTATGGCCTTCGGCAAGTTGCTCAGCTTTCTTGGCCCATTCTGTGAAATGGAGTGGGTCAAGTAGCCAGGCCACAGCTTGTTTGGGCTGTCTGCCCTCTCTGCCTTCCTCACAACTAAGGTAACTCCAGTTCCAGGGGACCTGACGCCCTCTACCGGCATTTGTGGGCACCACATGCTGCTGTGTATATCCACAGACACAGAGAGAAGTAAATCAGAGAGAGAACACACACCGTTCTTGCGGGGGACCCGGGTCGATTAGCTCACAACTGCCTGGAGGTCTAGCTGCAGGGGATCTGCCCACACCTGCATTCACGCTTGCACATAAACCCTCCCACATACAGACGTGACTTACAAAAGGACACCATGGTAAAAACAGGGAGTCTGGCTCCCCAAACCCAGGTCCTCTGCAAGAGCAGTATGTGCCCTTAACCTGGGAGCCATCTGTTTAGACCTGTTTTCTTTTGAGAAAGGGTCCCATGTAGCCCAGGCTAGCCTAAAACTTAAACTCTTCCAGTCTCTGCCTACATAGTACTAGGACTATGGGAGCATCTTTCGTCAAAACTTCTGCGCTGTGATGATTAACTGGCTGGGCCGGAATGCCATGATTGATCACAGCAGTCTGTGACGTATCTGACAGACAGCCCTGTGCTCAGCGCAGGGCCAACTTCCTGGGGCACCTTCGGGTGCCTTGGCCAACAACTTTGAACAGCTGAACAGATTGTAGATCTGCCCCGGATTGTGGGGACCATGGTGAAGGTGCTCGGTTACCCAGCACAGCATTCAGAAGATGCATTTACCCTGAGGACACTGTCAACAGCCCCTGGCCCAGAGCACCCTCTCCCCAGAGACCTCCAAAGCTGCTCACCGGGTGATGCCTCGGTTGGTGGCCATGATGAGGACAGGGGCCATGTCACTCTCCAGGGCCCGGTTGAGGAAAGAGAAACTCTCAATGTCCAGCATGTGGACTTCATCAATGAACAGCACCTGGAAGCCATTGGGGCATAGCCTGAACATTCCCTGTCCCTTCCCAGGCCCGTCCACACCCGCCTCGGCTCTAGCCACTCACCCCAGGGATGATCTCCGCTTTGCCTTCCTCCCGCCACTCAGCCACCTTGGCATTGATCTGTTCTCGGACTTCTGACTTGATCTCCCCCGTGTCTCCTGCCAAAGATAGGGGTATCTGTTGAGCTAGAGACTGGGGTCAGGGGCAGGGCTGGGCAAAGACAGAGAAAGATGAAGCAGGGAGAGGGCTACGATGCTGCAGCAGGGCCAGGACCCTGAAATGCCCCAGAAGGGCAGCAGGCAGAGACCCTGGGAGGACTAAGGGCACTGCGGGAAGGACGCCTCAAATGGAGAGGAGAAGGCAAGCAGCAGGTCTGGAAGAAAGGTGGCAGTGCCAGGAGAGGGGCAGGACGAAGGGAGGACAAAGAGGGCTACAGCAGCAGAGGCACACATGCGCGGTGCCTCGGCCTGGGTGGGGAGGGGCAGCTGACCTGAGAAGAGGGCCAGGAAGCCCTGAGTACGGGAGTTGATGACGTCAATCTCGTGGAGGGACACAGTGTGCACCACCTCCTTGCGTTTCTGCAGCTCCCCGTCCGGGCACTGTACAAACTTGGTCTGGAGGGCCAAGGGCAGGTGTGAGGGCAGTGAGGGCAGTGAGGGCGTAGGCCCCAGTGGGAGGTCATGTGAAATACCCTAGCACCAGGCCAGAGGCAGCCACGCACCTGGGAGCCCATGGCGTCATAGTCTCGGGCACGTGTGAAAGAGCGGCCCAGCTTGGAAATCTTGCCAGTAGCCTTGTCAATGGTGATCACGTCCCTAAGGAGTGACAGCAGCGAGTGAGAGGACCCTCCTCCCCTCACTGACCCCGCTGCCCACATGGGCCCGCTGGCTCACCCGGCCTGGACCTTGTCCTTGGTCAGAGACTCGATCATCTTGGTCCCCAGGTCATAGATAGTCTCCATCTCAGTGGTCTTCAGGGTCAGTTTGCCCACCTTGGATCCCTGAGGGGACACACCAGGAAATGCTCAGAGGACGGCACCCATTTTTGGCCATAGCTTCAAAACTGGCGTGGCACAGGAAGCTCCTGGCCTTGGGAAGGTGATCACATGGGTGCCAGGCTTGAGATGTACCCTCTAATGTGTGCTGCTGTGTCACCGTGAACCCACAAAAGGGTGGGGAGCTGTCGAATTTAACATAGCTCTTTCATGCTCTTTCATGAAAGGCATCGGGTTTTGTTCTTTCTTGGCATTTCCGGGCTGGAACCCTGGGCCCAGCACTGTGCCACCCAGCCATGACCCTGGGCTCTCAGGTCAGTTCTAAGTAGGCCCGGCCTTTAACCGAGCAGCATCCTCACACAGTCTCATTGTCTTATCCAGCTACACCCGAATCCTGGACAAAAATCAAGCAGGAAATAAAAGGAAAGACAAAGCTGGGCCATCAAAGTGGCTGGGTGGGCAGGGCATTTGAAACCAATCTTAATGACCTTGTGAGTTTGTGCCACAATTTGTCCTCTGATCTCTACACACACTAAATAAATGCAAAAACAAAACAAAAAGCCTTTTAGAGAAGGTTAATTAAAAGTAAACAAAACAAACAAACAAAAGCCCACACTCCCCTCACGACCTACGTACGCTCCTTGGTACTTTTAGGGCAGTCAACTCTCTGTCTCTGGATCCTGTCAATCTCAAATGATTCCCAACCCCAGTAGTCCCAGAAGGAGGCAGGGTAAAAGGAGGGGGTAAGGGGGAGCTGGGATTATCTGTACATACATATTTGAACATTTTATTCTTTTTAGTTACAAGTATCTGTGTGTATCTCTGTGGGTTTGTGCACACCAGTTCAGGTACCCAAAAAGGGCAGAAGAGGATAGCAGATCCCTGAAAATATTGGTACAGGTGACTGTGAGCTACCCAGTGTGGATGTTAGGAACTGAACTTGGGTCCTCTGGAAGAGCTGTACAAGTTCTTGAACACTGAGCCATTAAATTAAAAAAAAATCCTATCTATATGTCTGTATATATATGTGTGTGTGTATAATGTATCTGTATGTACATATATATATATACACACACACACAAATCTTAAAGACATTTTTTGGGAAAAACCTTATCTATAATATTCTTACCATATTTACAAAATCTAAGCTTTATGAACAGATTGAACGCAATTATTAAAATTCCTGGGCAGCATAGCTATGCTAAATCCATTTCCATTAACAACACGGAAGAAGCTGTGGGTGACTGTACATCCTAACCTGAACAGTAAGAAGCAGGAGGTGGAGGACCATGAGCCAGCAAGGCTGTGCATTAAAAAACATTAAAAACAACAAAAAACAGAAGCAAAAGAAAACACAAACAAATCAAGAGCGCTTGTTCACACCTGTAGCCCCAGCACTCAGGAGACTGAAGCCAGCCAGGGGGAGATCCTACCTCAGAATGCAGTAGGGCTGGGATGTGGCTCAGTGGAGAGCTTGCCTATCCCAAACAAAAGGCTGGGCATGGAAGGCCACCTACAATCCTAGCACTCAAGAGGTGGGGCACCCTCCGGTCAAAGCCATCCTTAGTTACATAACAAGCTCAAGGCCAGTCTAGGCTACTTGAGACCCTGTATAAAAAAAAATTCTTGTGGAGGACTAGAGAGTTGGCTTGGCATACAGGAGAGCTTGCTGTGTAAACATGAGGGCTGAATTTGGATTCCAGCACCATGTTAAAACAGTAATAGCAATCATCATCATCATCATCCAGGCATGGCAGCATGCAGGCCTATAACCCCAGTACTGTTGAAGAAAGGACCACTGGAGCTCTGGAGCTTTCTGGCTGCCAGCGTAGTTCCAGGTTCAGAATGAGACCCTGTCTCAAAGAAATAAAGCACCGTGACACCAGGACATCCACCATCCTCTGCATGTGTCAACGGTCTCCACGAAACCCTTTCTCAAACACACTCTCCACAACCCCCCCCCAAAAAAAACCCAGCAAATGAAAGAGGAGGGCGCACCTATGCTGAAGCACTTCTTTCCAAGCACTTCAGTAACAGCTGAGACATTACATGAAGAAACAGCAAACAGGTGGGTTTCTCTGTGTAGCCTTGGCTGTCCTGAACTCACTTTGTAGACCAGGTTGGCCTTGAACTTACAGAGGTCCCTCTGCCTCTGCCTCTTGAGTGCTGAGATTCAAGGCGTGCACCACCAAGCCCAGCTATAGAACAAAATTCTAAACCAGGAGACCAGTCACTGCCCTACAGTCCTACACATCCAAAGGATCCAGAACCTGCAAGTCCAGAGGCAGGAAGCGATCACACGGGTGGGGTGAGAAAGAGCCAGGGGTGTTGGCATACAGAGATAATCTTCTCACGGGTTGAGAAGTTTTAGAACCAGATGGAGGTGGTGACGGCTGAGGAACTGTCACCGAGCACACTGCTACCAGAATGCTCTAACACGGCTGACAGACAGCCTTGGCTGTGGAGGGCTCACACAGCATGTGCAGACCCCGGGCCCCGCCCCAGAGCTCCCACAAGAGGGAGGCTTCCAGAACCTCGATACTCAGAGGCCTCAGCCTTGCACAATCTCACCTCAGTCCTCAGAGATGAGATTTCAGACCAACTGCAAGAGAGGTGAGAAAACCTACTATTTATAAATTAAAAAAAAAAAAAAGGCATTTATTTACATACATAGGTGCATGTGCACAAATGTAGGTCCCTCTCCGTCATGTGGGTTCTGGGGGCTGAAATGACGTCAGGCTTGGCACCAAGTACCTTCACCCACTTAGCTGCCTCACGGACCTGCCAGTGACTTTAAAGGCACGAAATAAAACAACGGGGCAAGGGCTTAACATACATGGGGCCTTAGGTTTAACCCAACACAGCAAAACAAAAGAGGAACCTCCCTACAACCAGGCAGATCAAACCTAGTACCTGACAGACACAGCTCGTGACACTGGAAGCAGGAAATGTGTGGAGGTAGGTCCCCTGGAGGGGTCGAGGGAGGAGGAGCTCTGGGGGAGGGGACGGGTCCGGTTCCCGGTGTCCACAGGGACTCTTCAGCCCACTTGCTTCTCATTTTACAAGAAAATCTCCAAGGCCCTGTGACACCCCCCAGCAGCCCCACCCTCTGCCTTCTGGCTGCAGGTGGCTTGCTAAGAGTATGGGTCGCAGGTGTCAGGACTGAGAATCCTCAGAGACTCACTGTGCCTGTGGCTGGCCGGTCAATCTGGATCTCCACCACTTCACCTTCAATGATCTCTGTCTCCTCCCTAGTGGGACAGACGGAAGGGCCTGGGTCAGACTGGCAAGGGACACCCTGGTTCTCTGACCAGGGCTCTGGGCAAGCAGAGTGGATATCCCACAGGACACTCACTTGATTCGAACGCCAATGGAACGGCGAAAGGCTTGAGTCAGGGCCTCCGTCTTGCTCATCTCCAGAGAAAATATCTCACTGCCGGCGATGGCTGTGAACGGTGTGTCGGGCCCTAGTGCCTGGGCCATGCCTGTGGGAACAGCAGTCAGGCAGTGGTGGCTGCCGGCTCCAGGCCATGGACACAGTGGTAGTCCATTCTATTAAGACAGCAGTAATCCGAATTAAAAGTTACAAACCAGTGCTAGACATGGTGGTGCACACCTTTGATCCCAGAACACGGGAGGCAGAGCCAGCTAAGACTACACAGAGAGATTTGTCTCAAAAAACCCAAAACAAAACAAAACAACCTCCGTAGCCCAGGTGCCCTGCGGCACCATGTGCTGGAACTGGCAATGCACACAGGCTTCCCACCGGCGGCTGCGAGGGAAATGCGGGACGCCCTCCCTGTCTCCCCATGAATGGAGTGCAGCAGGGAGGAACGAAACCTAAGCAGCCTTGCTGGAGCACAGCGCCCTGTGCTTTCCTAAAGTGAAAGCAAGTGTTGAAAATGTTGAGGCTAGAGGACAAGGGACCCCATGTAACTGCTCAGTGGCCCTAGACAGTCTCCTCCTGACGCTTCTGTGTGACTGTCTGTAAACGGAGTTAGCCTGCCCCCGACTTCCACAGGAGGGATTCAGTGGCCCCACAAGGCCTCTCACCCATGGCAATGGCTGTCTTCCCAGTGCCTGGCTGGCCAGCGATGAGTACGGCTCTCCCTGCAATCTTTCCTTCTCGGATCATCTCCAGCACCACGCCAGCTGCACGGCGGGCAGCCAGCTGCCCCACCATACCCTGGGAAGCCTGGAGGGTGGGAAGTGAGAGGACATGGAAATGACTGGCTCCAGAGCCACCACTGTATTCCCACCACACTCTGCCTGCTGGAAAACAAAACAGTCTACTGGTTTTCTTTTCCTTTTTGAGACAAGATCGCACTCTGTAGACCAGGCTGGCCTTGAACTCTCAGAGATGCGTGTGCCTCTGCCTCCCAGCAGTGGGATTACAGGTGTGCATCACTGTGGCTGAAGTGCCTTAGCATAGAACCAAGAGGCCTGAAGATAGGAATAGCCCTAGGCAAGCCTGCAAGGAGCAGCCCACACACCCAGCCCCTTGGCTCTACCTGTCTTGGCTCCAAGGCATCATCCAGGCCAAGGCCCCGGATGTGGGAGTGAGCGCCTGTGGGAGGAAGGGAAGACGTGTTACTGGCTGGTTCCAGATAATACTATGTGGCCCGAGTCAAGGGCTTCAGAGGAAAAGGGTGCCCTCTTGGGTGAATGGGACCAGGAAGATGCCTGAGCACTGTTAACTGCTTAGCACCCAAGAGCTGGGTGACACTACCAAGGCCCAAGAACTAACGGTGAGGGTCATGGACCACGGGGGGGGGGGGGGGTAGATACTGGTACTGGACATTCAGGTGCTCTTTTTCCACACCACCCTGAGAAGCCAGAGCTTGCTACCATTCCTGGGCTCACACACAGGGATGAGGAGAGAGTAAAGGCAGGTTAGGGCCCCAGCCTACATGCCACCCAGGAAGAGGCGAGGACAGGAGCCCTGTGTGGCAGCCACTGACTCTATAATGAAGCTCAAGGGCACACAGGCACCAGGCCCACCACAACCTGCCTCCACGCCACCACACTCTTGTGTCACTTCTGGAAGAGATGAGACTCGGCAAGCACCGGGTGTGGGGAGGGTATTTCATGACAAAAATGTAGAACTTATCAGCTGGGCACGGTGGTCCGGGAGGCAGAGGCAGGAGTTGTGTCACCCTCAGCTACACAGTGAGGTCAGAGCCAGCCTGAGATTGCCTCAAGAAGAACAAGGCCAGGCAGCACCGGGGCGGCAGAGGCAGGTGGACCTCTGTGAGTTCCAGGCCAGCCAGCGCCATGTAGAGACTAAACAGAATCACAGTGTGCCAGGAGCCCACACCGGGAGCCATCGCCCTCTACGGCGTCTTGGCGGTGCTGAGTGAGCACTGGACACGCAGGTGCGCCGCCTACACAGCAGGGCTTCTCGGAGCTGCCTTGCCGGCCTCTCCGCCTCAGGCTCCCTGCAGGTGGTGACTGCGGCTCTCAACGGCTCACCACTCAGCTGCTCTGGCACTTGGTCACCTCCGTGGGGATAGCACGACAGACTCCACACCTCCTGAGGTCACGGAACACTTCCAGCATGAACATTCCTGAATCTGCCGGCCACCTACTGGCCAAGTGCTCTGCAGGCCTGAGGCACCCCACGAATGAGGCACCCAGTGCACCCTTGGGGAGCATTTTAACACAGAGACACACACCCGCACGCTTGTATGCAGGACACATAGTTCTGACACTCCTTGAATTTCCAGAAACCCCATAGAGGCACCAGGCCTATGGCAGCATAGCCTGAGACTAGGGCCCCTTGTCTGCCTGCCTGTCCCCTGACCCTGCTCACTCACCGATTCGTTCAATCCTTGTCACATCCCGAATCTCGGGGACTTTGGTGGTGGCTGCCTGCAGGTGAGGAGGGTGAATGTATAAGAAGATTCCCTCTTGTCCCCCTTTCCCTTCCTCCCTCGAGGTCCCGCTGCCCCTGAGGAGCTCCCTTTCCTCACAGCAGTCACCTCCACACTCTGGGGTGCCGCTGATGGCAGGGCGATCAGCCTACCACAGGAGACAGGATGTGCCTCACCTCTGCGAGCCCTGGCATGATCTGGCATGGATGAGGGAACCCTGCTGTCCCATAACCCTGAGCTCTGAGAACAGCGAGGAGACTGTCAGGCTAGGGCTCTGGTTCCCAGTAGGTACTACATGTCCCTGAGAGGTCACAGTCCACTCTTCTGGCGCACCCTGGACTCCATGCTTGGTGGCTCAACATGCTCGAGTGCTGAGCTCATTCAGCAAGTATCTACCAGGGCCTCCTGTGCCTCTCTCCTCCTGAGGAAGCAGCTGATACTATCCCCCCTCGAAGAAGAAACATGAGTGAACACAGCCCGGATGTCTGGGCCCCTGGGGTCCCCACCAAGCAAGCAGACCGCTTTTTACAACAGCCAAAAGCCACACACGACATGTTCACTGGTCAGTGAGTGAACAGACATGATGCGGCCAGGTCACATGTGGACTATTATTCAGCTGTAAAAAGGAGTGAAGCTGATTCCTGCCATTCCCAGGAAGAACACTGAAAAGTGCTAAGTGAATGGGCTCTACACATGGGCGGGAGAGAGGAACAACAGCTGGAGTAATCACTGAGCCAGGCATGATGGCGCGCACCTTTAGAAATAGGAGGCAGAGGCAGGCCAGCCTGGTCTATAGACTGAGTTCCAGGACAGCCAGGGCTACACAGAGAAACTCTGTATCAAGAAAACCAAAACAACCCCTGCATGTTGAATGACTCTTATATGAAGTATCCAAAACAGGTAAGTTAGAAATAGGAAGTAGATTCATGGTTGCCAAAGGCTCAGGAACGGAGGGCTGGGATCACTGGAGGGTCCTGCTAAGCCGCATGCCCACAACCACTGGGATGGCTGGGTCAGGAAGAGTGCTGCAAATCGGGGCTAGCCCAAGCTACAGAGTGAAGCAAGAGACAGAGAAATCCAGAGAGCGGCCCCTTGCACATCTTGCAATATCTTTTATGAATCTAAGAAACCACATGCTAAGCAGCCCTCAGCCACCGCACAGCACGCCTCCTTCCTGAACCAGCACATCCAGGACACTCTCTTCACAGAAGGCTGGACGGAATCCAGGAGCAAAAGACTCCAGAACACTATACCCACAGGCAAAGACTCGCTCCAGGGACCCAACTCTCCTCAGAGATTCTGATAAGACTCTGCCTCCCACAAGGTCATTTCAGTCCTTGGCAGAACAAAAGCCCTTTTAGAATTCAAAACCCAGCAAAGTCCATTCAGTGTCAGAACTCCTGGCTGTTTTGAGTGAGGAAGTGTTCCACTCTGTGACGTTTCATTGGTCAACGTGATGGCAGTTAACAATCAGCATGGAAACAAACCTCCGGGCATGTCTGAGAGGGAGCTTCTAGGTCGGGTTAGACGGGAGGACCCACCCTAACTGAGCACCAGCGCTCATCACTCTCTGCTTCCTGATGGAGAATGCAGTGTGACCAGCTGCCTCAGGCTCCTACTGTCACAGGACTCCCCTCCAACTGTACGCCTTGAAATACAACTGCTGGTCAGCTTTATGATAGGACACAAGCCAGAGTCATTATGGAAGAGAAAATCTTTTCTTTTTATAAACATCGAGGCAGTTTCTCTGTGTAGCCCGGGCTGTCCTGGACCCACGCTGTAGACCAGGCTGGCCTCGAACTCACAGAGCTCCACCTGCCTCCCGGGCACATGCGCCATCACTGCCTGGCAGGAGAGGATCATGACTGAGAAACCACCTCCCTATGATTTGCCTATATGCAAGTCTGCAGTGGATTTCTCCACTGATGTGGGAGGGCCCAGCTCACTGTGGGCAGCACCACAGCTGGATTGTGTCATGCTGAGAGAGCATGCTGAGCAGGCCATGAGGAGCAAGAGCCCAGCAAGCAGCCCTCCATGGCCTGGGCTTCGGTCCCTCGATAATGAACTACAAGCTGTCAAAATGAAACAAATCCAAGCCCGGCACGATTGTGCACACCTTTAGTCCCAGCACTTGGGGGACAAAGAGGCAGGCGGATCTCTGTGAGTTCCAGGCCAGCCTGCTCTACAGAGTGAGTTCCAGAACAGCCAGGGCTACACAGAGAAACCCGATCTCCAAAAACCAAACCAAACCAAAAAAAACCCAACAAACAACAACAGAAACAAAATGAAACAAACCCTTCCATCCCCAAGTTGCTTTTGGTTGTTTTACCACCACAACGGAAACCCTACATAAGACACCACCTTCCCTGCTTGGCTTTTAACTGGGCTGAGTAACCTGTGCTGAGGACACAGCAACAGTCACGACTGTAGCACTCACCTTCCAGCTACAACTCCTGCCTTCGTACAAGAAGGCAGGTGGCAGCTTACAAAACCTTGGTGGGAAGACGTCAGGCTAACACTGTGGCAACAAGAAAATTAAAGGCTACTATGTTCATGCTGGTAATACCCTTGGAACTCAGACCCAGTTGTGCTGGCTCTCTAGTTGGACACATGGGGCCCAGGAAGAACTGCCTCTATGCCCTAGAGGAGGGGCTAGTCCACTGTACTAAACAATTCTATACATACAACCCCCAAAATGTGGGTGTTGTGGCTGCCAAGGCTGCCACAGTCCAGAAGACTTCTTTCTGTCCATGTGGTTCCTGGCAATCCTAGGTTCCTGGCACCTTCCAACTGGAGGCCATGCTTTCAAGTCCTGTTGAGGCCACTGGTCAGAGAATGGAGCCCAGGTGAAGGGAAAGAATGACTATAGGGGTCACGGGTCAACGTGACAATGAGGAAGCCCCCAAGGAGAAGTGGCCTGAGTTGGGACTCAGGGAGAACCAGCAGGTAATAGTGCCTGCTTCCAAGCCTGCCTCTCGAATTCAATTTCTGGAACCCACATGGTGGAATGGGGGAACCTACTCCCTCCCGCAAGTTGTCTCTGATGTGTACACATGCCCTATTAAGTGACCATCCATACAAACACACGTGAAATTATACATGTATTTATATTTAGGTCCAGGCATAGAGCCACACGCCTTTTCTGTGTGAGTTCTACACAGAGAAACCCTGTCTTTTTTTTTTTTTTTTAACGAAACCTTTTAAAATTTAGTTTTTATTTTATGCACATTAGCTTGAAGGTGTCAGATCCCTTGGAATTGGTGTTACAGACAGTTGTGAGCTGCCATGTGGGTGCTGGGAATTGAACCCAGATCCTTTGAAAGAGCAGACGGTGCTCTTAAACACCGAGCCATCTCTCCAGCCCTGAGAAACCCTGTCTTAAAAAGATATTTATACACACACACACATATATGTATATGTATACACACACAACTTAGGGTCTGGAGAGATGACTCAGTGCTTATGCGTGTTCATTTACTCCTTTTGCAGAGGCCGCAGGTTCGGTTTCCAGCACCCATACAGCAGCCCACAAGTACTTTTAACTCCAGTTCCTGAAGCTTTAGCACTGTCTCCCAGCCTGTGCAGGGTCGTGCGCGCGCACACACACACACACACACACACACACACAGATAATAAATATTATTTAAAAACAACAGCTTGGCTGGGCAGTGATGCACACCTGTAACCCCAGCTCGGGGAGGCAGAGACAGAGGCAGGTGGATCTCTGAGTCCAGGACTGCCAAGGCTACAGAGAAACCCTGAAAAGCAAACAAAAAGCAAGCCTATAACACGGGGTTGTGGAAGCAGCTTAGTGACTAAGCGCATGGCTGCTCTTCCAGAGGACCCAGGCAGGCTTGATTCCCAGCACCCACATGGCAGCTAACAATCATCTGTAGCTCCAATCCCTCCTGTCTTTTGTGGACACCAGGCACGCACATGGTGAACAGATGTACCTATAGGCAAAACGTTCATACAAATGACAAAAGGGGCTGCAGAGATGGCACAGAGATTAAGAGCTCAAAGCCATAATTGTAGTTTCAGGAGATCCAACGCCCTCCTCTGGCCTTCTCTAGGCACTATGTGTACACAGTACATAGTCAAGCTCATACACATAAAATACATACGTGTAATAATAATTTCAAAATATATTAGGACCTGAGCCTAAAGACAGCTGGTCTTGAATGGGAACGAAGAATAAAAAAAGGCAACTAACACAGCAACAGCCCGGCCACCTCTTCACCTAAAGCTACCAGGGCAGAACTTCAGGCGAGGGAGGCTCTTTTCTTCTCTTCCTCACCATGCTAACAGCAGACTCTCTAC
Source organism: Psammomys obesus (assembly GCF_907164565.1). Classification (NCBI taxonomy): domain Eukaryota; kingdom Metazoa; phylum Chordata; class Mammalia; order Rodentia; family Muridae; genus Psammomys; species Psammomys obesus. The sequence continues at coordinate 1,231,865 of NW_026592509.1, read as the reverse complement.
TGGCCCTCCTATAACCTGACTGGCCTCAACAATGGAACTGAGGCCACCACAAGGCCACAGTATTCCTCCACTGGGAGGTTTGGTGAGCTAATGTCTCACTTCCTGGGGTTTACTCGCTCATTTTAACATTCAAAGAACTGTGTGTTCACACAGACACGAGCCCTTTTGAGGTTCTGAAAATACAAAGTCACTAGATGAGATCCCAAGCTCCGAGCCTGTACTCTGCTTCTCACCACGAACTCCTGCTTCCTGACACACATTCTCATCGATGTGACCTGTGCTCTCTGTGTGTTTTAAGATTTTCTTATTCATTATGTATATAATGTTCTGTCTACACGTGCACCTGCCGACAAGAAGGCACCAGATCTCATTCTAGATGGCTGTGAGCCACCTTGTGGTTGCTGGGAATTGAACTCAGGACCTCTGAAAGAGCAGACAGTGCTCTTAACCTCTGAGCCATCTCTCCAGCCCCGTGACCTGTGCTCTCAGGCACACAACACTGGTTCCCATTTGCTACTCTTCCCCAGAGCTCAGGGCACTCGCCTCACAATCCTCAAAGGACACTGAGACAAGACTTTGAATCTGGCCACTGACTGCATCAAGAGGATGATGTTTCTATAACACGATGTCTGCTTTTCCAGGCTCTTGCTTATTCATTCATTCACAGAGAAATCTGAGTATCCGCACGACTCTTTTATCAAACCTAGGATTCTTGCTGTTGTTCTTGTTTTTCGAGTCAGGGCTTCTCTGTGAGGCCTTGACTGTCCTGGAACTCAAATCTGTAGATCAGGCTGGCCTTGAACTCCCAGAGATCGCCCGCTTCTGCCTCCCAAGTGCTGGGACTAAAGGTATGCACCACTATGCCTGACAGACTTAGGATTCTTAATACATAATTGTTTTCTCCATCAGACTCTAAGGCTATAACGAGGCTTTCTCCGTCCTCAGAAGTCAAGACACCATCCTCCTCCTTCAGACCCGGGAGTCCAGGGCCAGCTTTCTTCCACTAAGTTCAGGCATCCTCACCAGCCCTCCTCCCTCACACCCAGCTTCTCTCCCCAGTCTTCCTTCCCTAAACCAGGCCTCATCCAGTCCTCCTCCCTCACACCCAGGGATTCAGGCTCCAGCCCTCCTACCCCAACCACAAAGGTGCACACACCGGCCCTCCTCCCTCAGACCTTTGTATCCTCCCCTCCAACACTTCCCTTACAGCCACATGTCCTCAGCCCTCTCCTTGATAACCAGGCGACCTTCTCAGCCCCCTTCCTTCAGATTCATGCAGAGATGCTCTTCTCCCTTAGACATCATATGCATCCTCCCAAGTAGCTCCTTGTCAGACCCAGGTGTCCTCCTCAGCATCCTTCCTCAGACTCCGAGGTTCTCTCCAGCCCTCCTCCCCCAAGGTTAGGCATCTTTCTTATCGCTCTTCTTTCAGCCCCACGAGTCCTCTTCAGACTCCTTCAGTCTCCGTGAAGGGGGGGTTATTCCCGGTCCTCCACGCGCACCCAGCACTTACCACGGTTGCCATGATGCACACCAACGGCCAATGCCTCAGCGGAAGCGGAAATCAGCTAGGAGCGTGGTCTTTTTCCTATCTAGGCTCCTCGGTCATCCAGTCATCTCTATGGTTCATAAAATATGCAAAACCCTCCTGGGGGCGTACACCAGGCCGCGCCCACTCTCTTGCAAGGCGGGTGTCTGAAGCCCGGGTGGGTTCCTGACGTCTCCTGCTCCTCCTCCTCCTTTTATCCAGCCCACCCCAACCCCGCCCTCCGGAACCGCTAAGTCTGATTGCAAAATTCCGAACACTTTTTGTAGCAACCACACGTCCTTCACGATCCCTTTCCTCTCTCTCCACCCTTAACAAATTGGGGCCGACCGCTGAGATTGACAGCTCTATTCTCCAATCTTGCATGATGCGTAGCAACAAGCCCCGCCCCCTAAAGCTCTGGCCGAAGAAACTGGACTCTGTCCTCCAATAAGAAGACGCAGCAGCCCCTGCCCCTCAGACGCGAACCAATCGTACTAGGCCGTCAGGCTGGGCAGTGCCTCCTGGCGGCCACAAGGCTTCACTGCGGCTGCCCGCCGGGCTCAGTGTGGGCGCGCAGCTACCTGAGTCGGAGCGCCGCGGTGCGGGGGTGCGGTCGTGTAATAGGAAGCGGAGTGTCTTGCAAGCTTCCCGTGGGACACCCGCTAACTCAGCCCGTCACCACGTCTGGTGCATTCCCAGCCGACCTCTCCGCTTTTCACTTTTGGTGCTCGAGGTGCCTTGCCTGTAGCAGCCATGCCTCTCAGCCGCAGCCTCTCCATGTCCTCGCTTCCAGGCTTGGAAGACTGGGAGAATGAGTTCGACCCGGAGAACACAGTGCTTTTCGAGGTGGCTTGGGAGGTGGCCAACAAGGGTGAGAACGCCAGCGTCGGTCCCTTGACCGAGAAGGGCAGTAGAGGATGGGGGCCCGAAACTCCGATTTGGCTACGTGGAGGACTCTTGGGTCCTGGGAAAAGCGCCTGTGACTTCTGTGTCCTTGTGGAGGGGCTGGAGTAGGCGTTCTAGGCCTTGGGGGATGGGGCAAGAAACTACTCTTAAGATGGAAGGAGGCTTCAGTCCTGCGATCTAGGGAAGAGGGCACTTAGAGAGGGCTTCCTGGGTCTTAGAGGGAGGCTTTCGAGGGCCGGGAGACCTGGGATCTAGAAGGGGAAGGAGCTGATATATCTGACCCTGAGAAGCCCTGGAGCTTTGGGGTCTGTGGTCCAGAGTATGTGACTGTAGAAAGAGTGCTTTGAAAAGTTGGGATTCATGGACTTTTCAGGGAGCATAGCAGACCTGACCGATTTGGTGTAAAGAGGAGAGGGGCCTGGACACTGAAATTCTTAGATCCTAGGTGGAAAAGAGTTGGGAACTTGAATGCTGAGTTTGAAGAGTTTGAAGGAGCCCAGGGCTGGAGCCATGGCTTCCTCAGCGGAGAGGTGCCTCCCTGGGGGCCCCATCACTTGCACACTGGAATGGGATCCTAGGCTGGGAGGAGCCCACAGCCCACGGTTGTATGTATGGGTGATCCTATGAGTGTCTAGGGCCACTAGCTTCTGGCTCATGAGGAGGCTGGGCTGGAATCCCCAGGAGTTGGTCTTTGTGGATCTGTTTCCTTTTCTGGGTCTTGGGGGAGGAGAGACTGGGTCTCCCAGCATGTTGGGAGTTGGCAGACTGCCAGGGGCTGGTTCCAGGTGAAGAAGCTGAGGGCCTAGATTCCTAAATCTGAGGTGGGGTCACAGGAAGGGTCGGGCCCAGCATGCCTGTGCCCCAGCCCGGGTGAGCATAGTCAGGGCCTCTGAAGGTGAGGAATTCCAGCTCCCCTTAGGTGGCTGTGCGAAGCTGATGGGGTCATGTACCATTCTTCAGTGCATCTGAGAGTTGGGAGCATTAGAACCTGAGTCTATAAGCCTTGTATTCCCAGCTCCTAATTCTCTCAGACTAGGAGCCCTTCCTGTCTCAGGACCAGGCATCTAACTGGAACCTGCTCCCCCTTCAGCATCTTGCTCTCAGTCCCCATTCTCCACAGACCCAAGAGGGCTGCCCGCAGGTTTGCTTTTCCATGACCCAAGCCTCCAGGTCCCACCTTCCCTGCTTCCCACGTATGGGTTCCTGCCCATCTTCTGCCCCAACACTGCGCACACACATCCCATCAACCCCCCAGGTCTCAACGCTCTGGACCAATGGTGGGGTTGTCTGTCCTTCTGCACTTTGGCCCACAGTGGGTGGCATCTACACTGTGCTGCAGACGAAGGCGAAGGTGACAGGGGACGAATGGGGTGACAACTACTATCTGGTGGGACCATACACGGAGCAGGGCGTGAGGACACAGGTGGAGCTGCTGGAGCCCCCAACTCCTGAGCTGAAGAGGACTCTGGATTCCATGAACAGCAAGGGCTGTAAGGTGGGACACAGCCCTACCAGGGGGGTGGGGCCGCGGTGTGCCCGCAGGGGGCTAGCCACAGGTGAAGAAAGGGTGGAGTGGAAGCAGGAGGCGGGGATAGCAATGGGTAGTGAGTTCCCAGCAGGCCTAGGGAAGAAAGTGATGGACTGAGGCAGGATCTGGTGAAGCAGCCCAGTGGATATCAGATGGATGCAGATGGGTCTAAGCTGAGATCCTCAGATCCAGAGGGTAGGCAAGTTTGAGCTAGACAGAAAGACAGCCAGGGCACCTGGGAAACTTAGGCAGGAGGATCTCTGTGTGTTCAAAGCCAGTCTGGACCATAACAAGACACTGTCTCAAAGTAAATAAATAAAGAACAATAGCTAGACAGGCAAAAAGGTGGACTATAGATAAAGGGAGAGGAGAAGCGGAGCCTGAGATGAGCAGATCCAGGGACGAAAAAGAGGAGAAAAGGGATGTGCCTCAGATCCCCTGGCTAGAATTCTCCAGTGAGGGACTAGAGGTGTGGCCCAGTAGTAGAGCCTCTGCCTACCATGGTCCTTGAGTTCCATCCTAAGAACCACAGAGAGAAGCTGTGAGGTCCCAGCACTCAGGATGTGTGTGCTGGGAAGACTCCTTCACAGCCTGTGTTTGGGGTGGGCTCCAGTCAGGCCAGAGCATGTCCCTACAGGACCCCAGAGTGGCCACATCCCACCCCCAGGGCAGCTGTTCCTAATAATAGACCCCTCCCAGCAAAAGGGCAGACAACAGCTGGGAGGGGGAGGGGCGCCCCAGTGAGGCCCTGGCAGGATGGAGCCAGGTTAGGACAGAGGACAGAAGCCTCGCCACTAGCGAGATCAGTGGCCTGCAGCCATACCTGTGGTCTAGGGAAAGCGGCTGGTGGGGACTGAAATAGAGCTTCAAGTTTTAGGAACGTGGCAATGGTTAGGAAAGTGCAATGCGGGTTGTTAGGCATGTGACGACAGATTACAAAACAGGCCAATGGGTAGAGGAGCACCGGGGCACACATGAGGCATGGGGAAGCGTGAATTAGCTGGGCTCAGTTACCAGGCTGGGGAAATCAGGCAGCGTGGGAGACCGCTGTGCCAGGTTGTCTGAGCCGCCCTTGCTTCTCACCCAGGTGTATTTTGGGCGTTGGCTGATCGAGGGCGGACCCCTGGTGGTGCTCCTGGATGTGGGGGCCTCAGCCTGGGCCCTGGAGCGCTGGAAGGGTGAGCTTTGGGACACCTGCAACATCGGGGTGCCCTGGTATGACCGCGAGGCCAACGACGCCGTCCTGTTTGGCTTCCTCACCACCTGGTTCCTGGGTGAGGTAGGCCCTGCTACACACCCCGCCTCCTCCTTCCCACCCAGTCCTGAAACTATAATCATCTTCACCCCTGGGGCCAAAGGTGGGCTTCCCCTGGGCATTCTGGGAATTGTATACTCTTTAATCCAAGAATCAACTCTGTCCTGGAGAACATACCCCCCACCCCCAGTCTATCATCTTTCCTCAGAGACTAGAAGTGCCAGGCTCAGGCACTTCCCTAGTCTTCCAGGTGTGAACAGCTGTGGCATGACCTCCAGGGAGGGATTCTGGGAGTGGCTCTCTAGTCTGATGTCAATTACCCCCAAGCACATTTCATTATTGCTATCTTCAGTTGGTTGCAGAATCAGGAATCTGGGCTTTCCCTACCCCACACACATTCTCGGATGTTTGTTTGTTTGTTTGTTTGTTTGTTTGTTTGTTTATTTTCTTTATTATTTACACTTTACTCACTTTGTATCCCCCCCCCCCCAGATGTTTAAAAGTTTTGAGAAACAGTTAGAATGCCCTTGGACAAACAGGAGCTACTTGCTTCAAAGAATTCTGGGAATTTTGATCCTGTTTTTGCCCATGAAGAGTCTACCATTGATTGAAATGTCTCAGTCAGGCATAATGGTTCACTTTTTTAATCCCAGCACTCAGGAAGGAGACACAGACAGGCAGATCTCTGTGAGTTTGAGGCCAGCCTGATCTGAGTCCAGGACACACAGGGCTACACAGAGAAATCCTGTCTCAAAAACAAACAAACAAACAAACAAGCAAACAAAAAACAAACCAAAAAAAACCCAAAGAAATCCGAGTCTCCTGAAATTGTGACCAGGACTTGGGGGCATGGACATGTTGGCCCTTCCATTTAAACCTTGCCAGGAGTCAGACATTGGCCAAAAACAAAACAACAGCAACACCTGACAAATTCCCATCAGCCCCTGGGGATGAGGGCAGCTGGTTGGCCTGACCTGGGGTTTGCTGGCTGCCTCCTTGTCTGTGGGAGGGCCGCCCGCAGAGCTGCGTAGACCTCTCCCCTGCTCCCTTGCCTGTGCTGGGGGTCGCTGGTTCACCTTGTGACATGGGGAAACATGGTGATCCCGTCCCTATCGCCCCGTAGTTCCTGGCCCAGAGCGAAGAGAAGCCATATGTGGTTGCCCACTTCCATGAGTGGTTGGCAGGCATTGGGCTGTGCCTGTGCAGAGCCCGGCGCTTGCCGGTGGCCACCATCTTCACCACTCACGCCACACTGCTGGGTCGCTATCTGTGTGCTGGTGCTGTGGACTTCTACAACAACCTGGAGAACGTAAGCTGGGAGTGTGGGAGACACGAGTCCTGCAGGAGCCCCAAGCTTCAGCCGGAAGCCACGATCCCAGCCCTTCCACCATCAGACCCAGGGACAGACCCGATAGTCCTCATCAGTCCTTCTCACACCCGAGAGAGCAAGCCCAGAGCCTCCTCTCAGAGGCAGCTGCCAGTCCCAGCCTCCCTGCAGACCCTGATCCTGTTAGCCCTGACTTCCGCCCCCCCTTGCTGCGCAGTTCAATGTGGACAAGGAAGCCGGGGAGAGGCAGATCTATCACCGCTACTGCATGGAGCGCGCAGCGGCACACTGTGCTCACGTCTTCACGACCGTGTCCCAGATCACCGCCATTGAGGCTCAGCACCTCCTCAAGAGGAAACCAGGTAGGTCAGAGCGTGGTCCCTACATGTGGATGGGGTAAGAGACACTGTGCCCGGCCCAGTACCACAGAGAATAGAGCAAGAACTCCCCGGAGTCCTGAGTTGAGATGGCAGCTTGTAAATGAGGCCAGCTCTGTATCCTGGAGGGTGATAGGAACTATAGTTTCTTTTATAATTTTACAAGTGGCTAACACGTATGCTCATCTTCTGGAAGAGACACAGATATAGGGGTTTTATAGAGTTTAGCAAACTTAGAACTAGGTTGGCTCAATCCTGTCCTACTACTTTGTCCTAGGTTGTACTTTTTGTTGTTTTGTGTGTGTGTGGGCGCACACGCATACACATCAGTTTTATTTACATACGTGTGTGTGTGTGTGTGTGGAAACCAGAGGAGAATGTCAGTGGTGTAAGCGTGTGTCTCTGTGAGTGGGTACATGCGTGCGTGTATGCGTGTGCACGAGTTCGTGTTCACAGAGGGCAGAAGAGGACTTGGATCCTGACCTTCAGCTGGAGTTACAGCACTGCTAACTCTCAAAGTGGATGCTGCAGGAGCAGTGAGCTCACTTGGCTGCTGAGCCATTTCTCTAGCCCCAGCACCTTTATAAGACATGGTCTCATTGACCCTGAAGTCTGCCATTTGCTTAGGGTGTTTAAGCCCCCAGGATTGACCGATTTATCTGTCTGTCTGTCTATCTTTCCCTACCTCCAGTACTGGGGCTACAGGCACATTTAACCATGCCCAGCTTTTATTGAAAGTTGTGGTTGTGAGTTTTATCTTGGGTTTCTCTCTCTCTCTCTTTTTCTCTCTCTCTCTCGTTGTTTTTCAAGATGAGGTTTTTCTGTGTAGCCCTGGCTGTTCTGGACCTCGCTCTGTAGACCAGGCTGGCCTCAAACTCCCAAGTGCTGGGATTAAAGGCATGTACTATCATGCCTGGCTTATTGGGTCATCTTTATAGAATTTTAAGTTAGTATTTTCATAAGCACTAACTCTCTGTAACTCAACTTCTAGATGGGTGACTGCACGGGGACCTGATGTACTCAGGAACTCTGGGAGGTGTAGTTTTTCACCTGTCCTTCTCCCACTCTGGAACAGGAACTAAAAATACCACCAGTACTCTGCTTCTCCCCGAATATATGCTCTCTCTCTTATTTCCTGTTGAGCCAAGGTCTCACTGGGTAACCTTGAACTGAGGGCTCAGTCACCTCAGTGCTTTGATTGTTAGCATCTTCGGTCACACTTGGCCCATAATACACTGTCTAACTTCATGCCTCTTTTAGGGACTCAGCCATTTCCTCCCTCATATACTTTTTAAAAACATTTACCTATGGTGGTGCACACCTACAGTCCCAGGGGAGGCAGGGGAGGCGGATCTCTGTGAGTTCAAGGCCAGCCTGGTCTACAGAATGAGTCCAAGACAGCCAAGGCTCCACAGAGAAACCCTGTCTCGAAAAACCAGAAAAAAGGTCTGGGGAGATGGTTCAGCAGTTAAGAGCCTTGTCTGCTCTTCCAGAGGTCCTGAGTTCAATTCCCAGCAACCACACGTTGGCTCACAACTATCTATAATGTGACCGGATGCCCTCTTCTGGTGTGCAGGTGTACATGCAGATAGAGCACTCATATACATAAAAATAAACAAATAAATCTTTAAAGAAAAGAAAGAAAAAAACAAAAAAAAAACCTTGTCTGTCACACTTTCTCTTTGTGTGTGTGTATGTGTGTGTTCGCGCCCCTGAGTGTATGAACACTGGTTGCTCTTCTCAAGAACCCAGGTTCAATTCCCAGAACCCACATGGTCACTTACAACCATCTGTCATTCCATCTCCAGGAGATCTGACACCCTCTTCTGGCCTCCATAGGCAACAGGCGCACACATATGGTACACAGACATACATGCAGGGCAAACACCTGCATAAAATATAAACACATAAAATACAAGAATAAACCTAAAGCATAAAATAAAAAGGAGAAGGGCCAAGTAGCAGAGTTGAATCAGTCGTTGTGGAGCTGAGGTCACAAAGGGCTGTGGAAACAGTGAAGCTGTGGGAAGAGAGCTGCCTCCCCTTTGGTCGCCAATGCCGGTGATCAGAGTGAAGGAGGGAAACCTGGGACCTTACCCCAATCCTAGATATTGTGACCCCCAATGGCCTGAACGTGAAGAAGTTCTCTGCTATGCACGAGTTTCAGAACCTTCATGCGCAGAGCAAAGCACGGATCCAGGAGTTTGTGCGTGGCCATTTTTATGGGTATGTAGGCCAGATGGCTAAGAGAGGTGGGTCAGGGTTGAGACTCCTGGGTCTGAGGAGGAAGTCTGTGCTCAGGACCCCTAGGTCTGAGGAAAGAAGAGTCCCAAGTTGCAGGGAAGAGGGTGAGGGTTTGGATTCCTTGGTCCTTTACTTCTTGGACAGCCATGGTCTTTGTTATCTCTTGATACCTAGAGCTGTGGGATGGGTGTTAAAGTAAGCACCTATCAAAGGAGAAAATACAGCAAATTGCATGTTCCCCTCTGATACCTGTGTATTGTGAAACATTCCTGTGGCTTCTGTGGTTTGTAGATTTCAGAACAGGGTTAGGCGTTGGGCCTCACTTTCTCCTGTGGCTTATTTAGGCACCTGGACTTCAACTTAGACAAGACTTTGTATTTCTTTATTGCTGGCCGCTACGAGTTCTCCAACAAGGGAGCGGATGTGTTCCTGGAGGCCTTGGCCCGGCTCAACTATCTGCTCAGAGTAAGGCCTGGTCCACTGAACACAGTGAGAGAGTGCTGGAGGAGAAAAATGTGTGCATAGCTGGGGAGAACAGAGACCAGAGAGGTGGTTAGGGAAACCACGTTGGGTAGGGGCAGAGCATGGGGTCCCAGAAAGGTCAGAAGTGAGAGCTGGTGGCACATGCCTATGATCTAGGCACCTGGGAGGCGGAAGGATTAAAAACTCAAGGTCAGCTTTTGCCTACAGAATGAATTCAAGATCAACCTGGGCAATTTTGAGACTCTGTATCAAAATCAATGCATGGGGCATGCGTCAATGGTGGAGCCCCTGCCTAGAATCCCCCAGTGAGGGGCTGGGTTTGCAGGAGACTTTGAATTTAATCTCCTATATTGTTGTAAAAAAGAAAATCAGAAGTCTCATCATTCCTAGCAGCAATGGCACAGTTGAATTCAGCACCCTGATGTCCTCTACTCCTTGCCCCAGGTGAATGGCAGCGAGCAAACAGTTGTGGCGTTCTTCATCATGCCGGCTCGCACCAACAATTTCAACGTGGAAACCTTGAAGGGCCAAGCCGTGCGCAAACAGCTATGGTCAGCAATCCTTGGCCAAGACCCTGTGGGCCCCATACCTGCTGTGTCCGTGGGCTTATCTCCCTGTGGCTATCTCAGACAAGATCAGAATCCTAGTGAACTCATCACGTAAAGCATGTGGCCTGGCTAGACAAGTGTGAGCACGTGATCAGGGCAGATGTCACTCAGTAAGCTTTCTGCCATCGCTGTGGCCTTCCTTGTTTATTTAGCCGATGCTGTGCAGGCACACTGAACCTATTTCCTCTAAGAAAATATTTTCAATTGCCATATGCACTCAGCAGATCTGGTAAGAAGAGATTTATAGCACAGAAGTGGAGAGAGAGCTAGAGACAGTGGGAGAGTGTATGAGAGAGAAAGAGGGGATGGTAGGGTGCCCCAAGAGAGAAAGGTCAGAGAGCAGGGAAGGGGAGAGAAACTGAGGCCGAGAGAGTGGGTGGGAGCAGCAGATGGGTTAGAACTGGAGCCCGGGTGATGACACAGGACGCAGGTGGTGACATAGGACATCGTCAGGACTCTGAAGGCCCCTGAGGGCAGGCCAGTTGAATTGCTTACACAACAGCATAACGTTTCGTACACTCTGAAACCCATCTATTCATTGTCCACGGGTCTCTGAATGTCTCCCACGAGGCAGGCACCGAGCTGAGCCCTGGGAACAGCAGATGCAGGGTTCCGTGGGGCAGAGCTAGGAAGGCAGCTCAACTGCCAGCCTGCTTCCTCGTTCAGCATTCCCAGTCCCCACACAGCATAAACCAGGTGTGGGAAGGGGAGGCAGGAGGGTCACAAGTTCAAGGTCATGCCAGACAGCATCCTGAGGCCGGATTTATAGGGCCTGCAGGGTAGGTAGAGCGGTAGAGAGAGGAAAGGGAGGAGAGGAGCCCAGTGTGGCTGGATCAGCATGTCCCAGAGAGGATTTTAAGTCATGGGACTGCAGGGTGATAGTCTTTCCGAACCTGTGTGCCAAGATGTTCCTCTCTCGGAATATTAATTCCTCTTGTTTATAAAACAGGGCCTAGCATCGCCCTGTCCAGGACTCATCCTACCCCTAATAATAGCTGACATTTCTGGAAGGATTGGCGTGCTGGGCTTCCTTCTGACCTCAGACTCCTCTGCAAACTCCTGAGGATGGTTCTATTTTTACACTCCTCTTACAGATGACTCACTGAAGTCAGAGAGGCCACCTGTTCCCAGCCAAAGAACTCCAGCATTCCCCAGTCTCCATCCTTCTGCTTGAAGTCCCCCCAGGGCATAGCTTCGCTGCCCAGACCTCAGTTTCTCGGTTGCCCCCAAAGCCTGACAGTAAATAGTAGTTGGTACATATGTGATATTTTTCTCTCTCCCTTCCAGGGACACAGCCAATACAGTTAAGGAGAAATTTGGGAGGAAGCTTTACGAATCCTTGCTGGTGTGAGTGCCCAGTCCTGGCCCTGCTCCCATTATTGGTAACTTGATGTGTTCCAGCACTTCATTCCCAAATACCTGCCCCTCCCCTTGCAGGGGGAGCCTTCCGGACATGAACAAGATGCTGGACAAGGAGGACTTCACAATGATGAAGAGAGCCATCTTTGCCACTCAGGTACGGTCTGCACTCCTGAGCACAGTGCTGGCTGTAGTCAGCATTGGCTGAGGCCTCATGTCCCAAAGGTTTCTGGGAGTTCTATTCTTGGTGGTCCTGAGGGCCAACTCTGACACACACATAAATGACAATGTGAAAACACCACTTCCACATCAAAGAGGGTAAGGAAGTTTATTCTGGAGCCAAGTATGACCATGGACCAGAAACACAGATTCAGGTTACCATGTTCCAACACAGTAACAATTTGGTGACTTTTTATGATAACAGAATGAAGAAAGTAATAAGTCAAGGCACTTTTAAAATACATTGGTGGGGCTGGAGAGAGAGAGGTCCTGAATTCAATTCCCAGCAACCACATGGTGGCTTACAACCATCTATAGTGTGATCTGATGTCCCCTTCTGGCGTGCCGGTGTACATGTACACTCAACATACATAAAATAAATAAATTAAAAAAAAAAAAAAGCATTAGTAGAGACATCAGGTTAAGAAGGGGTATAGCAGCCGGGCATGGTGGCATACTCCTGTAATCCCAGCAGAGGGAGGCAGAGGCAGGCAGAGCTCTGAGTTTGAGGCTAGCCTGGTCTACAAAAGCAAGACCAGGGCAGCCAAGGCTACACCAAGAAACCCTGTCTCAAAAAAAAAAAAACAAAAAACAAAAAACAAAAAGCAAAACATGACAAAAGGGCGGAGGGTGCTGCAAAGGGGGGATTTTTCCTTTGGGTCTAAAATGCTGCCGATTGGCATTTTTAGTCTTGATTGGTGAAAGCTAGGGTTTCGTTAAGTTAATGTATCCCATAAGATTTTAAGTTATGACTCTTAGATCGTAGTCAGGTGGCAAGGAGTGCCTATTTAGGGGGCTGAAATAGGCCCAGATAAATTTTTGTTGTTGGCGGTGGTGTTTTTGTTTTATTTTTGAAGACAAGGTTTCTCTGCTTAGCCTTAGACTATCCTGGAACTCTGTAGAGCAGGTTAGCCTTGAACTCAGAGACCTGCCTGTTTCTGCCTCTGTAGTGCTGGGATTAAAAGTGTGGGCCAGCAGGCCCAGCTTTGCTTTTGCAAGTCAATGTCTAACTGTAGACCTCCCTCATTCCACCGTCCACATTCCAGCGTCTGCACAATCAGCCGGCCTCGACAAGGCTGTTCACTGTTCAGGTACATTTCTTTCCAGGAACTTAGTTCACTGAAGGGTCACAGGCCTGCTGGGTGACAACTTCAGGGTGCTGGGAGTTACGGTTTCTTGGGTTAGTGCACAAAGAATCAGGATGTTGAGAGTCAAGATAAATGCAAAAGAAGAATCGCAACTGCCAAATCTCCCTGATCATTGCTATCCACTAGCTTTTCTGCTGCCCCAGGGGCTCCTGAGAAGGGTAGTTTTAGGAGCCGTTAGGGGATGGGAGACAGGTAAATCAACATACCCAGTGTTTCCTGGAGAACATGGAATACTCAAGGCCACCATTCCTTGTCCTGCAGCTGTGTCGGTTTGTTTTTTGTTTGTTTGGTTGGTCTTTTGTTTTGGTTTGTTTTATTTTGAGACAGGGTTTCTTTATGTAGTCATGGCTGTCCTGGAACTTGCTCTGTGCAGCAGGCTGGCCTCGAACTCAAGAGATCCACCTACCTCTGCCTTCCTAGTGCTGGGATTAAAAATGTGCACCACCAGGCCCTGCTTTGTGGCTGTGTCTTATTTCCCACAGAAACCCTCTGGTTCCTGAGGTTGGAATGAAATAGATGGGAAACATTAGGAAGAAGATGTGGCTCACAAACTGGGAACTACAACTCCCATCAGTCCCTGGGACACTTTGTAGTACATTGACTTCCTTTGCCCCTGAGGCTTTTGGGAGTTAGAGTTCTTTAATTTCCTGTGGCTCAAAGGACTTTGGTGCCAATGGCTGGCATTGGTGAGGCCGGGTTTTGGAATCTGGACAACTAACATGCTGTCCAGCTAATGAGGTGGATTGTGCTCTTGGACAAAATATTTTTGAAGTGAGGCAATCCAGCTTCATTAATGAAGAATCCTAAGATGGTGCTGCTGGGAGTTGTAGTTTTTGGCCTTCAAACACCACCAATGAGTAGGCCCTTTAATGGGATGCTGAACGGGTTGTAAAGAATGCCACATGAGGGGCTTGAGAGATGAGAGCGCTGTCTGCTCTATCAGAGGTCCTGAGTTCAAATCCCAGCAACCACATGGTAGCTCACAACTATACTGGGCTCTGATGCCCTCTTCTGGCACGAAGCTGCGTACATGCAGGTAGAGCACTCATACCTAAAATAAATAAATCTAAACACACACAAAAAAACCCTCTTCACGATAGAAAGGATTTCCTGGCATGACTCCTGGACCTTCCTCCCTCCCCCACCCCCATTTGGGGGGAGGTGTTCCAACATTCTGCTGTCATGCTGGTTTATATTAAATGGTTCCATCAGCCAAGGTAGTTGCTTTCATCTTGTTGAGATTCTTTGATGTTTCTCTAGGGACCAACAAGCGTAAAGAGCGAAGGACAGACACTTCCTCGTAATTGGTGGGGTGCCTTAACGGCACTCTGCCTCAATGCAGCTGGGATTTTTGCTGGTTTGGTTTGGTTTTGCTCATGATAATTAGAGGGAGAAGGCTGGGCTCCAGTCTTGAATGTGTTGACCTCTCTCGGTGGCTTCTTCAGCTCCCTGGTGCCGTTGTGACCCAGGAGCAAGTCCCCTGCCCTCCCTTGACCGCACGTCACTGTGACCTCCACAGAGGCAATCCTTCCCCCCTGTGTGCACGCACAACATGCTAGACGACTCCTCGGACCCCATCCTGACCACCATCCGCCGAATTGGCCTTTTCAACAGTAGTGCGGACCGTGTGAAGGTGAGGGCTGGCGGGCGGCTGGTGGGGCGCGGTGAGGGGAAGGGCTGTTCCTTGAGCATCACACATCTGTAGCGAGCCCTGGCCTCTGAGGCCAACCGGACGAGGCCTTTGGTTTGTTGTGGACCTGCTGTGTGTTTGGAGTGTAGTACTGGCTCCGAGCCACTCCAGGTGGCTCGAAAGTAGCTGAGGCCCTCTCTTCTGTTGACAGGTGATTTTTCACCCCGAGTTTCTCTCCTCCACAAGCCCTCTACTCCCAGTGGACTATGAAGAGTTTGTCCGTGGCTGTCACCTTGGGGTCTTCCCCTCCTACTATGAGCCCTGGGGCTACACGCCAGGTGAGTGCAGGGGCTGAGGGGTGGCAGAGGGCTGGGTCCTGGGTCCTGGATCTGCAACATGGCCTCTCGGTGTCCGTTTCTGTGACGCCAAAGTCTCCAGGGCTCTGGTCTTCTAAAGACTGGTGTTCATTTCCAGTGGGTGTCTCCAGTTTGCTAATGCTTGATCCCCAAAACACATGAGCTGCTGCTGAGCCTGCCACATAGCTGAGACTGGTCTTGAACTCCTGATCCTGCTTCCACTTCCAGAGAGCTGGGATTACAAGCCTGCTACCTGGGGCTTTGTGCTTGCCAGGCGAGCCCTCTACCAGCTGAACTTCCTTTCCTGGTCCCCAGTGACCTTCAGCTTCCACATCCTCTCCACACCTCTCTTCAGCCCTGCGCTCTGAGTTGGAATTGCTTGTGTATAATTCTCCTTCAGTGAGGGGAGACTGTGGAGGTTTTTTTTGTTGTTGTTGTTATTTTTTTTCAGGCCTTTTTTGTAAAACTCAAGCTGGCCTCAAGCTCACATGTATCTGAGAGTTACCTTGAACTCTTGACCTTCCTACCTCCACTTTTGAATGCTTATAATGTAGGCATGTTCATCAAACCTGGCGGGCGCGCACGTATGCACACACGAACACGCGAGAGCGCGCGCTCGCGCGCACGCACACACACACACACACACACACACGCAGTGAATTTGTTGGGCTTCCTTACAGAGCTTGGGTGAGAGGTTAACCTCTGAGGGAGATGAGGAAGGAATGGTCGGACTCTCTGTAGAGGGTCTAATGTCCACCCCTCTTACATGAGGGTCATCAGCAGGTCCTGCTCTTGATAGTCACTTGCAAATCACCACTCTGTTCTAGTTATGATGACACTGGAGCCAGGCTTTGGTGGCACACATTTTTAGCTCCAGCACTCAAGAGTTGGAGGCTGGTGGGTCACTGAGTTGAGGAGTTCAAGGCCAGCCTGGTCTACAGAGAAACCCTGTCTGGAGAGAGAGAGAGAATGGATGTTGTGCGTGGAGTGTTCTGTCACGGGGTCTCTATCGCCCAGGCTTGCACTCACGGCGGTCCTCGCCTTAGTTGGTGAGGTAGGACCGGAACCTGGGGATCACAGACTGCTGTTATACCTCACCCTGAGAGCTCTTCCTACCTCTGGTGGAAACAGACTGTGAGCTTCGTGTGGTATCACCCTGGGGAAGCTGAGGCAGGAGAGTGCCTGGGCTACACTGCAAGGCCTTG
The DNA here is from genome assembly GCF_907164565.1 of Psammomys obesus. Taxonomy (NCBI): domain Eukaryota; kingdom Metazoa; phylum Chordata; class Mammalia; order Rodentia; family Muridae; genus Psammomys; species Psammomys obesus. The sequence continues at coordinate 1,215,692 of NW_026592509.1, read as the reverse complement.
TCGCAAAAGCAGACTAGCTAACCCGCAGCTGGTGTGTACAGCTGGAATGCTAATGAATGGCATGTGGAAGGTTAGGAGTTCAAGGGTACCCTCGGCTGCCCAGTGAGCGCAGAGCCATCCTCAGCTACATGCGATCCTGTCTCAAAACACAGGTGGAGCTCTGTGAGTTCGAGGCCAGCCTGGTCTACAGAGTGATTCCAGAAAAGCCAGGGCTATTACACAGAGAAACCCTGTCTCAAAAGAATAACAACAACAAAAACAAGGACTGGAGAGATGGCCTCGCAACCAGGAACACAGGCTGCTCTTCTAGAGGACCCAAGCTTCCCTGGGCACCGTGGCGCACACCTTGGTCCCAGCGCTCAGGGGGCAGAGGCAGGGAGATCTTTGAGTTCAAGGCCAGCCTGGTCTACAGAGTGAGTCTGGAGCAGCCAGGGCTACACAGAGAAACCCTTTCTTGAAAAAAAAAACAAAACCAAAAAACAAAACTACAACCAGCCTATGACGTCATAATCCAGAGTACACCCTGGCACGCACACACCCAAAAACCGTAGTTTCAGTGTCATGAGGGTTAAGTAAAGTTATGCGAGCCTCGCGTTAGTAAGCGAGTGTTCTCTTCATCACAGACTTTTTTGCAGATTCACTTTTCTCAGTTGCTCGGCTTAACTGCTTAGAAATGGGCGAGTCCCTCAGGCTCCCTGGCGGGTACAGCGAGGGCGCACTTGGCGCAGCGGCCAGCAGGGGGCGGCGTAGAGCCGTCTCTTACGGGGCGGGCTGCCGACTTCTTTGCGCTCTTGCCCTCCAGCCGAGTGCACGGTCATGGGCATCCCCAGCATCTCCACCAACCTCTCCGGCTTCGGCTGCTTCATGGAGGAGCACATCGCAGACCCCTCAGCCTACGGTCAGTGCACAGGGGCGGCGGAGCATGGCGGCCCTGGGGCGGCGGAGCATGGCGGCCCTGCTGCACAGGTCGGGCTTTTCTCTTTCTAACGAACCTCCATTACTGCCTCCGCAGGCATTTACATTCTGGATCGGCGGTTCCGCAGCCTGGATGATTCTTGCTCGCAGCTCACCTCCTTCCTCTACAGCTTCTGCCAGCAGAGCCGGCGACAGCGCATCATCCAGCGGAACCGCACAGAGCGTCTGTCAGACTTGTTGGATTGGAAGTACCTAGGCCGGGTATGAGTGACTTCCTTTCCTTAGCCTCCCCTGGTTCTGTAGTCTTAAGAGGGTAGAGAGAGCCTCGCATGGTGGCACATGCCTTTAATCCCAGCGCTCAGGGGGCAGAGGGAGCCCGGATTACAGAGTGGTTTCCACAGCAGCCAAGGCTACACAGAGAAACCCTGGGGCTCGCCGGATAGCCAGCGCCCTCTTTATGGCACATCTCTATCTCAATCAATCAATCAATCAATAACAAAGCAAAAACAAAAAACCAAGATGAAGGCCAGGTATGGGTTGTATGCCTTTAATTCCAGCCCTTCACTGGCAGACAGGCGGATCTCTTGGATTGCTGTGAGCTCAAAGCCAGCCTAGTCTAGGTAGCAAGACCTTGTCTTCCCACTTCCCACCCCCAGAAAAGGGACTGGAGGGATGGTTAGGTGTGGTTACTATGCAATTATGAAAGTCAGAGTTCACACAACACTCTCATAACTTGGCATCCAGGAAACACTGGTAATTCCAGCTCCAAGAGATTTCATGCCCCGTTCTGATCCCTGCACACAGGCACGTGCACAGCATCCGTCTAAAGTTCATATACCCAAACATAAATACATGCATCCTAGGAAACAGCTCATCATGAAGAGCACCTGAAGAACGACACCTGCATGTGCCCCCTGGCCTCCGTGTATAGACACACACACAATCACAATCACATACATACACACACAATCTGTCTCTCTCTCACACACACAATCACACACATACACACCCCCAAAAGGGAAGAAAAAAACAGAGAGCCAGATGTGGCAGTGCACACCTTTAATCCAAGCACTTGGAGGCACAGGCAGGTGGGGCTCTGAGTTCAAGGCCAGCCTGGTCCACATAACCAGTTCCAGGACAGCCAGGGCTACATAGATCCAGTCCCCACCCCCTCAAGAAAACAAAAACAAACTAACAAAAAAAAAAAAATCTAGAAATAGCATTTGGTCAATGTTCTTATTTGCATACAGGATGTGGCCAAAACAGCACTAGATTTGAGAATTCACCTGCGCTCTAGTAAGGTGTGTGACTAGAGGATTGTCCTTACCTGGCCTAGGTGGACATTTACATAGTTTACACAGGAGAGATGAGAGAAGTTTGCCCAGTGTGCTCATTTGCATAAGGGTGTAGCAGATGGAGCCTGGCGAAAGTTCAAAGCCAGCTGGGGGACATAGTAACACCCCTAGCTCAGAAAACAGAAAATACAGTCAGGTGAAAATACAGTCTACCTGCTGCCTCAGGCCTGCCATCCCGCCACTTGGAAGGGCGGTGAGGCAGGAGAAACTTATCTACAGACCAGTCTAGGCTCCTCATCAAGTGAAAATTTGCTGGGGATGTAGGCAGCTGTAGGGCCCTTGCCTAGACTCCACCTGTGACAGGGCTGGAGCTGGGAGTGCTGGGAGTTTGTGGACCCTTACCTACCACCTACCAGAGTGGCTCAGTGGGAGACACTGAGTGATGATGGTGGGGGCGTGGCCCTTGTTTAAAAAAATGTGACTGGGCAGTGGTGGCGCCGGCCCTAAATCCCAAGCACTGGGGAGGCTGAGGCAGGCGGATCTTTGAGTTTGAGGCCAGTTTGGTCTACAGAAGGGGTTCCAGGACAGCCAGGGCTACTCAGAGAAACCCTGTCTCAAAAAAAAAAAAAAAAAAAAAAAGAGTGAAAGAGTGCCGGGTTTACCGGCTTGAAGCCGGGAGTGCAGGCTCTCTCCATGACACATTCTGCCTTCCTTTCTGCCTAGTACTACATGTCTGCGCGGCACATGGCCCTGGCCAAGGCCTTTCCGGATCACTTCACCTATGAGCCCCATGAGGTAGATGCGGTAAGTGGAGCCAGGACCAGTGCTGGGTCGGGAGTAAAAGGCTGGGCAGGCTGGTTTCGGGCTGAGGGTCAGGGGTCGCCTCTCGGGACTTACGTGGCTTGCATTCACTCTGGTCTGTGCCTGTCCTGGGGATGCAGACCCAGGGGTACCGCTACCCACGGCCAGCCTCCGTGCCACCATCGCCCTCGCTGTCGCGGCACTCCAGCCCGCACCAGAGTGAGGATGAGGAAGAGCCCCGGGAGGAGCCCCTGGGAGAAGAGAGTGAGCGTTATGACGAGGAGGAAGAGGCTGCCAAGGACCGCCGCAACATCCGAGCACCTGAGTGGCCTCGGCGGGCCGTCTCTTCCTCCTCCACAGGCGGGAGCAAGAGAAGCAACTCGGTGGACACTGGGCCCTCCAGCTCACTCAGCACGCCCACGGAGCCCCTGAGTCCTACCAGTTCCCTGGGCGAGGAGCGCAACTAAGCCCCTCCCACCCCACTCCACTCCCTGCCTGTCCTGTGTCCCTCTTGCAGGGGGCCTATGCAGATAGAAACGTGCCTGAACCTCACTCCAGACCCTGAGCCGGACCCCTACCCAGTGTGGTCCATAGCCCAGCCTCCGTTTCAGACACTCCAGCCCTTGGACTCCAGCCTCGGGAGTCCCCACACTCCATGCCGCTGTGCCTTTCTTGGATTGCAGAATGCATTCTTTATGCCCTGGAGTCTCCAGGCTTAGACTGGGGCCCAGAGGCCAGGAATCTGCCGTTGCTCTTCAATGCCAGAGGTTTTAGGACACCTGGTTTCTTGGTTTGCAGGCTGTGGCTTCATGATCCTACAACCATACAGAGTATGCTGTGCTCAGGCCTGCCCCTAGGGACCACCTCAGGTTAGCATCTGCGTGGCCTCCCTGCAACTGGGACAACCAAGTTCAGAGTTAGGACACTTCAGGGATTAACAGTTCATGGGCTGAGGGTAGCTCAGGTGGCAGGTTGTTGGCCTAGTTGAAAGCCCTGGGGTCTAGCTCTGGCTCCTCATAAACCCGGTGTGGAGAGCGCACACCTGTAATCCCGGCACTTGGTAGGGTCAGAAGTTTAAGGTCCTCCTCCGCTAATACATAGGGAGTTCAAGGACAGGCTGGGCGACATGAGGCACTGTCTCAAAATCAAAGTAAATAGAGCAGAATGCTTACGGTCCTCCATTTCAACCACAACTGGGATGCCAGGACAGGCTGCAAGGCTGGCCTCCCTGGGTATGTCGTTTCTTCAAGGGAGCATGCCGAGCTGGACCAGACCTTCTCTCCCGGGGCCAGCGTCCCCTCTAGGGAACGTCTCCATGGAGGACAGAATGGCTGTCAACCCCATCCCTGCTCATCCCACTGTGAAACCACTGGGCTCTGGGTCCCGGTGGCTGAATCAGGAGTCTTGTGCCGCGCCTTGGTCCCCTTTCCTGATACAGAGCCGAGCCCACTGGCTTCTTGAAGCCCTACGTGTACCTCAAGGCCTTTTTGCCTGCAAGCTCCGTCCTGTCCCCAGCTTCAGTGAATGGGCAGGCCCCTCACGTATGCTGTGTCTGGCCTGGCACCCTTGATTTGCATTTGGGAGGGGAAGGGCAGAAGGTGTGTGATTGGAGTGTGTCCAGAGATGAAAAATATATATATATGCACCTGTATTTAAGAGTTCCAACCACAGCTGGACATGAGCTCTTGTGTGGTCTCTTCCCTTGCTTCCCTTTCAGTTTTCACAGGCTCCTGCAGGAGCCCAGCCTCCTCCTGGTTTTAGTTCTTACCTACTCCATGTTCTTCTACCTCATGCTTTTGTGCAAGCTTGGACTTGTTTGATTCCGATGCTGTTAGGAATGGGGCATTTGCCTGCTTAGCTTTGAGCTGCAAGTGACGAAACTTGGCTCCAGTGGCCTTGGGTAGGAAGCAGAGGACAATGGAAGGTGCCCAGGGAAGTCACAAGGGCACATAGCAAAGGATCCCAAGCTCACAGCCGAGCTGGACTATACTCCAGGGCCAGCTTCTGCAACTTGGTCAGCCCCTCCTCAGAAAGTTCAAAGCAGCCTAGTGATGCAGCTAAGCAGAATGTCGGCTCCAAAGCGAGAACCTGGATTCCAACCCTCAGACAGACCAAAAACTTGAATCCTGTTTCTCAGTAGTACTGGCTACTTCCCTTGGGGACATCACCATCTGATTTGTGTTAGCAAGACCCCACGGCCTGCACTCTTTTAGTCTGTTATCTCTGCATGGCTGAGTTCTCCCTCTAGTTCTTAAGTCTCCTTTTATGTGACTGTTGGGAGTGGAGTGACCCGACTAGGAAACTGTAGTTGTAGCCAGTCGCCCTCCTGTCCACACGACTGTTTCGCCATGGAATCACGAGTCTACCACGCAGTGGCACAGGGCTGAGCAGAGCCCATCGCGGTTTCCTAGACTGCTCACGTTAAAAGGGCCTGCGCTGACACAGCAGCTGTCCAGGGTCCCATGCTTCTAACCCCTTGGCAGGGTTTAGTGCCCACTTGGACACTGGTCTAGTTTCACATCCTTCTTCTGATGGGTCCCACCCTCCCAGCATGCCTTGCACCAACATTTACCAGAAGCAAGGCTTCTGCTTGCAATCTTCACCACCCTTTTGTTTAGCCTAATGCAGTGATACGAGCGTGGCTCATTTCTGAGCTTGGATGTTGAGGCCTCTTTTCACTCCCTGCACAGTAACAAAACATTAAGACAAATCGCTGCAACAGACTCCTAGGACCTGCTCTGAGAAGGTAGGTACTAACTACCATGTAGGCAGGTTCATCAGGAAACGAGTAGGGGCCACCTTTTGCTCACATATATAGAAAAGTCACCAGCTGCTGTTTTAAAAAGCTTTATTTTTGCTTGGTCCAAGACTTGAGAGGGGCTTCAGGGCGGTTACAAAGCTGCCTAGTGGCGTGAGAGTTTGCTCAGGGAGGTCCCTAGGGCTGGCTGGTGCGGAGCAGAGGAGGAGCCCCTTGGAAGGTGAGGCTGCCTCCTAGTCGTGCTTCAGAGTGAGGCGCTCAAAGAGATACTCGCCCAGAGAAGGCTGTGGCCCAGCCAGCCTGCGAATGTTGGTCAGGTGGTCCCCCATCTTCTTGATGAGCTTCACCTCCTCATTCAGGAAGTGGTTTTCCAAGAAGTCACAGAGCTGTAAAGGAAGAAGAGGCATCAAAGACCCAGTAAAAAATCTGTCCCCAAGGGCAGACAAGTACTGGGTGTGGTGCTTCTGTACCGACAACACTCAGGAGGAGGCAGAGGCAGTATTTCTGAGTTAGAAGCAAACAGTCAGCCTAGGCCTTGTTAGAGAGAAGAAAGGATTAACAAGGCACTTACATGAGGGTCTGTGCGGGCAGAACCCAAGGAATGAAGATCCAGGAGGGCCTGGTTCAAGTTCTTCTCCAGGGCCAAGGCAGCTTCCATGGCCTCCTGGGTTTTCCCCCACTCATCTTGAGATGGCTTCTACACACAAAAACACCAAGTCTCAGAACCAGCCTTACATCCTTCACCTAGCCAAAAGGAAGTGGCCAGGGGAGTGGACACAGTGGGGAAACACAATGGAGCCTGTCTTAACTTCAGCACTGAGGGGTTGGGAGGGAAGACTCCGGAGTCCCACAGCAGCTAGGGCTACAAAGGGGACTGCCTCCCCCAAACCAGGGCAGTCCTGTGGTCTCAACTTCTACTCCTCTACCAACATGTTCCAAGAGCCAATGCTTAACTTGCAACTGACACCCTGTTGCCTTCAAAGTCTTACCAACACCTCCCCCCTCCCCCAAATCCGGCCCGAACAAATCGCTCGCACGCGCGGTGGGGTCCAGCCTGCGATTCTTACCTGCACATCCTGGAAGAGTGCGCGGCCCCCGCGGTCGTTCTGCAACTTGAGGAGCCGCTCGGCGCCCTCGCGCTTCTCCTCAGCCAGTTCGCGGAAGAAGTGGCTCACGCCCTCCAGGGCCACGTCATCCCGATCAAAATAGTAGCCCTGCGGGAAGAAATTGTCCAAGTTAACGCGGCGGCGCAAACCTTCGACTGCGACCCTCAGAAGGCAGAGGCGGTGTATCTGATTTCCAGGCCGGCCTCGTCTACACGGCGACTTCCAGTCAGACAAACTACACAGTGAGACCTTTATCCCAAGATAAACAAGAGCTGGGAGGGGGCGCGGCCGGAGCGCGGGCTCCTCCCTCGATGGAACAAAGAAGGTCCGCGCATGCGCCGGAGGTGGTATGGGGGACGCGGCTCGGACGCAACCCCATGCAACTCACCAGAGAGAGGTAGGTGTAGGACGCCCGCAAGTGCAAGTTGACCAGGCGGTTCACGGCAGCTTCCACCTCGGTGGAGTAATTCTGACGAACCTGGGAGGTCATGGCTGATCGCGGTGTGGAGCGGAGCGCGGAGACGGCGCTGGCTGATCCTGGGGGCCGAGGGCGGCGAGGAGATGGTCCCGGAGGCTGCGGCTGCAGAGACAGGGGGAGGGCGGCTGGAAGCTCAGGGGAGTCCCCGGGTCTGCTCCGTCCAAGCACTGTTGAAGCAAGACGCAGATCCACGGGACCTCCAAGGCGCGGCTCGGGCCCGCGGCCGGGCGGGCTCCTCTTATAGTCTGCCGGCCCCCGGGGGGCGGGAGGCCCGGGGCCAGCGGTCAACCAATCGGCGGTGGCGCGGGGCGGGGCCGGAGGATGGCGGCTGACCAATCCCGAGCTGAGGGGCCTCTCGGAGGGCCCCCCCCCCCGTGATAGGAAGTCACGCGCCCGGAGCGCGAGGCCGTTGTGAAATGGAGGCTTGGGGGAGGGGCAGGAGCCGGGGTTCCCGGCGGATTCCGAGGAGTCGGGGGTTTTGGGGAGCTTGGCGCTGCGCCCCCCCGGGGGAGCGATGGCTTTGAGGTCCTCTGCGGGTGTCTCACACTGGGGACACGCAATCTGTGGTGCAGAGAGCCTCCATGTGCCCAAGAACTGCTCCACATGAAGAAAGGATACCACTTGATGGGGGAGTTTGGAAGGGACCCGGAGATCTTAAGGGATGAAGGGGTACCCAGAATTAATAGGGTTTTAGGTTCACAACGGGAACTTCGTCTTGTTTCGCTGAACCTCCTGGGGGAGGCCTGGAGGTGGTCTGCAGGATGGAAAGGGTTATCGTGTGTATCCATGTATCTCCCATACTTTCCAAGGTGACACGTGGGGTCCCAGACTTTGGAGCCCTGGTCAGCCTGTCTTGTCTAGGTCTCGTGGTGCTGGATCAGGGGACCTGTTTTGTCTAGGAAGAGATTTGTTCAGGACTGGCGCTTTGGGGAATTTCTGAGCTGCTTTTCCAGAAAGAGTGTTCCTTGCAGCTTACTTTTTGGAATCACAGAGAAAAGCCCGAGTCATGGAGAACAAGAACTCTAGACCCAGGAACAGCCTGTCTTCGGGTACAAACACTTGATGCATGCAAGGTCCAAAGGTGACTTCTGAGGACAGGACAGGCTTTCCCAGGGTTCCAACCTCAGGACTTGGTAGATTGAGAGGCCAAGGGAGACCTGCCTTATTGTGGAAGAGGACCTAATGGAAGAACCTGGAAAGATGGGTCAAGGGAGCCCTGCCCGGGGGCCTTTGTGGAAGGGGTGGCAGGGCCAGCCATGCTGAGTCACGCTGAACTCAGCTTGGCGGTGGTTGTGGGGTGGGGCGCCTGCCTCACCCTGCTGACAGCCTGTTGTCCCCTTCTCTGAGAGGGCTGTGGTCTGTTTTTCCCTCCTGCCTTCCTTCCCCAAGTGTGGTCAGGCAGTTGTCTCTCTCTAGGATGGCTGCCCTACACATTTCTCCTGACTCCACGTCTGCGGTGCCCTGTTGATTTGGGCACAAAGTTACTCATTAACCACAGCGCTTCAGAGCCTGACCTTTGGTTTCCAACGCCTGATAGCCTTGGGACAAGGCTGTAAAAGACAAAAGCCAGGAACCCATAGAGAACAAGGACCCAAAGAGGGCAGGGGCACACAAATGCAAGTGGCGGCGGGGGGGGGGGGGGGGGGGGACACGGACGGACAGGGGACGGACCGAATCCCCTAAAATGCACTCCCCTCTTCATTTTCGGTGCCTCTCTGGCAATCCGACACCTAGAAGTTTGCTCCAATTTCTCTGGCCCTCTCCCTCCTTCCATTCTGTTCTTCCAGAACCAGCAGGGAATCTCTGGACTCCCAGGCCCCTGTGGCCCTGTGGTCAGGGTAAAGGACAGCACTGTGTGCTTGTGTGTAGAGTAGTATGTCAAGCCTCTGCTTGGCTGCCTCAGGTGGACATTGGACCCGGTGCCCACGCATGTGATTCCAGCTGGGTGGACACAGAACCATACAATCCAAAGTGGACCTGAGGTTTATTGTCCCCTCCCCCAGGCCACCATTCCCACCCTCCCAATAATTACAAAAGTAAGAAAAATGCCCATCCCATCCCCATTTGTCCCAGAAAAATGCCATAATTTATGAAGAAAAGACACAGTCCAAGGCAGCAGGCGGCCTCAGCTCATCTTCCAGATGGTAAGCGAGGCAGTGAGAACTCCAGCCACAAAGATGGTCACTGTCTGCCATGTGGGGGTCCCAAAGTATGAGAGGAGGCCATCCTGCGGAACAGATATAAGTGTTACTTCAACACCAAATTGCAGGGGGAAGGGTGAAAGGGGCAGATATTTCACATGAGGGGATGCTAAGGAGACCCCGGGCCTATAATCCCAGCACCCAGGAATCTGAGGAGGGTCTCCAGTTTACCATCAAGCTAGGAAATTTACTGAGACCCTCACTCTAGAAACAAAACATAGGCCAGCATCTTGGCTCACAGGGGAAAGTGCTCGTTGCCAGGCCTTTATCAATGTAAATTCCACCTCCAGAACCAACAGGGTAGGAGAGAACAGACTACGACTGCAAATTATCCTCTGACTTCCACACAAACACATACATGCAAAATAAATAAAAAGTACCCCACCCGACCCATAAGCCCAGAACGAGGGAGAAAAACCCAAAACCATGATTATAATCTCGTGGTGGCTCACACATGTAATCCTAGCACTTGAAGGTAAGACTCGAAGAACACATTTGGACTAGTGTGGGCTACACAGTGACTACCAGAGCAGCCGTGGACTACAGGAGGACCCAGGCTGCAGCTCAGTCTGGACAGTGCTTGGCTGGAGTGCACAAGGCCTGGGTTCTCTCTAACACCTCAGAAACTGGCAGGATGGAAGCAGGACGGTCAGAAGGTCAAGGGCATCTTCAGCTACACAGTAAGTTTGAGGACAGCCTAAGATACATGCACGAGACCATCTCAATAAATGAATGAACACATGAACTAACAAAGCAAGCTGGGGTCAAAAGGTCACCAGGGCACTTGAGAGATTCTGGAAGGGAAGGCATTTTATCTGATGGCACCAATCAAATCAGGCCACAGCAAAGTCAGCTGGTACCAGACGCACCAGGCTGGTAGATGTAAGGACACACATCTTAGATAATGTCTGAATGCCTGGGGCACTTGTGGTAACCCTTGTATCTAAATAAGTGTCTGTAGCTGGGTGCATTCCTGTAATCCCAGCCCTTGGGAAGGCAGAGGCAGGCGGATCTCTGTGAGTTCGAGGCCAGCCTGGCCTACAAATCAAGTCCAGACTGCCAAGGCTATACAGAGAAACGCTGTCTTGAAAAAAAAAAAGTGTATCTCCACTGTAGTTCATGACCCCACAAGGGTCACATATCAGATTTTTACCAGTAGCAAAGTTAGTTAGGAAGTAGCAATGAAATAATGTTATGGTTTGCGGTCACCACAACATGAGGAGCTGTATCAAAGGGTGGCAGCGTTAGGAAGGCTGAGAACCAGGCTCTAAAATGTAGCAAGGACTGAGGGGTCTCACCCAGCCACCCTGGTCTTGGATCCAGACAAGCAGCCGTTCTCGGAGGAAGTCCAGCGTCCAGTCCATGATGGTTTTGATTAGCTCGGGCACTTTGGTGCACAGGGCCTGCGGGGAATGGGAAGGTCACACTTGGCAACTGAATCCTGCTCCCACTGCCCCGGGAAGGTGACCTCAAGCCTTTGCTTTCAGCCCTCTGCCTTCACCAAGTTGTCTCTCCCCCATCGTTTGAGTCAGCTCCTTAATTATAAACTAGGAGGTTAACATTGACCAGCTCAGGAGCTGTGACTCTTCAGTGCCTGCTAGATAAAAACTGAAAGGCAAGCTGGAGAGATGGCTCAGAGGTTAAGAGCACTGGCTGCTCTTCCAGAGGTCCGGAGTTCAATTCCTAGCAGCCACATGTTGGCTCATAACCACCTGCAATGAGATCTGGTGCCCTCTGCTGGTGTCCAGGCACACACGCAGGCAGAATGTTGTATAAAAAAATAAAAATAAAAAATCTTAAGAAAAAGAAATAAAAGCTCAGCAGGGCATGGTGGCACATGCCTGTAATCCTATTACTCAGGGAGGCAGAGGCAGGCAGATCATTGTGAGTTCAAGGCCAGCCTGGTCTACAAAGTGAGCCCAATGAGGGCTACACAAAGAAACCTTGTCTTGAAAAACAGCAACAAAACAAAACAAAACTGAAAGTCTCAAAGGTAAGGCTCAACAACAGAGCACTGGCTCCTGGTTTGCATCCCAGCACCAAAGACAAACACTGGGAAGAAGAGAGCTACGAGTCCAGAATGTTGTAGCTGGCCAGCAGGGCCCAGATACCTAGGTTTTGTTTTTAACCTACTTACCTACTTATTTTTGAAGCTAGCCTTTCTCTATGTAACCCTGGCTGTCCAGGAACTCTCTGTAGACCAGGCTGGCTTAGAACTTGGATACAAGTGCCTCTGCCTGCTAAGTGCTGGGATTAAAGATATGAATAGTAGACTCCTGGCCTAGACATCTAATTCTTTTGGAAGGACAACAGTATGGAGCTCTAGGGTTCTATAGGGTCCTAGGTGTACTTCTGGATTCCTGGGAACAACACTCTGGCAATCTGGAAAAGACTGAATGCCCACAAGGCCCACACTCCCGATTTTGTTGGAGCTCGAATGTCCTAACCTGCTCCAGGCTACCTCGAACTTCTGGACTAAAGTGATCCTCACGCCTCGGCCCTCAGGGTAGCTGGTACTATATACACATGCTACCAGGGCAGACAAGGCGCCTCTCCATATTAGCGCACTCTGATGCAGGCTGACTCTTGACTGGCTCAAAGCTCGGGGCAAAGCTACCTTCTAGAAAGGCTTTGTAGACCAAGGAAGCCCACCTCCTGGCAGACTCAGGACTTGCTCTCCTGACTGGAACAATGCTCTCTCCCTGACCTGCATTTTGGACTCCAAGGGGGACTCATGTACGGACCACTATCCTTCTGCCTCCAACGCTGAAGCCCCATCAGCCCAGGCATGAAGCCACATCAAGGAGATGGGCGATGGCATGGAGGATGACCAGAGGAATGTGCTGACATGTGATGGCACCACTGAAAATAACAAGTCAAATATGCCAAGAAACGGATCTGCTGCAGTATCCCTGCTCCGGCCCAGACACACCCCACCACACCCTGGTCTTCATCTTGTTCCACACTTAAAGGTGATCTTGAACTCCAGATCCTATCTCCAACTTCCCAAGTGCTGGAGCTGCGGGCATGCACCAGCCACAGCTGGCTTCTGTGGCACTAAAGCAGGGCTAGGAATCCATGCTAGGCAAGCACCCTATCATCTGCACTACAGTCCCAGCACGGTGGGCCCGGTGATGGTGGGCGCAACCTACGATTCACCCACGCTGAGGGTACTCAGCTCCACCATCTAGTGTCATGCTCATTTCTGGGGTTGGTTTTGTCTTTTAAAACTAGGTCTCAGGTAACTCAGGATATTCCCAAAGCTCAGCATTCAGCTGCAGTTAACTTTCATCTCCTAATACTCCCACCTCAGCCTCACAAGTCCTAGAATTACAGATAAGTACCACACAGCAGTTTTACGGCCACCTGCTCCGCTCTAGATTTCTAGACTTCTCTGACCCCTCTCAACACTCTGCCTTGCCTTGACTTCACACCTGTCCACCAACCAGAGTGCCATCAAGGAAGGGACAGCCTGCTTTGTTCAGGGCAGAGGCCAGGCGGACAGGCCATCATATGTAAGGGCCGATACATTTTTTTAAATGGATAATCGAAGGTGCAGCCATTCAATACACAGCCACCCCTCTCCATTCCCTGGGCCTCACAGACCTGGGGGGGTGCACCTCTGGGGCCCATGGCGCTGTAGCCACCCACCTTGAGCACCAGTTTGCTAGCGAAGTAGAAGAGGGCAACAACACGGCCCCAGTTGAAGTTGCCATCAGCAAACATTTCAGCTGCCACCCGGAAGAAGACCTCTCGGGGAGAGTTCGTATCGACGTCGGCAATCATCCTACAGGAAAGAGGAGAACAGAGGCTGGGCAAGGTGGTCAGAAACAGGCTGCGGGTTCCCACATCTTCCTCTGACAAGAAAACAAATAAAGCAAAGAAAATGAATGGCACCTTGAGTTAGTGTTTCAAGGTCCTGGAGAGTAGTAACAGAAGTAGGGGTTCAACTCAGCAGAAGCCTGTTTCCTTTATTTGTGGAGGGCAGGGGTAGGGCTCAGCAACAGAGCAGCTGCCTTAAGGGGCAGCTTGAGGTATGACCCACTGGTCACACCTGCTTTAACTCACCAGCGAGGGGCCAGAGCATGGCTCAGTGGAAGAGCCCTTACAAGCATCTGCCATCGAGGGGCCGGAGACATGGCTTTACGATAGAGCATTTACGCAGCACCCACTAGTGACAGGCTCCAGAGTACAGCTCTGCCTAGCACTCATGCTCACATTCTAGGGGCTGTGAGTGGGGCTTGAACACCCCAGCGCCCAGCACCTGCCAAGCACCCACCAAGCAAGGGGCTGGGGTGCAGCTCAGGGGTAAAGAGGCCATGTAAAGAGGCCCTGGATCTGTCCTCAGCCCAGATTATCTGAGCCTGGTAAATGAACACCTGTCCCAAGAGTGCCCAGAGCCTGAGTTTCTGAGGTGGCAAGAAGTGGCTGGATGGACCCCGTCCCCCAGGAGCCACACCTCTGCAGCTCCATGTTGCTGTCCAACTCATCGCCGATTCGCCTGAGACACTCGCTCAGCTTCTTGGTGGATGCATCCTGGGGTGGCTGCTGCAGGGTCAGCTCCGGTGTCTCCCCTGCCATCCTCCCCGCACGATCATGGATGAAACTGGGAGTGAACGGAAAGGGAGAAGGGGCTCAGAGTGAGAACCGAGGTCGCTCTAGAAGCCCACCCACCACAGGGCCTCACACTCACCCCTGCAGCAAAAAGGCCCCTGTCTTCATGATCTGCTCAGAGCTGGTGGGCCCTGGTGGAGAGAGGAGGAAAGAGGTGCCTGGACTCCTGGGTCCCTGGGAGAGGCAGGGGGCTGGACAGGCTCATAACCCTGAGGGGAGACAGGACTGGGGACCCTAGCGTCGAGACCATGGCAAGCCCGGCTGCAGCTGCCGATAGACAGGGGGCGGGACCCGGCCTGCATCCCAGCTCCTCCGCACACCCAGAAAGCTATACATCAAAAGCAAGCAGACCCCCGGCCCGAGGGGCGGCGCTGGGACCAGGCCCAACCCAGGCCACCAGCAGGAAGTGGCGCCAGCGACAAGCCCGGGCCTGCCCGGGGGCGCGCACGCGGATGTCCGCTTTCGGGGTACTGATGCGCCTGTCGGGACGGATCCGCGCGCCCCAGCCTGCTCCCGCCCGAGCCCAGAGCCGAAGGGGTCCCCAGGCCCCTCGACCGGGCCTCGTCCTCCGCCTCCCGCCTCACCGCCGCCTCCGAGCTGCTCCCCGGACCCGTCCATCACCGCCGCTGCCTCTCGCCGGGTGCGCCCCGGGCGGCTGCGGCGCGCCCCGGTCACGTGACCGCTCACGGACGTGCGCCCTTCACGTGGGTGCCCCGCAACATGGCCCCCGCCCCGCAGGAGCGGTCACGTGACCGCCCGCGCTGCCGCCAGAGTGCGCACGCGCGGCTCCACCGGGACTAGCTCCCAGAGATAGTCTTCCGTTATCCCTCTTTCCACAGGTTTGTGTTAAAGAGCGCGCTGAGGAGGCTGAAGCAGAGGGATTACCGCGAGCTCGAAGACTGCCGAGGATAGGCTTGTCGTGCCAGCATGGGGAAGCTGAGGCAGGAGGGAGTGTTGCCTCAAGCTCAAAGCCAGGCAGGACCAGGGTGACGACCCATACCTGGAAAGTCAGCCCTGGAGACAGTGAAGTAGGAAGCTTGCAAAAGAGTTTGAGGCAAGCCTGGACTTCTGCGCTGTTAAGAACTTACCTCAGAAAAACAAAACAAACAAACAAACAAAACAGGCAGTGCCTGTTGTCTATTACATTTAATATCAGCTAGAAGCAAGCAGATCTCTCAATCTGGTCTACAGAGCGAGTGACAGGTCAGTTCAGCTACACAATGAGACCCTAGCTCAAAACAAAAAAGGGAGAGAGGTAAGGATAGAGACGCTGGTATGGTGGTCCATCCCTGTAATCCCAGAACAGGGAAGCCCTGTGCAGAATTCCTGTGAATCTAGGATACTGAGAGCCTAGGATGCTGCGAGAGACTATAGTCTCAAAAGAAAAGAGGGCCTGGGCGCTGGTGGCACATGCTTTAATCCCAGATCTCTGAGTTCGAGGCCAGCCTGGACTAAAAGCCAGTTCCAGGGCAGCCATGGATACACAGAAAAACTCTGTCTCTAAAACAAACAAACAAAAACAATGATGAATGAGAGAAAGACAAAGAACAGATTCAGAATGTGAAGTAGCAACAGGACAGGACGGACTGGAGTATTCTACTAGGAATTTATCATTCTTCTGAGGGTGGCTGGGACCCAGGTGAAGTTTTGAGCAGGGTAAGGGGAGAGTTACCTGCATGTCAGAGAGCCCTGGAGTTCTCTCCTGAAAAAGCCCTCCACACCCGGACTTCTGTTTTTTGAGACAGGGTTTCTCTGTGTAGCCTTGACTATCCTGGACTCTGTAGGACAGGCTGGCCTCAAACTCAGAGATCCGCCTGGCTCTGCCTCCCAGAGTGCTGGGATCACAGGTGTGCGCCACCGCCCCTGGCTATGTTTTCAGTAATTGTTGGTGGCTCTCACCTACCTCGATTCACAAGAGGACTATATTGATTTGTTCTCAGTTCCCTAGACACTAGTCCATCGCTTGACACAGGGCTGCCTCCAGCTGGATCCTTCAATGCCTGGCTAAAGGTCAACAGACAGGAGACCCTGGCTGCCTCTGGGACTCAAGACTTCTCAGAGCCTCTCTCTCCCCTGAGCCTTGAAAGATGAGTTTTACATGAAAATTGACCATATATATATATATATATATATATATATATATATATATATATATATATAATGGACTACCAGCTCATGCTCGCTGCAGGGGTTGGAGGTCAGGGCGAGCATCTGCCAAAGGAGGAAGATGGCGATGGAAGACCTGCGGGCTCCTGTTTCGGGTCTTCACCACCAAGGGAACGAGCCCTCCAGTGAGCGGCAGATCCACCTGGGTGGATGCAATGAAGGAACTGACTAGTGTAGAAACGAAGTCCACCCAGAAGCCAGAAACAAGGGCACACACTTCAGTTTTGCAGTTGTCTTTATGCATCTAAAAGGACCTGGATGTCGAGCTAAGGAGATTGGCAGCACGGTGTCTGTCAGGAAGGGCACTGCTGACAACCGACCCTGCAGTCACAGAAGCTCCAAACAGGAGATTATCTGGATGGCCATCACTCCTCCAACTGGGGCGCTGCCTTGGGGGAGGGGGGGGATGGGACTGTACTGAATTCTATTGGCTTTCTTGAAGTTATTTTTCAGCCAGTTTGTGAAGTACACTTACTTAATCTTTTCCTCCCTTGAACTGTGTCATTAAGCCTTTAAATTTTCAACGAATTGTAACACATTAATTTAGGAATTAGAGTTGGATCTACTTTGCTATATTAAACAAAGTACATATGTTTTAAACCCTTCCGTAAAATACAAAGAAAAGTGCTCTTAGCAGTTTGTATTGTGAAATACATGTGTGCAATTTAAAAAAAAAAAAAAAAAAAAAAAGGAAAGAAAGAAATGTTACCCCTGAGCTCAAATATTGGAGAAGACAGGCAGGTCCGCGTGTTATGTGAGGAGATCATGGGGCCTTTAAGAGGAGTCGCCTAATGAGTGCTGGGATTAAAGGCCTGCACCACTGAATCCAGAGATGACACTTCTCGCTTTTATTTCTATTTTTATTTTATTTTTAAGAGAGCAGGTTTTCTTTTTTGTTGTTGTTGTCAATATTGATTTCTCTGTGTAGTCTTGGCTGTCCTAGACTCACTTTGTAGACCAGGCTGGCCTGGAACTCACAGAGATCCGTCTGCCTCTGCCTGAGTGCTGGGACCAGGCGTGCACCACCACCCCTGCGCCTGGCTGAGCAGGCTTTCTTGTTGGGCTATGGCAACCTTTGGCAGAGTGGCTCCCATGCATGAGATGGGTGATTTGCTCTCTCACGCTGCGTAGTCCACACGTGGAGATACACCTGTAGATGCCACGGTGAAAGGTTGTGGAGGCAAGAAAATAAAATAACTCAGCTACACAGAAGGAGTCTGAAATCAGCCTGGATTACATGACACTCAGTCTAAACAACAACAAGAAGTAAAGAGACGGCCTATCTGTTCAAGCACTTGCTCTTCTTACAGAGGACCAGGTTCCCTGGCCAGCATTCACACCAGGCAGCATTCAGCTGCCTGTAACTCCAGCTAAAGGGACCAAACTCCCTCTTTTGGCCTCTTTGGCCACTGCATACACCTTTACATATGCACACACCCACACATATGCCCACATAAACACACATGATTAAAAGGAAGTGTAGCTGGGCATGGTGGTGCCCTCTGGGAGTTCAAGGCCCCGTTCTGTAGAGTGAGTTCTGGGACAGCCAGAGCAGGAAAGTCATGCCCGAGCAGCATTGCAGCTGCGATTAGGAGCAGGGAGGTGAACAAAAGCATACATGTCTATGATCGGCTCATTTCCCCCACTCTCGCACAGCCCAGAATCCCCTGCCTAGGCCTGGTGCCACCCACAGGGAATTGAGGCTTCAATTAACAAAAGTAACCCCCACCAACATGACCACTGGTCAACTGAGTCTAGACTATCCCTTCTGAAGGGACTCTCTCTTCCTTGACAAGTCTACATGACATCTAGTTGGCAACACTAAAAATCGCAGCACACAAGAGGCCCTGGGTTGGGTGGCCTGTACTTTATCAAGTAAGCCTCCTCCCCATCCATGCTTTCTGTGGTGTGTGTGTGTGTGTGTGTGTGTGTGTGTGTGTGCGCATACACACAGATCTGCACTCCTGAAAATCAGAACAACTATGGGAGTCAGCCACCATGTGAGCCCAGGGTGTTAGGACCAATGAAATGATGATGCGCACAGCAGACTTTATATGAAAGAAGTTTGTTGGATGGAGATGAAGAGAGAGAAGGAGAGAGCGAGACATGATAGGGAGAAGGGAGGGGGGCGCCCCACAGAGAAAGGGGAGAGGGCAAGAGGGTAAGAGAACAAGAGACAAGAGGGCAAGAGAAAAGACAACGTGGCAGGCTGAACCTTTTAAGGAGAAACTTAACCAATGCCTGCCAGGTGTGGCTGCCTGGAAGACGACACATGATGACATCATTGGTTGCTAGGCAACCCAGAAGCAGGCTACCTAAATACTAACACAGGGACTGAACTTGAGTCATCAAGTTTGGCTTTATGCATCTTTGTCTGCCAGGCATGGTGGCACACGCCTTTAATCCCAGTACTAGCACTCGGGAGGCAGAGGCAGGCAGATCGATGTGTGTTCGAGGCCAGTCTGGTCTATCATTATGCATACGTTATGAAGTTCTGGGGATTGAACCCTGGGTCCAGCACATGCTAGGCAGGCACTCTACCAACTGAGCTACATCTCAGCCCCGAGTTTCTCACTTTGCTACCTTGCCTGAGGTAGCATTGTCGTGTTTAACTCACCTGGAAAAAAAAAAAAAGATACAAAACCCAAAGTACAGCTTTCATCAAGACATATCAATTATTCACCATCATAACATGAGAAATTCAAAAGACAAGGCACTAAATTGGGAAGGTCTGGTTTTATTAAAGTTTGTCATTTCAGTTAATGGGTGTGTGCACATGAGTGCAGTGCCCATGAGAACCAGAAGAGGGCACCAGATCCTGTTGGGATTACCTTGCCTCACATTGAAAAGGTGTGTATTTTCAGTGTTAATTCCAAGCTGGCAAAGAGCTAAATCCTGGCAGGATGTTGGTACTGTAATTTCTATGGCTCACCACAGGTTTTCTATTAGTAAATGTTTGTTCTTCATTCCCCCCTCACCCCCAATGGCATCCTATAAGAGATGGATCAGGTCTTGTCTTGCTGATAATTGGTTCAGACTGGAATGTGGCTTTTTGTGTGATAAAGAGCTAACAGCCCTAGCCAGCCTGGTAGTGCACGTCTGTAATCCCAAATCCCAACACTCAGGGAGGCAGAGGCAGGCAGATCTCTCAGAGTTTGAGGTCAGCCTGGTCTACAGAGCAAGTCCAGGGCAGCCAAGGCTACACAGAGAAGCCTTGTCTTGAAAAGCAAAACAACAAATAAAAAACAATGACAAAAGAGCTGATGGCCCAAAGCTGGAGCAGAAAGTCCAGGGGCAGGGCTCCTGGACAGACAGAGACACAGCAGGAAACATGGGAAGACTTGAAAAGATTCTGGTGTTATGCCCAATTCGAGGGACCCCCAAAAGACCAACAGGAGTCCGTTGCAAAACACAAGAGGATCTTTATTTGGAGCTCGAGCTGGGACTCTCAGAGACACCAAGGCATTGGTAGTGAGCTCTGAGCTCCAGATTGTGGGTGATTTATAGATCCCAGTCCCTCCCAGAGCATCCAAAGCGTAGGGATGCCAGCCTGGCAAGCCTCTAGTGGTTAAAACAGAAAAGGGGAGGCTACGTTTCAGAAATGGTTTGCTATGGTGGTCTGTGCTGTTTTCAGGAGCAAAGCTATGAGTTTAGGGTTTCCTGGCAACTCTATCCCTGGTGAGCAGCAAGGTCGGTCAGCTCCTCCCAGCAAGGTCAGCTCCTCCCTGAAGCTGGGTCCGCCCAGAAGCAGCAAGGTCAACTGGCCTGACTTGTTTAAAACTTTCTAGCTCAGTAACCCAAGAAACCTAATTTTTAATTCTCTGGCCTCGCCCTGGGAATGAAGCAGAAGACGACGGAGTAGGAAGAGGCACGGAGAGTCATGTGGAGAGACTGTGCAGAGGTTCTGTGTCTCAGTTAAACCACAGGTGGGATTTACGAAAGTCTCGCAATGTCTGGTGCACCAACGTGGGGCCCGAAATCTAGGCTTAAGCCACGAGTTCTGGACACAGGACCTGGAAGAGAGAATCCAGACACAAAAGTGGCAGTCGTGGCGGCAGCAGTGATGGTTTCCTGGCAGCTGTGCACTGAGTGGTGGGTGCGGGTGGACCTGGGCCCTCACTCCAGACGCTCCAATCACCTTCCCCAGAGCAGTGACGTGACCCCTGGCCACTATGAGACCACAGCCAAAGACTAAGAAGCTGAAATTTCCAAACCTCAGAGTCAGTAATATATGCTTGGAGCAAGCAATCCCCGAAGAACAGAGTTTAGGGAAACTTAAATACAGAAATAAATATTTAAGTTTGGAATGGGTAAAAGAGAAAAAGATAAAAATGTTTGGTAAGCATGCATAGACACTGAAAAAACGGAAAGAAACTGAATATAGACAGTCATTAAAAAAACATACTGAATTTGGATATAATAAAGTGAAGTCTCCAAAGGAAGGAAAGAGTTAGTGAAATTTAAGAAAAAAGTAATTTCTGTGTTAAAGTATGGAAAACGCTATAGCAGAGGGCATTTGGCCCCTCATATAGTTCTGTTTTAATTATCAGCATAAAATTAATTATGATATGTTCAGTAATGATTATAGTTCTCTATGCTCTAAGAAAGGTCAGGATAAACAGGCTTAGATAAGGAGAGGACTGTTGGTATAAAGTTCTTGTGGAATGTAGACAATTTACGCTTGTTCATTCAAATGCTCGTTTCTCTCCCCCACTGTCTGGTTTCAAACCGGACATTGCCTTGTGATACTAAGCATCACCTTTCTCAGGTTTGTGTAAACATGGCACCATTTGTTCTCTGTGTTGCCAATAAAACAACCAGCCACAATGCTGAGCAATGGAGAGAATAGGGTGGGACATCCTGGTCTGGAGGGGAGGAGAAGGGAGTGAGTGGGAGGAGTAAGAGAACAGAGATCTGCAGGAAAGGTCTTGGAACCATGAGGAGAGATGAACCGGACTTAAGATATGAGTAAAAGCAAGTATAATGTGGGAAATTCTGAATGGGAAGAAGCTGTGTGGGCTTGAGATGGAGTGAGCATTGCCCAGCAGGCATTGTGCTCTAGGTTAATTAAGTAAATCCTAGTCTCTATGTGGTGATTTGGTTATACAGCTGGTTTAGGAATAACCAATGTTTAACAAAAAGATAAATCAATAATAAATATTAATAACTCACAACAGAGGACTGAGAGATGGGATGCTAAATTACAAGCAATAGAACAGAAATTAGGTGATTTTTAAGTCAGAATAAAACATTTTCTCAGGTTAGCTCAGAGGAATTCCATCGTTTCAACCTTCTTCCCCACTGGGTGACAAAGTGTCACCATCTAATATTTCTCAGCTACAGTAAGACAGCTGGCTCCAGATGAGAGAAACGTGTAAGGCTACGGAGAATTAGGTTGTCAACCGGTAGAGATTCTAGAAAGGGCGGTGATAGCACGCGGAACGCGCTCACTCTCTGTGAACCAGATATTAAATAACTGGCCACTCGAAATCGTACAGCTCCAAAAGATCGGGGAGATTCAGTGACAGCTGTACTGGAAGCTGGCCCTCAGGCACAATGACATGGTGGAAGGACGAGGTTTCAACTGCGGAGCAAGACTGTAGGGCTAATGTTGCTGTTATTTCAGTGGTATGGTCTAATCGTGTTCATTATTAGCCCTGGAATTATTACGGTGGCATGTCTAGTCTGCTATTGCAATCAGTAAGACGCGGGCACCTGACACATTTTAGAATAGTCTTATTTCACCTGGAGCAGGGCAGACATTAACCCTCTAAACCACGTTCACCTTTTAGCCACCTCCCAGGCTGCCTCCCATCCGTAATTCTACAAATACTTGCTTTTTCTTCATCGGGGCCAATTTCCTTCACCCATGCCAACCATGTGCTCCTCTCTCCACCTAAACCATGGCGGCTTCTGCCTCCTTCTGGTCTTCCTCTTCTGCTTTCTCCCTTCTCCTCTCCTCTCTTGAACCCAGGCCCAGGAACCTAAAAATTCCACCAACCTCTTTACTGCCCAGTTATAAGTTTCAGCATCTTTATTTAGCCAATCAGGGATACTTGGGAAACATTCCTTATCATCCCACGGTTACAGGGAATAATTCAACATTCTTAACCCTGCCCGTGGCAGGGCAGAAAGCCGGATCTCAAGGCACTGAAATCAGCATTTGAAAGTGTAGTTGAACTTCCCTCCAACGTACTAGAGGCATTAATATTGCCAAGGACCAGTTGCTGGGTGAGTTACGAATGCAGATTGTGTTTGACGATGCCACCTTAGAGCTTAAATGCTTGGGACGAGGTTAAACAACAGGGAAACTATCTGAATCATTTAGAAAAGTAACACAGGGTTCCGATGAATCTTTTACTGATTTTTTTTTTACAAAGATTAACCTCAACTGTAAATAGAACAATATCAGATTCAGATGCAAGAGAAATATTAATTGAGTTTTTAGCTTTTGAGAATGCTAACACTGAGTGCAAAGAGGCTATTAGACCTTTAAAAGTGAGATCAGTGCCTATTTATAAATGGGTTAAAACTACTGCTATGATTGGCCAGGTGTTGGAGGCTGGTCTGAAGTGTGTTGCTGTCTCTCAAAATCTGGTTACACCCATCCTTTGTAAACCTGCCTAAGACATTCCTGATTGGTTGGTTAAATGGCCTATGCCTGTTTAATGGAGTAGGCAAGGCTAACGTGGCTTGGAGAAGACAGGAGAATCAAGGGGACAGACAGACTGGAAGAGAGGAGGAAGGAGGATGCCAGGATGGGTTAGTGTGGAGAAAAACCCATGTGGGCCAAGAGGAAGGACTCTAGTGAAAAGGCCCAGATGAAGAATACAAACAGGTACCATGGGATTATGGATGGAAGGTAGACCAGATGAGGATTAAGGTGGATGGCACTGGATGGCGGCTGGCTGGGAGATGGATGGTGAGGATATTGAGACAGTGTAAGTGAAATATCTGGCCAGCCCAAGATACATAAGGCAACCATAAAATTTATCAGGTGTCTCACTTAGAAAGACAAACGGGATGGACATTGGAAGTAGGAGAAAACAAGTAACAGGACAGGAGCCTACCACAGAGGGCCTCTGAAAGTCTACCTAGCAGTGTATCAAAGCAGATACTGAGACTCATAACCAAACCTTTGGCCGAGTGCAGGGAATCATGAAAGAAGAGGGAGTTAGTATGACCTGGAGAGGACAGGAGCTCCACAAGGACCAAATATATCTGGGCACAGAGGTCTTTTGTGAGACTGTATCTCCAACCAAGGACCATGTATGGATATAACTTAGAACTCCTGCTCGGATGTAGCCCAAGGTAGCTCACTATCCAAGTGGATACCCTGGGAGTAAGGGGAACAGGGACTATTTCTGACATGAATTCAATGGCTGGCGCTTTGACCTCCCCCGCCACCCGAGGGAGAAGCAGTCCTGCTAGGCCACAGGGGAGGACTTTGCAGCCAGGCCTGAAGATATCTGATAAGCTACGGTCAGATGGAAGGGGAGGAGGTCCTCCCCTATTAGTGGACTTGGAAAGGGGCAGGGAGGAGATGAGGGAGGGAGGGTGGGATTGGGAGGGAATAAGGGAGCAGGATACAGCTGGGATACAATGTTAATGAATTGTAACTAATATTAAAAAAATAAAAATTTAATTAAAAAATAATTAGATAAAAAAATTTAACAGGTGTCTGTGTCTCATTATTTGTGATAGTGGGTTAAATAATACCATCATGATAATTATAGGGCAAATAATAAATATAATAAACATTATATAGTCCTACACTTTTTTTTTTTTTAATTTTACAACAACAGGCAATTGTTAAAAAAGTGAGAACTCAAAATGTCTGATACTTTGGTTGTGGAAAACCAGGTTATTTCCTAAAGGACTGTGGACAAACAGTTTCTAAGGATATTATTTTCTCTGATGATAATCCAGGGAGAAAGCTTCCTGGCTATGTAAAGGATGTGGAAAACGTGGACACAGGGCTGGTGAATGTAGATCATCCAGAGATATACGGGACAATTCCTTGCACTCAGCAATCAGCCTAAGGAGCTTTGCTTGGGTCCCACCAAAAAAACAAAACAAACAAACAAAAAAACCCAGCCATTTGTTCCCTGTTACCCAAGGAGAGACTGTTCTAGACAGCAACTAGAAAAATTAATGCCTGATATGGCAGACAGTACTGTTCTAAGCTTAACTACTCCAACAAATAGAACAAGAGATTCTAGGCCAGGCAGGGCATCACATACCTTTAATACCTGCACTCAGGAGGCAGAGGGAGGTGGATCTCTGAGTTCAAGACCAGCCTGGTCTACAGAGTGAATCCAGGGCAGCCAGGACTACACAAAGAGAAACCCTGTCTCTAAAAACTGATTTAAAAAACAAAAAAAGAAAATGAGATTCTAAAATTACCAGGAAGCAAATATTTTGGCAAACTTCTATAAATGGTCAGAGACCAAAGTTGGAATTACAATTAGATGGAGTTGAGATTGAAGACCTAGTAGACACAGGACAGATGTAACAATACTTCCCGAAGATTCCTGGAATCGTGCTTGGCCACTTCAAGAGCTATCTATACAGCTCCTTGGAATTGGGATGCTGTCTCAAGTAAAACAAAGTCTAAAACAGATTAAATGTAGGTAATATTGGAAGACTAAGGCCAAAAGTGGCAGATATAACCATGAACTTATGGGGAAGAGATCTATTGCAACAGCAGGAAACAGATTAGCATTCCTCCACCTTCAGGGACAAGGCAGAAAATAGGAGGTGTTCCTGGTAAAGGTACTGAAAAACATTATCAAAAACAGTTACAGACTGTCCAGGCTGACAGGCAGGACACAGCTGAGGTTGGCTCTCCAACCATTAAAATGGTTAACTAGCAGACTTGTCTGTGTGGGTCAGTGGCCCATGAATGAGGAAACGTTCCAGGCATTAGAGCAGCTGGAGGCTCAACAGCTGGAGGTTCACCAGCCCTTGGGATTCTCCTGCATTGGTTATTAAAAAGATGTCTGGAAAATGGAGGGTGCTGACGGATCTGAGGGTAATTAAAAAGTAACTCAGCCTATGGTTTCCTTACAATCTGGAATCTCTATTACAATCCTATAGGTCAAGCAATAGTGGAAAGCTCTATCTGCACTTTAAAGGAGACGCTCATTAAACAGAAGGAGGATAGTAGATCTCCCAAGATATATTGCGTACTGTTTTATTAACTTTCATTTTTTTGTTTTTATTTTTTTATTTTATTTTTTATTTTTTGTCTTTGTTGTTTTTCGAGACATAGTTTCTCTGTGTGGGCTTAGCTGTCCTGGACTTTCTTTGTAGCCCAGGACAGCCGTAAACTCACAGAGAACTGCCTGCCTCTGCCTCCCATCTGTCACTGTGCCCAGCTTAATTTAAAAATTTTAAACTGTCAATGAGACAGATAACACAGCTGCTGGAAGACACTGGATTTTAGAAAGGACTGACGAATTAAATAAGCCTGTAGACCTTAAGGATGTGTTAACCTCAGAATGGAAGCTGGAGAATGTATTGTATTGGGGAAAAGGCTATACATTTGTCTCCACAGGAAACAAAAAGCTACGATTCCTTCAAAGTTAGTAAAGATTAGCTTTGAGCACATAAAAATCTTGGCTGCAGACAAGAATGAGAGACTCAGAAGAACAACACAAACAGGTGACACCTTGGCTGATCCCCCTCCATGGGCGGAGCTCAGGAGCCCGGCTGAAACACGGCTGTCTCTGTCAGCCAGTGACTCTTGTTAGCTACCGGGCCTCATGACTTATGACGTGCCATCTTTTCATATGGCATGGATGGGGATTTATAACATCCTACTACAGCGTGATTCTGCAGTCCAAATGGACTTACGAAGTTGACAGATCCCTTTCACTGCTCAGACACAGAGCGGAGAATCATCGAAATGTCCCTACACTGTTACTTTTAGAAAGTTTTGTGTTTTCTGAGCAAAAGGACATGACACCAAGGAAGGCAAAGCAGCTAGCCCCAGATGGTCCAGCCCCACAGACTGCTTCAGCCAGGACTCCAGTTAAGACCTGTACTTTCCTAGCCCAACATGATCCCACAGAGCCCGGACAGGAAGTGAAACAGATAGCTCTCTCAAGACTTGGCCAATATCACAATTCTCTGCGGGTCCCCAAAAGATGGCTTCACACCTCTATAGCAGGAAGCAATCTAAGAAAACAATCCCCTCCTCCTGGAGAGTGGCTGCGTGGTTTTTGATTGTTCAGTGGGTTATGGAATTTGTTGTCATTTAAGGAGGTTGGTCGCAAGTTGTTATTGGTCTTGGTCAGGGAAGAAACAAAAGAAAGGAGGTTAAATTCAGGGATTTCTCTCTCTTCTGTATCCTTTCTCTCCGCTCTAGGGATAGGAGGTGAAATGGAGGAAAAAGGAGATGAAAAGAGAAGGGTGGATTACTGTATCTTCTTTTTGAATAAGAAAACAAGTCTCAGATATTGTAGATTGGCATGGAATTTTGTGTGATGATAGAAATTTAAGGTTACATTTGCTACAACATACTGTATATATGATTCAACTCTTCTAACTCTTGCATATGTACGTATGTAACTCATTTAAAAATTTAATGTATAGTCCTAGTTTTATGAAAGCTACTATTGTAAACTGTGAAGGATAACTAAGAAATGCAAGTTATAGTCAGTCATCTATAATAATCAAACTTGAAGTCATGTTAGGCACTGGTGTAGTTAACTACAGAAATAAGTCTTTTTCAGATAACTTTTTTGTTTTTATTTTATGTGCATTACACGTGAGGGTGTCAGATTTTGGAGTTAGAGACAGTTGTGAGCTGCCATGTGGGTGCTGGGAATTGAACCCTGGTCCTTCGGAAGAGCAACCAGTGCTCTTAACCGCTGAGCCATCTCTCTAGCCCCCCAAAATAAGTTTTATTTAACCTTGTGTATATTGTTTTTCAAAGTTAAGCAGAAAGTAAGTAGCTAGAAACTTGGTCTAACTAGATGTACTTTACATAGATATGTGGTCCACAAACCTTCAGAGAGCTGCAGAATATGGCATCTAAGGTGTTTTAAGAAAAGGCTTTTCATGACAGAAAGACACATCAGCTCCTGACAACACCCCATTTTCCTCGAAAGAAGATGGGCACCAAAGAACATCTACCTGAAGCTTTCTGCAAATGTGGCAAAGCTGGCCACTGGGCTAGAAACTGCCCTTTACCTCAACTGCATACAACTGTCCAAACTGGGGAAGCAGGAAGCTGGGAGTGGATTGCTTCACTTTGCCTAGACGAGATAGGACAGTCCTTCACAGTTCCTGCTTCATGGGAAGTCTGTCAGAGCTTCTGTCAGAGCTTCTGGGCCTGGCGGCCCACTGACACAGAGGAAATCAGGCAGCCAGTAATTCTCTGTCTTCTTTTTAAGATTCAGAAACAGCTTGCTCTGCACTTCCTATTTACTCAGGTAAAATTATCCTTCTCAAGTCTCTGATGGGGTTGAAGACTAGAGAGTAATAGTTTTACAGTTCTCCTTGTTACCAGATTCATTAAACACACACACACACACACACACACACACACACACACACACAAAAGAGGTGTAAAATTTGTAAAGATTAAAGACATAAAAGCTTAAGTTGTTTTAGGATGGAAGCTGTTCTGAGTGTGATAGATGCGGGTTATGAAGAATAGAGGATGTGAAAGCTTAAATGGTAATAGTTAGGTATAGAACTTTAGACTCACCATATAGGATAGATAGTGGAATACTTTCTCCTAGCTTGCAAAATACAAATGGACTAAACATTGTGAATATAATTCTTACCCTGATAGTTTCCATAATTGTTCTAATTGTATATAGTTTATTGATGTTAGAGATAAAGCCATTTCTTGTGTCCTTGTATTTTCAATTGTTAATTCTGTGCTGGCAGAGAGCTAAGTGTTGGCAGGATTTGGGTATGGTAATTTCTATGGCTCATCATTGGCTTTCTTCCTCACCTGCCCAAGAGCAACCCAAAACAGATGGATCAGACCTTGCATTGCTTCTGATTGGTTCAGACTGGAATGTGGCTTTTTGTAATAAAGAGCTGGAGCAGGAAGTATAGGGGTGAGACTTCTGGGCAGGCAGAGACTTGGGCAGAGTCATAGGAGACACAGACAGACCGAAAAAGATGTAGAAGAAAGCAGTAGGAAGATGGATGGCGCAGGTAGAGGCAGGGAGACCCATGTGGAGAGAGTGTAATGAAGTTTTGGTTTCTTTAAAAACTCAGTTATGCTATGTAAATATGTTTTTGTTTTAATCCCAAGTGTGGGATTTTAGTTGGGGCTTTAGTTTGTCCACCACTGATACTTGTCTCATGCAGGGTGTGGCCTTTGACAGCTGGTAACAGCCTCTGATGCGGCACAAAGAGGGGTGTGGTCAAGGGCTCTGAGGATATAAATAAATATGAGAGCCAGAAGAAGGGCTTCGGCGATGGCTTGTGGCGAGTGGTGGACTGAACAGACCAGAGACAGACGGTGTGGAGGTTTGGAGCAGACAGCAGAGACACGTTAGGATACAGCAGCTTGGAGGAGACTTCTGGCTGCCTTTGCTGTTGATGGGGATTGGTACAGCCCTAAATAAAAATACCTTTCGACGGTAAACAGCTGGGGGAAGTAAAGGGGTCTGTGCCCCTCCCCCCACTTTCTCTCTACTTAGGGAGTTGGGAAGGCAGAGGCTTTAAGGAACCCAAATAAAATAGAGTTTAAAAATGAGCGCTACACTTGGTGCTCAATGTGCTTGGTAAGAAACGAAGAAACGAAAACAGAGAAAAAGGGCTAACAAGTGACCCCCTGACCTGGCTTAGGAATATTGGGACCTCGGTTCTAATGCTCAACAGGAATCATGAAGGAAGGAATGAACTTTTTGTCAGCAAAAGGCTTACAGCAGCTGCTGCTGCTGCTAGGTTTTCTCCTGAGCTGCTCTCAGGGAGAATTTTATATTTTTTGCTTTGTCTTCTTCCTGGGCTCCATTTTTTAAAAAGACTGGAAGAATAACTGAAAAGTTATGAATGGATATGAAGGGGTTTGACAAAAAAGTGAATGAAATACAAAAACCGGAAGTGTTACCCAATTCTGTTGTTTTGGAAAGGATTGCAGAGTTGTCGGTATGAGAGAGTTTGCGGGTGGAGATTGAAGCACTTAGGAAGAAAACAGCGCCACTGATAGAGGGAAAAATGTTGTATTGTAGATTAATATTGTTGTAGGTTTATCTTTTATTAATGCTGCTGTTAATCCTAAACCAGCTGTATAGCCAAATCACTACACAGAGACTAGGATTTATTTAATTAACCTAGATCACAATGCTGGGCAATAATTGTTCCATCCTAAACCTCCAAGCCCTCATAGTTTCATACCATTTAGCTTTCCCACATTATACTTGCTTTTATCGAAATCTTAGGTCCAGTCCATCTCTCCACGTTGTTCCAAGATCTCTCTCTTGCCTCTGCTCTCCCAGCTTTCTCTCTGCCCTTCTCCCTCCTCCTCTGCCTCCCACTTTCCTGTCCTCTGGCTCCTCCCTCTCTTCCTGCTTCCTTTCCCTTGCTCAAGATTGTGGCTAGTTGCTTTATTTTGGTATGTTTACACAAAGTTGAGGCAGGTGATGCTTAGAATAAATATCACAATGCAATGTCCGGATTGAAACCAGAGAGTTGGGGGTGAGAACTCAGCATTTGAATGAACAAGGGTAAAGTGTGTACATTCCAAAAGAACATTATAACAACAGAGAAAAAAAAGTGTTCAGACCTGGTAACTAAAAACGGGAGTTTCCCTGATCTTGCCACACCACCGGCCTCTCATGCACCACAGGTTCGGAGCACCTGAGGGCGGCCAGAGGCTGGGAAGAACGGGAAACCAAACAGGCCAAAGGGGCTCTGGAGCCCAGCATGCTGCTAGAGAGGCTGCCTGTGGCCACACAGGCAGCGTCAGCTTTCCCAGCCTTTGTGCAACACACGCCTGCTAATGACAGTGATGAGGCTGACGAGGAGATGACAAGGAGTCCAGAAGAAATGCCAGATCTAATGCATTGTAAAGAGTCTATTGTAATGAAAGGATCAGACTAACTTTGTAACCCATATGTCTTCTAAAGCCTATAGTTGAGTTTTAGGCCCAGGTTAAGCTAAAGCCTCTTAGTACCTTTCCAGAAAACGAAGGAATGTGACCCTGGCCATCTATGAGGACAAATATAAAAAAGCGAGGAAGCAATGACCTTCACTCAGCAAAAAGAATGACCAGAACCTTGTCTTCAATATAGGGTTTCTTAGCAACCAACCCAGATGGCCTCAATCCTTCTTCTGAGTAGTCCCTGACCTCCAGCCAAAAGCCTGCAGCCCTGATCTTCAAGGATGAGCTAATCACCCCCACCTTTAATTGCAGCCGCATCCACACTTGGCAGGACTGGCCAAGCTTGAGCACCTAAGACTAACCAATTATCTTACTTTATAGCTTCCTCATCCAATCCTGAATTGCCAAGACTGCAACTTCAAATTTCCCGCAATTTTTCTTTTAAAAACCTAAAGGCCTTTGTCTCCCGGTGCCACTCTTTGCTGACCAGCTGGGGTGACTCCATTGCACAATGGTTAAAATAAGCCTCTTGCGATTTTGCATCGATGAGAT
Source organism: Psammomys obesus (assembly GCF_907164565.1). Classification (NCBI taxonomy): domain Eukaryota; kingdom Metazoa; phylum Chordata; class Mammalia; order Rodentia; family Muridae; genus Psammomys; species Psammomys obesus. Next base: position 1,184,732 of record NW_026592509.1, on the reverse strand, counting down.
CCGTCTCCTGAGTTCTCTTCATCCTTTCTGGCTCATGCTGGGCCTAACTGTACAGTATGGAATGCATTCACCTTTCGTTAAACAAATGTTGAATAACTGGGCTATGCAAAATAGATTTCTCCCCAAGATTGGAAGGGATGGGTGTCAACTGTGCTAGAAGCTGGTCAGCAGTTACAGTGGTTATCATGGTGGAGGAATGAAGCCTCAAAAAATAGAACAACAAAATAGAGCAAGCGGGATAAATGTTGTTAAAGATCAATTGCTTGGTGAAGGGTGTTAGGCTGACGTGTGAGAACAAATCTGATCTGACGTTGTAGTAATTGAATGTCATGTTGCAAACCCAGGAACTTGGGATGTGGTTGAGGAGCCCAGTATGGGTTCAGTTGTTAATAGCGCTGTATCAGACCCTGAGGCCAGACAGGTGCTGATACAGATCTTGGCGTGTGAGAACGCAGATACTGAATGTAAGAGAGTGCTCACTTAAAAGCCTGGCAGCCCCATAGACAAACAGATAAGAGAGACACCTGGTCATGGCTCTCAGGAGCATCGTGCCAATATCATAGGACAAGCCCTGGCTAGAAGTCCCCAAAATCAAAATGCGCGGCACCTTAATTGTGTTGAATTTGGCCATTTCCAAAGAAATTAGAAGACTAGAAACTTCAGAGCTCAAAATGGTAGATGCACTAACTCTAAGAAATATGGCAATTTCACTCGTGGCCACAAACAGGCAGCTTCTGGCTGCAATATTCTAATGCCCAGATTCCCCAAACTGTGTAGGCATTGTAAAAAGGGAAAGCACTGGAGAGTAATGAGTATGTATCTAAATAGGGTGTAGAAGGTAATCTCTTGCCACTGTTAAACGAATGGAGGAGCCTGTCAGCTCGAGGCCCCACAGCAAAATATAGGAGCCCTCTTCCCTTGGACAGCCAGGAAGTGACAAGCAGGGATGAAGATCAAAACTAAAAATGACTGATCTTACCCCTGCCACTGAAGGCATCCGGCTTGGGGATCTGGGTCTCTCACACTATCCGCAAAAGTTCAGTGTTTGGTGTCTACGATCCTTGGTCTTCAGGGCCAGCAGGGACAATCCTGGGAAGAATCGGTTAACTTCTCAAGGATTGACTGTGCATCCTGGAGTTACAGATGGGGTTTTGAGGAAGAAATTAAGAAGGTGCAAATCTAGGCAGTGGATAGAATTGCTCAGCTGTTACTGTTCTCTTACATCAGGGGCAGGGCACTTGGCCAATATCTGATTTGTTGAGGATACCCAAAACATGTTTTACACCCCCACAGCAAGAAGTAATTTTAAGAACAGGACAACCCCATTCCCAAGAGATGGGGTGGGTGTTTTTGATCTTTTAGTGGGTTAGTCATGCTAGGGAAGGAAACAAAGTAAAGGTTAGAATCAGGGACCTCTCTTTCTCCTCTCTAGCCTTCTTTTTCTCTTAGCTAGTGTTAGGGGAAAGGAGGAAAAAGGAGGAATGGTAAAAGAAAAAATCCTATAGCTTTTATCCTATAGATTATTGAATCTACTACCCTGAAATATTATTTATTGTATGGATTATTATTGATAGAAATTTAAGATTGCTTTTTTTCATTTTTTGCTTAATGTATTGTACATATGCAACTTATTTGAAAATGTGATATAAAGTTCTAGTCTTACGAAGACTATTGCAAACTGTTCAGGATGGTTGGAGATGCAAAATAGATGCAAATAATCTTAAATGCAGCCTTGTTAGATAGTTGTTCTTCATTCGGGGAGGGCCTGGATTCTGGTTGCGGTCCTGGAACTAGGCTTCTGGATGGAGAATGAGGGATTCCGTTCTCAAGGGCAGCCAGAGCACATTAGGGTGAGGCCCGGATGCACTAAGCCAGGGTGGGGAAAGGGTTTCCACAGAGTGTTACAATTTAGCTCTTTTAACAGGAGGTCGCCAGTGTCAATGGAAGCTCCCCTAAGTGTTACAGCTCTTGGTCAAGCTGCTGTGCTCAGCAGGCAGAGGTGCAGGCCAAGGCCAACGCCTGGTTGGCTTGCGGCCAAGACAGGCCTGTTGAGGCCCAGGCCCAGCAGGCTAAACGGCAGGCCCAATGAGACGGGACCCGGCAGGGGATAAATGACGACTCTCAGGTGTCTTGAAGTGAGAAAGCTCGAGCCTTTATTCATGTGAAATCAAGGGCATATAAATCCTTTTAAAGGGTCTGATGGGGCTGAAGACTAGATAGTCATAGGTTAGTACAATTTTTAAGAAAGATTTATTTATTATGTATACAACAATCTGCCTGCATGTCTGCCTGCACACCAGCAGAGGGCACCAGATCCCATTATAGATGGCTGTGAGCCACCCTGTGGTTGCTGGGTATTGAACTTGGGACCTCTGGAAGAGCAGCCAGTGCTCTTAACCACTGAGCCCTCTCGTTTAGTTCTTTATGAACCAAGACAATGTTTTAGGTCTAAAAGGATGTTTTAAGGGCTAGAGAGATGTTTTTAGGTTTTAGGTTGATATAAGAAGGTGATTTAGGTACAGAACTTGGACTCACCAGGATAGGATAAATAATGAAATACTTTTTCCTTTTTTTTTTTTTTCTTTGCGACAGTGTTTCTCTGTGTAGCCTTTGCCTTCCTGGACTTGCTTTGTAGACCAGGCTGGCCTCCAACTCACAGAGATCTGCCTGCCTCCGCCTCCCCGAGTGATGGGATCACAGGCGTGTGCCACCATGCTTGTACTTTTTTCCAAGAATGCCAAATACAAATGGACTGTACATTGTAAATGTAATTCTTACCTGATAATTCTAATGTTCTTATTGTATGTAATTTATTAATATTAGAAAAAAGTCATTTTTAAACAAAAAGGGGAATATGTAATGGAAGTTTTGGTTTCTTTAAAAACTCAGTTATGTTATGTAAATATGTTTTTGTTTTAATCCCAAATGTGGAATTTTAGTTTGGGCTTTAGTATGTCCACAGCTGATAACTGTCTCTTGCGGGGCGTGGCCTTTGACAGCTGGTAATGGCCTGCCCCGTAGGGCAAGGGGAGAGGCGTGCTCTAGGGCTCTGAGGATATAAATATGAGAGCCCAGGAAGAGAAGGGGGTCATTCAGGACAAGAATGAAAACCCATTTCAATTCCTAGAGTGCCTTACACTCTTCCCTGAGCTGGGGGTGATAAATGAAAAGGAGCCCCTACCAATCCCGTTCGTGGACTCAGCAGCTGCCCAGCAGGATAAGAGTGCAATTCAAACCTTGCCTCTCTTGGCTGTTGCAGGAATCATGGCAGCTGTCAGAACCGGGACAGCAGGACTAGCCACTGCGCTAACTTTGTATTATCAGCTTTCTTCCTAGTTCATCCAGGACCTTCAGCAAGTGGCTCAGACAAGACTAACTCTCCAAGGACAGATCGACTCGCTGGCAGCAACACTTTCAGATTTTCAGACACGGACTGAATCTCCTCACAACTAAGGTGGCCTTTGCATCTTCCTCCAGGAAGAATGCTGTTTTTATGTCAACCAGTCGGGTATAGTAAAAGACAAAATCCAACAATTCCAGACATACATACAAAATAAAAGAGAACAGCTCGAGGCCCCTAGCTCTTGGGCCTTTGAGAAGCCCATTTGGAAATGGATTCTGCCCTTCCTCACACCTCTTCTGCTGTCTTTCTGCTTTTGCTTTTTGCACCCTGCTTTATTAATGTCCTCTCTACATTCCTCCGACGACAAATGCAAAAATTCTCCAACCAAACCCTTAATCAGTTACTTTTACAGGATTATGGACCTCTGCCCACAGAACCAGATGACAATGACCTTCCAGTCAACCCTGATGGTAGGGATCAGTTATATTCTGAGAATGACAATGCCTCTCATCAGCAGGAAGTAGCTTGAAGAGCAAAGGTCGCCCCTATGCCATGCCCACCATCACTGCTTCCTAGCTACTCTCTGTTAATAAAACAAAAAGGGAGGAATGTTGGGATTTGTAAGTGGGCATCTCTACAGTCAGCTCCAAGGAACCAGGCATCTGTGAAGCCACCTGCGGACCACCCATTGGCCACCTGGAACCACCTGCGCATGCTCTGGGTCATCTCATAAGAGAACTCGAACCACCTCCCCTCTCTCCTACCCTGCCCAGAGAAGGCTTCTGTGACCCTCCCCTCCCTTCCCTTAATAAAACAGTATGATCTGTGAACCTGAAAGAATCAGACTAACTTTGTAACCTATGTTTCTTTTAACTGCCTTATAACCTACAGTTTTAGGCCTATGTTAATTAAAGCCTTTTAGTGCTTCTCCAGAGAGCCGAGGAATGTAAAAGTTCCTGCCATTAGCCATCTGTGAGGGCAGAGATAAGAAAGAGAACAAGCAGAGATGCCTACTAAATGAAGAGTAAATCACCGATTGGCGCCTGGGAAATGGGCTTTGTTTGAAAACCGGGCCAAATGACCCCAATCCTTCTCCTGCATAGCTCCTGACCTTTGATCCAAAGCCTGTAACCCCCATTCCTCAGAATTAGACATGGGATAAATTAGTTAACTCTCCCATCTTTAACTGTGGCTATATCTCATGTGGCAAGAAATTCCAAACTGACCTGGAGATCAGATATTTACGGCAGGACTGACTGGACCTAAGAATGCCCAGAACCAACCAATTATTTTAAAAGTTGAACACCTCCTCCAATCCTAAATTGCCGCCTTCTGCCTTTTAAAAACCTAAGGTCTTTGTCTCCCGGGGCGCTCCTTGCTGACTTGCAGGGGTGACCCTATTGCGCAATAGTAAAAATAAAACCTCATGCATTTGCATCGGTCCATCTCCAAGAGTCTCTTTTAAGTGCTTCTTTTGGTAGTTAAGCCCCTGCTGAGCCTATTAGGCTCCTGATGGGCCTAACAAACCCTTCACACCCACCATGGAGCTTCTCTGCACAATCCTAACACAAAGACCCTAGAAAAACCTGTCCCTCTGCCCAGCCCGATGCTGTCTCTGTCCCAGTCAAAGTTGGCCACCATTCTGGATTTTCCCCAATAAAATCCAGAGATTTTTTTGTGTGAGATTTGTTGCATGGTGTGACTGTGGTACCAGAAAACCTTTTCTTTCTCTCTTTTTTTTTTTCTTCTTCAAGATATTGTATTTATCATATATACAGTGTTCTGCCTGCATGCATCCAAGCAGGCCAGAAGAGAGCACTAGATCTCATTATAGATGGTTTGCTGGGAACTGAACGCAGGACCTCTGGAAGAGCAGCCAGTGCTCTTAACCTCTGAGCCATCTCTCCAGCCCCCAGAAAACTGTACTTCCCAGAGCAGCACCCTGGTGAGTTTGAGGACGGACAAAGACAGCCTGGGCGTACAGTAAGAACAAAAGCAAAAGGACTTTAAGAAATCCAGAAAGGGAGTGGTTTTCAGCCTGAGAACATGGGCTGTTTTGCAAAAATAACTTCAAAGCAATGAGGGTCAAGTCAGGGTGGCCCAAGCAGAAAAAGGATTATTTGCCATGTCCACCCCAGGAGCTCATCAACATTTATCCTGGGGGAAGGTGACTCCGAGGATCTTCCTCACCTCCTCAAGGATTTCAGCAAAGAGCTCACTCTCTGCCAGAGGAACCACAGGGCTTTCCTTAAGACCTAGGAAGAGAGAGAACAGGAAGAATGTCTAAAACCCACACCCCAGCCACCAAGGAGACTACAATTCCCTTGGCATAAGCGGGGTGCTTTGAGAAGATGGACGTCCCTTGGTGCCCTGGGAAACATAGCTCTAAATAGCTGCTTGTGCTTCAGGGTAGAACGGGCCTCGGCATCCCCCTCAGCCCTCGCCCCAGGCTGCGGTCCTCCAGGACTCACCCTTGCGCAGACACTCTCGGACGTGGTTGGCTTCATAACTCATGCACGGCCCCTTTAAAAAATTGTACCCTTCCCCGAAGACAGGTGGAGGAAACTCTTTACGCTCGCCATTCACCACCAGCTCGGTTGGGCACCACATTTGGAGAATCTGGAGGAAGACAACAAGCGACGACTCAGCCCTCGTCAACAGGGTCTGGAGGGCTTTGCGGGACACATGCCTGTTGATGCGCCAGGACCAGCTCTGCACCTGAGACCTAAGCATCTACTCCCACTCAGTTGTGAGGTTAGACCTGCCTCCTGCCTGGATTGGGGTTGAAGAGGTTGCTGCTTAACAACGGTCCTGTCACACTAAGACTTGTCTGTTGTCTACCCAGAATCAAAACAACCTTAGACGTGAGGGTGAGAGGCTCCTTTAGCCGAGTGATAAGGGCTGATACCACAGTCTCCAGTGGCGGGACCACAGGCTGGAGCATCAATCTTGGCTCCCACACTTGGTTTTTATTTTATTTTATTTATTATTTTATTTTATTTTTAGTTGGCTGGCTGTAATGTAGCCCTCTCTGTGAGGCTGAGGTTGACCTTGGATTTCTGATTCCTCTGCCTGTGATTACAAATATCTAGTTTCCATACAACACCTTCCTTCTTATCCGGTAGAAAATCTGCAAGCTAAACTGGCCGGCTGCTCACTCGTCGGACAGAATGGAAAGACAGAGATGAGAGCTAGGACAAGAGGGCAGGATGGCTAAAGTCCTGTAAGTTGTAGGGAAAGGTAGGCACAACGTTATTGTGTACTGTGTAAAGATTCAAATGCTGATTTGTGTTCCCCTCCCCCAATCGGGCTGCAGTCCTTGTTCCGAGAACCTCCAGTCTCAGTGTTGTGTAAACACCGCTTTCCGGCTGTCCCCCGGCATGCCAATAAAGCAGCTAACAGCCAATCAATGAGCCGGGGAGAGAAGAGGGCTGGACTTCCTGCCAGCCAGGGGAGGAGGACACAGATGGAAATAGGGAATTCAGCCATGGGCAGATGTCCAGGAGTCATCGGGAGGGAGCAGCTGGACAGAGAAAGCCAGAAAGTGCAAAAATCTCAGGGATTTTGGCAAAGAAAAAGTCACACTAGCTTAGAGGATTAAAATAGAGTAATAACTGCTCAGTTGTGCCATAAGGCATATAAATAACTTAGTGCAGTCTCAAATATTTGGGTGTTAGTTGGGTTAACAGAGAAACTGCAACACACACAATTTTAAAACTACAACTGGCAGGGAAAGGCTCAAATTATTCTATATTTTGACTTGCTATAAATATGATTTCTTTCTTTTTTAAGATTTATTTATTATGTATACAGTGTTCCGCCTGCATGTACACAGACATGCCAGAAGAGGGCACCAGATCTCACTATGTGGTGGCTGGGAAAGAACTCAGAACCTTTGGAAGAGCAGCCAGTGCTCTTAACCAATGAGCCACCTCTCCAGCCCATGATTTCTTTCTTTTTTTTTTTTTTAAGAAAAAAAAAAAAAAAAAAAGAATTGAAGTGTTAGGGATCAAACACACTATCGGGTGCAAACTAAAAAAGTGCTCTTCTCCTGAGCCATGCCCACAGCCCCACACTCGACGATTCTAGGTAGGTTCTCGATCATTGCCCTGTGTCTGCAGATTCTCTTTGTACTTTTTATTTTTGAGGGTCTTGCTGAGTGGTCCAGACTGTCCTTGAAATCCCTCAAGCTCCAGGATAGTCTGGAACTTGTGATTTCTGCTGTACCTCTAGGCCCAGCAGGATTACATTTCTTTGGCAGCTAGGTATCACGTGCGGGGTACCGTGGACGCTAGCCATGTCTTCCACTGGGCCGCACTTTCAGACCAAGAATGGGCTTTCTTTCTGGCAACAGCATTCCAGGAATCCAGGAAACGCTGGTACACACAGATGATGTCTGGAAAGACCACACACACAGTGCTGGAGAGATGGCTCAGTGGTTAAGAGCACTGGCTGCTCTTCCAGAGGTTGAGTCCAATTCCCAGCTCCCACTTGGTGGCTCACAACCATCTACAATGAGATCTGGCACCCTCTTCTGGCGTGCAGGTATACATGCAGACAGAACACTGTATACATAATAAATAACTAAATCTTAAAAAAGAAGAAAAAGATTTTGGGAGAAAAATAAAGATAACACATACGAGTGGAAACCCCCAAGCATGGCTAGCATTATGTTTAGAACCTGACTTGTTCAGAGGCTCAGGAGTTGGTACACCGAGCTCCCAGCGGGTGCTGCTGCTTTGGAAGGTTGTGGAACTTGTGGTACATAGGCACCAGAGAGCGGAAGTGGGTGGCTGGCGTGCGGGCCTGGGAGGTCACGTCCACACTTGGCACCCCCTTGAGCTCTCTGCTTCCACTGTTGTAGACCAAACTGGCTCAGCCTTCACGCCATGACAGACCGACAGGCCTGGAAGCCTGGGCTGAAATAAACCTTTCCTTCAGTTCAGCTGCTTCTGTCGGGTATCTGGTCCCAGGGATAGGAAAAGCAGCAAACACAGCTGGAAAGACCTGGGAGCTGGAGTACCGCGGTGGCAGAGCGGGTGTTCAGCAGGACAGAAGGCCAGCCTTCCATTCCCAGCCCCAAAAGCCAAACCTCACCCAGAACTAGCTTGTCCTCCGCCTGAGGGTGCGGGGCGTGGCCTCTGGGCCCCCACCGCTGCTGTGGCTGTTGGGGGGCGCAGGCCGCTCAGTCTCAGTACCCGGCTCCCCGCACTTGGACGCTGCCGTGACTCTCACCTGGGCCGTGCCCTTCGTGCCGTTCACGTAGGCAGTGTTGGGGAGGGCGGCGGAGATGCTGCAGGTGAAGCTCCCGTGGACCCCTCCCGGGTACTGGAGCAGCACGCTGACAGTGTCATCCACGCCTGCACGGAGAGCGCACGTCAGCACAGGCTGGGGCGGAGCCCCGGGTTAGACCCAGCGCACCGTGACCCGGACACAGGGCCTGTGTGGCGGGGGGTGGGGGTGGGGTGGGGTGCTTGTTTTGGTTTTGTCGTTTTCGCTGGGTTTTATTTGATCGAGACAGTCTCTTAGCTGCGCGGGCTCATCTTAGACTTCCATGTTTAGGCCTCTTCAATAATATGTTCAGGCCTTGGGTTCTATTTACTGTTCCCAAAGAAAAAGAGGACACTGGAGAGGTGGCTCAGCAGTTAAGAGCACTGGCTGTTCTCCAAGGTTCAGTTCCCTGCACCCACATGGCAGCTCACAGCTGTCTGCAACTCCAGTTCCAAGGGGCAAACAAAACACCTATACGTAGAAAATAAAAACTTTTTCCTTGTTTTATTCGAGACAAGGTTTCTCTGTATCCTCCTGGCTGTCCTAGAACTTACTTTTAGACCAGGCTGGCCTCGAATTCACCTAGATCAGTCTGCCTCTGCCTCCTGAGAGCTAGGACTAAGGGCAAAGGACTATGCCACAACAAAACACACTTTATTTGTTTATTTGAGACAGGGTTTCTCTGTGTAGCCTTGGCTCTCTGGGCACTCACTCTGTAGCCCAGGCTGACCTTGAATTCAGAGTTCTACCTGCTTCTGCCTCCCGAGTGCAGGGATTAAAGGGGTGCACCACCTCAGGGCACAATTTGTCTATATTTCTTAACTGCTGACATTTGCCTTAACAGTTACTTCAGTTCTTCATGAACTCCCACAACACCCCTATTATCAACATTTGACTATGCAGATAATTAAGATTCAGTCTGGGCCTGGCATGGTGTGCAAGCCTTTAATCCTAGCAGAGACAGGCAGATCTGCAAAGCTCATCCAGGACAGCCATCACAGAGTTACACAGAGAAACCCTGTCTCGAAAAACCAACCAACCAGCCAACCAAAACAAACCAAAACAGAAGATTCAGCCATCCGCTCTGGGATCACATGGTGAAAAGTGTTGGGGTTCGGAGCAGGGCTCTGTCTGCCAGAGACATTGGGCCCCACCCTTCTTCCCATGGATGAGGTAGTCCTTGAACTACATTTCCCAGAAGGCAGCCACCTGCTTAAACCATGTATATACATACACAGTTCTGGGAATGGTAGTTCCTTATGTGTCTAGGCCTGGAAGTCCCTCCAGCTGTCTAACTTGATTTCTCCAAAGGACCAGGAGAATCGGCCATCCAGCCGAGGGTACCTGTTTCATGGATCCTTCCCACGGCTGAAATCTTCTCTGGCTTCTGCGCACCAAAGACCAAGGAGAGGAACTGGACGCAGTAAATGCCTAGGTCCAGCACGCCGCCTCCGGCCTGGCTCCGGTCTGTGGCCCGGGGTAAACTGTTGTTTACATTAAACCCAAGTTCTGCACGGGCCACTCGCAGGTCCCCGACAGTTCCTTGGCCCAAAACTTCTCGCAAAGCCTCCACAGCAGGAAAAAACCGGCTCCAGACGGCCTGCAGACCAGAGAGGTGAGCACAAGGAAATGGGGACATCAGGGGGTACTCAGCCACACCTCCCTCAGGACCCTAATCTTGACCTTCCCCGCTGTGGCTCGAGTTTTCCTGTTCCAACTACCTGGGTCCCAAGCCCCCCCCCCCCTTTTTTTGAGACAGGGTTTCTCTGTGTAGTCCTTGCTGTCCTGGACTCGCTTTGTAGACCAGGCTGGCCTAGAATTCACAACGATCTGCCTGCCTCTGGCCCGAGAGTGCTGGGATCGCAGACCTGTGCCACCGTGCCCGCTCAGTGTTTTTAATTTTTAGATAGGGTATTACGTAGCCCAGACTGGCTTCCAGCTAGGTAGCCGAGGTGAGTGTCAGTGGAGGAAGTGCCTAGATCAGATGGGCCTGTGGGGTAGTGTCTTGATTTTAAGTGCTCTAGGACTGCCCAGCCCACGGTGGGCAGGTGGGCCTGAACTCAGAGACTTGGGTTACGGAAGAACAGAAACCACTGAGATAGTAACTCTCCAGTAAGCCCAACCTTTCCTTCCTTCCTCCTTACCTCCCTCCCTCTTTGTTTTTGTTTTTCTTCCGTTCTTTCTCCCCCACGCCACCTCTCTCTGTCTCTATGTCATTGTCCCCCTCCCTCTTTCTTTCTTTCTTTGAGACAGGATTTTGTAACCCTGGCAGGCTTGGAACTCAAAAAGATCCAAGAGCTGAGATTAAAAGTGTTGAAAGCCAGGTGGGGGTGGCGCACACCTTTAATCCCAGCTTTCAGGGAGGCAGAGGCAGGGGGATTGCTATGAATTCGGGGCCGGCCTGGTCTACAAATGGAGTCTAGGACAGCCAAGGCCTCCTTCCCAGCGCTGAGATGACAGCAGTGAACCACCACACTCCTTCTCGTGGTGCTGGGAACGGACCCTGTGCGGCAGGGAAGCTCTGTCCACTGAACTACACCTCAGCATCTCTATGGCGGCTCCTGGTTGTCTCTCTCCCCCCCCCCCCCCCCCCCGCTTCCCTTTTTATTTTTTTTCCCTATCTGAGACAAGGTCTCACTGTGTGGCTCTAGCTGGCGGGAAGTTTGCTATCTAGAAAAGTGTGGACTCAAACTCACAGTGTCGTACTTGCCTCTGCCTCCTGAGTGCTGGGATTAAAAACCTGATCTCGGTTGACTTTAGAAACAGCCACTGATTTGTGGGGGGAGGGGGCACGGCTGGAGGCTGGCTCAGAGATTAGGAGCACTTGTGCTTGCAGAGGACCAGGCTTGCCTCCTTCCTGCCCCACGGTGGCTCAAAGCCCCTTCAGCTCCAGATCTGACCTCATCTTCTAACCTCTGTGGGCACCAAGTACACAGATGGCATATGAAATAAAGGGAATAACTAAAGGGTTTTTTAAAGCACTAATTTTGGAAGTGTGGTGGTAAGTTTTTAGTCTCTCATTAGCACTGCCTCAGATGGCATCTCAGTCCAGCCAAGGAATGGGTTAAAAACTGCCCTGCCTTGACTGTTTCCTCCCCGGAGGTGGGGTGGATCCGGGAAGTCGCTCCCTTTCATTATCTCCTGTTCCCCAGTAGAAAGGACCTTTCTGTGTGTCAGTATTTTAACTTTTCCTGGAACCCTTTAGGTTTTCCTGGAAGAAGAAGAGGCTGAGTCACCGTTCCTGTCCGTGGTTCCCTTAGCCTCACAGAGCAAGCAGCAACCGGCAGAGAACAGAAAGCTGAGCTCCTGCACGCTCCAGGGACTCTCCTGACACACCTCTCCGGGACTCCCGGGTAAGTTGAGCACCAACAACCCCTAAGCAAGCCTCTGTCTTCTTTGGTTTTCTTGCTTTCCAAATAAATACTTTTCCTTCAAGTGGGGAGTAATGAACTTGAGTTTGTGGCTTCAATAGATGCAGTAGATTCAGTCACATCCTGGCCAGCACAGAGATACTGATCCTTTTGTGTGTGTGGGGGGGTACATGTTGACTGGGCAACCATGTTTAGTAATGGTAGGTGGTGCTATGTGGCTGTCAGGGGGGACTTTCCAGGCTTACCTCCATGAGGAAGCGGCCCTGAGAACGGGCCTCTGCAACCATCTCCCGAACTTCTGCTGCATTCACGCCCATGGGTTTCTCGCAGAGGACAGCCTTGCCTGCAGCCAGGCAGAGGAGCACGGCAGACTTATGCTGGGGGTGCTGGGTGGCGATGTAGGCCACCTCTAGGGTAGAGGAAAGGAGATCAGATCGGCAGCCCTGCCCACAGGAAGAGGCCTGGCCCATAATGTTCAAGGACAAATTAGTGGATACAATCCTAATCTTTTAATTGGGAAGAGACTACCAAGCTTTTGAGAGGCTGAGACCAGCCTGGGTTACATAGTGAGGTCTGAATCAAAAAGGCCAGGCATGGTAGCCCACACCTTTAATCCCAGCACTTGGAAACGGGAAACCAAGGCAGGTAGATAGATCTCTGTGAGTTTGAGGCCAGCCTGGTCTACATAATAAGTTTCAGGTCAGCCTGGTCTACACAGTGAGACCCTTTCTCAAAACAAACAAACAAACAAACAAACAAACAAACAAACACACAAAACAGAAAACAAAAACAAAAAAGCAACAAAGTGTTGGGCCAGCTCCATGGAGCCTTTGCTTAAAGTGTGAGAAGCCCTGGGTTCCATCTGCAGTACCTGCAAAATAAACAAGTCCATAAACCCTTCTCAGATCCCCTAGCCTGTGAGAAGCTTAAGACCCAGCCTTAGCTGTAGAGGCCTGACCTCCAAGCAGCATAACATTGGTCAGCCAGCCTCTGGCCAACTGCATTCCCGTTCCTTCCGCTTCCTGCCACAGCTGAACCGGAGCCTTTCCAAAGCCACTGGAGAGTCAGGCTAGCCGTAGGCACACTCTTACAAGAGAGTCTGCGATAGCTTTGCCCAACCTCCATCATTCAGGCCACTCACCCACGTTAGGGTCCTTGGCCAGCTCCTCGTAGGAGCCATAGGCCTTGGGGATGTTGTATTTCTGTGCAAACTCCTTCGCCCGGTTCAGGTCCCTCGCGGCCACTGCCACCACCTAGTGTCAGATTCAAAGGGTCAAGGTGGGACCATTGTGGAAGCAAAGGTGGATGGGGAGGAAGCAATGGAGGAGGCTGCAGTGGGGGTTATAGCCTCCTCCGAGATGGCTAGGGAAGATACTCCTGTGGCAGACAGAAGGACATGGACGGTGGAAAGCCAGATTTATTTTAGGCTGTGCCTGGGGTCCAGGCCAGCCTAGGCTGCATAACGAGTTCAAGACCATCCTGGGTATGTGGCAAAACTCTGAATAAAAAGGAAAAGGAGCTGGGGGCGGTGGCACACGCCTGTGATCCCAGCACTCAGGGAGGCGGAGGCAGGCGGATCTCTGTGAGTGTGAGGCCAGCCTGGTCTACAGAGAAAGTCCAAGACAGCCAAGGCTACACAGAGAAACCCTGTCTCGGAAAAGACCGCCCCCTCCTCCCCTGTTGTAAGTGACGATTAATATTTACTATTGGTTTATCTTCTGGTAAAGCTTGCTGTTAATCCTCAGCAGCTGTATAGCCAAATCACCACAGAGACTGGGTTTTTAGTTAACCTAGAACACAATGCTGGGCAATATTTACTCCCTCCTAAACCTCCAAGCCCTCAGTTTCCTAACATTTAGATTTCCCACATTATACTTGCTTTTTGTGAAATCTTAGGTCTGGTTCATGCTCCACGTCCTCCAAGATCTCTCCTCCAGCTCCGCTCTCCTCGCTCCCCTCTCGCCCCTTCTCCTCCCACTCATCCCTGCCTTCTTTCCTGTCCTCTGGCTCTTCCCTGCTCATTGTCTCTAGTTGCTTTATATTGTCCTGTTTACACAAGAGTTGAGACAGGATGCTTAGAATGAGTATCACAATGCAATATCCAATTGAAACCAGAGAGTTGGGGGTGGCGTGGGGGAGAAATCAGTATTTGAATGAACAAGGTAAGGTGTATACATTTAAAAAAAAAAAACAAAAAAACATTATGCCAACACCCCCCCCCAAAAAAAAAGGAAAAAGAGGTCTAAGTGAACGAGTGGCCCAATCTCAGCCTACGGCCAGGCCAGCAAAGATCCACCCCTGCAGACCCCAAGCACCTCAGGTTTACAAGACTGGGGTGAAGAGGAGGAGCAAGCTGAAAAATAAGTCTCTTATGGCGCTGGGGACCAGAAGAGGGTCCCCTTCTCTTACAGTCACCTCCTATCTCAGACCTGGGGTCTCCTCCCACAGACTCAGGCTAGGGACCCTCTCCCTTAGACCCAAGGCTCCCCCTTCCCTCAGACCCAGGGTCTCCCAGTGCACCTGGTGCTCCGAGGGAGGCAGCGAGCTCAGCATGATTGTAAAGTCGCTGGCGATTAAGCCCGCTGACACAATGCCCCAGCGCAAGGCCATCTTCACCACAGCAGGTCTGAAGAGCCTCTGCCCTCTGCCGGAACGGCTGGAGGCGGGGCCTACGGAAAGGTGTGTGCTACTTGGCTCTACCTTCCGGTGAACACTATCTGAGTTGAAGCTTTGACCCTTAAGGACACAACTAAAGTGTCATCAGAGAGAGGTGCCTGGGGAACAGAGAGAGGAGCATTGGAGAAATGCCCCTCCCCCCACCTCCGTACTCTGTTGCCTAGGAATTCACAAAATAGCCCAGGCTGCTGACCTCAGACTCAAGGCAATCCTCCTGCCTCAGCTTTTTGGAGTGCAGAGATTATAGGCATACATCACCATCCCTGTCTTTCAGGTGTCTTTTTACTTTTTATTTTGAGACAAGGTCTTATAGTGCTAGAAATTACTCTCATGAAAATGACCATAGGATCCAAAGTGTTTCTGGGAAGACAGAAAGTTTTACTGCTGTGAAAGGGCGCACAGCTATGTCAAAGCAAGCAGGCCAGCACAGCCGCCAGGGACGCGGGGTTTGCTGTTGTGTGTGTGTTGCCTGCATGTGTGTGTGTGCACCGTGTACATTGCTAGTGCTCGCGGAGATCTGAAGAGGGTGTTTTGGTGTCGAGAGAGATGGCTCAGCAGCAGACCCAAGTTCAGTCCGTGTGACAGCTCGCAACCGCCTTTAACTCCGGCTGCTCGAGCTCCAATGCCTTCTCCTGTCCGTTGTGGGCACCCGGCCTGCACACGGGACACATACATGCATAAGGCCAACCACTCAGACACACAAGATAAATCTAAGAAGAAAGAAGGGGAGAGACCAAAGAATTAAAAATCAGTGGGTAGTTAAAGTTTAAAGCACAAGCCTGAACGAAGGCTGGCTAGGGGGAGACATGTCCGGCCACCTTCGGGGAAGAACTAGCCCTACCTTACCGCATTCTTTCCTGCCCACTAATTATTCAGTTGCTAGGAAACAGCCCCTCTCCCCTAGGGCAGCCAAACAAGGGAAGCTAGTCAATTAATGGTTTGGGGACCTTCCTATAGCCAATCAGTTCAAAATGCAACATCCCCTTCTGTGTTTCTACCAATAGATGCTTGCCAGGCAGGAATCCCCCTGCTTTGGGCATGCTGGGAGGGACCGAACTCTTTAAATCACCCAACTAACCTCAGCACCACTTCGGAGGTGAGGCCGCGTGAGCCCAAGCTGTGGCTTGCAATAAAAAGATCCTCATGTGTTTTGCAACAGACTCGACTCCTGGTGGTCTTTTGGGGTCTCGTGAATCGGGCACAATGAAAGAAAGAAATAGAAACCTAGAAGAAGGTGTTGGATCCCTGGAACTGAAGTTACAGTGGCCATTCGTTACACGGCTATGGGAACCTACCCTGGATCTTCTGCAAGAACAGTAAGTGCTCTTACCTGCTGAGCCCTCTCTCCACCCCCAGATTGCACCTTTACAAGTCTCTTTACTAACAGAAATTCCTTTACCTCATTTGACTTTCAGAGAGAAAAGAAAATGCTCCATACACCCCCATCTCATATACATCTCCTCGTTAATAACACAATTCCATTCTTTCTTTCTTCAGATTCACTCAGCTCTGTCCACCTGTGTCATGTTCACTTGGCAGGACCTGTGTCAGTTACCACAGCCTTAATTAATCATTGAACTAACTGGTTGTGCAACCACTCACTGTAATCCTGACCCCTGGGGCTTTATCAAGGGAAGTCAGGCCTGAGGTCACGCTCCCTCTCCACTTCCGTGTTAGCCTTTGACAGAAAGGACAGTTCATTTCCTTTTCTTTCCCTGACATAGGTGCCTCAGGGTATGCTTGAAATACTCCTCCTGCCTCAGCTCCCCAAGCAGCTAGGACAACAGGCTTGCACCACAGGCCTGACAGGTGGTCTTGCTTTTTTTCTCTCTCTTTAATAATTGATTTTATTTTTACTGTATGTGCATTGGTGTTTTGTCTGCATGTATATCTGTGTGAGGGTGTCAGATCTTAAGAGTTACAGACAGCTGTGAGCTGCCATGTGGGTGCTAGGAATTGAACTCGGGTCCTCTGGAAGAGCAGTCAATGCTCCCAACCACTGAGCCATGTCTCCAGGCCCTGGTCTGCTTCTATGACCCCTGGAGTTAGGGTCCTCGTCCACATCCCTTTTTTTGGTACTGGCTCAGGGCTGGACCTCTGGGGGGGGGGGTACCTTTTCTGTTCTGGAAAGCTCAAGTCCCCGCAGATTGTACTTACTGGAAATTCTCAGAGGATCAACTGAGTTCTGTGGCCAATTATGTAATTATTCTCAGTTGTTTGACCAAGTCCACCTTCAGCCAGACAATATCCTTGTCTTGTAGATATTTAAGACTTGGTACCTGGGGGCTGCAGAGGTGGCTGGTGGGGAGGATGTGCTGCTTTTGCAGAGGGCCCCCATTTGGTTCCCAGCATCCACAATCATCTGTAACTCCAGCTCCTGGGAATCTGACACCTTCTCTGAATTCTGTGGGCTCCTGCACTACTGTGGTGCACACGCTCAGACACACCGAGAACTAAAAAGAAATCATTTTTTAAAAAGGCTTTATGCAGGACTTGGTGGCATACATCTTTCACCCCAGAACTCATGATGCAGAGGCAGATGGAGCTCTGCAAGTTGAAGGCCAACGTGGTGGACAGAGTTCCACACTAGCCACAGCTACAAAGCCTGTCTCAAAAATCAACAAAAAAGGCCTTGGTGTGGGAGGTGGCCCAAGGCCGCATCCCTCTCTGAGGAGCTCTAGGCAGTTAAGGTTACTGAGGGAGGCAGGGAAGTTCTTGTCCCCCAGCTGTGCAGCTATTGTGTTGCGTGGTGGTTTTTTGTCCTTTGTTTTTTGTCTCTCCCTGAATCACGTATGTGGTGCCATTTTGGAGAACAAAATACACTCACCCAGAAGCCATGGCTGCTAACCAGTGACAGCCAGGTCCATGGTAATGGAACTACTGGCACCTCCCTGGTAGGTACAAGAGGGGAGAGTCACAAGGCCTAAGATTCCAGGTATTGGTCCTCCAGCTTCACGTGACCTTGAGCGATGCTAGGGGACATGGAGAGTGGTGGTGTAACTGAGAGGCTCTCCAGGGAGGCTCCTGCGAAGCCATCGGTGACATGGGGGGACATGGCGGTGCCGCTGTTTCGGTGCCAGTACTCTGTGATACCCTTATCCTTTTTCTGCACACTAGCTCATCAGAGAATGTCCCATCCAAGATGAGGACACAGCTAGCCACCCTCCTTGTGTTCTCAGGGCCAGCAGGACATTAGTGGGAAGCTGTATGGTAATGGGCTTCCAGGAGCAGATTCCCCCACTGACAGAATCCAGAGTGGATGCTGGTGTAAATGTGTGTGATATCTGGAGCTGTCACAGCCACGTGGGACCGTGAAGGGAGTACGGTGTTGCAGTGACTGACACAGCTAATAGGGTAATTTCCTCGAAACCCTGCAGCTACTATGCGGCAGACGTATAGTACACATGCAGGCCCAAGAGTCATGTTGGCTGTGGTCCACACTGCGTCTTTACTGAGATTCTGTGCTTTGGAGCTTGCTCACCTGGCCAACGTGGACAAGCAGTCCCCAGGGAGTCACCTGACTCTGCCTCCTCCCTCCTAGGATTACAAGTGTTTTATTCAAGTGTGCCAAGGAACTGAATAGGTCCTCATGCTGGCACACATTCCAACTGACCCATTTCTGTGGCCCCTTTTTTTTAGAATGATCTCACTATGTAGGCGTGGCAGGCCTGAACTCAAGGATCTGCCTTTCTCTGCCTTCCCAGTGCTGACAGTAAAGGGGTATACCATCTTGCCTGGCCTTTTTTTTTTTTTTTTTTTTTTTTGGTGGTGGTGGTGGGGGTTGTCTTTGGATACAGGGCTCCCTCATCTAGCCCAGGCTGGCTTTACCTTGTTAAATAGCTCAGGATGACACTGAGCTCCTAATCCTCTTGCTTCCAGCTTCTAAGTCCTAGGATTACAGGCATTTAACCCCACGCCTCATCTATGTGGCCTGTGGGACGGAGCCTCATGAATGCTAGGCAAGCATACCAACTGATCTACAGCCCCTTAATAATATATAAATAAATTATTATAATTATAATAACTTATTAAGCCATTAATTTTTTTTCAAGCTCAGATCTAGGTCTTCTATCCCCATGACAAAATTGACTGTGAGGCCATTCTGCCAAAAGCAGACAGAAAGCTACCACTGCAAGCCTCTCAGAAATGCCGTGCCCACAGGATACTGAGGAGTCGGGCAGGTGGCATGCAGGGAGACTTGCATGAGGGTAGTACATACACACAGATACTCTCATGTTTATTTGTGCCAGGCCATATTTGATGAAACTGGAGCACAGGGCAGGACACAGCAGTGAGGCGTGAGGCCAGGGAAGTGGGTGTACCAATCTTCAGGAACCCCACAGGAAGCTGAACCTCAGCTTGGGGTGTAGCCATACCTTCTGGGGCCATGGGGTGGGTACTGGGCCCAGGAGGTCAGGATAAGCCTGGTGAGGCGGTGGTGGGAGCCAGGGGTCCAGGCAGAGCTGGCAGTTAGTTACTTGAAGGACGTCCATGTCCTGAGCCTCCAGCTACCGACAGGAATCATTCACCCCACAGAAGGCAGAGAGTCAGAGGGACCAAGCCAAGCTCCTGTGACCCACTGACAATAGGTACAGGAAGTAAAGTGGCTGAGCCTGGAGCAGCTAAAAGCAAACCAGGAAGGCAGGCTTGGAGTAAGCCCTCCAGGTAGGGAGGGTCTCCTGGAACCTCAGCTCTAGCACTGAGTCCCTGTCAGAAAAAGAAAAGCCAGGAGACAGAAGGAAGGAACCAGGATCTGGAGCTGTGAGAGCTGAGACTAGCGGACACAGGCGAAAGCGCATCTGAGGAACAGGGAAGTCCTGTTCTCCTCCCCAGGAGAGGGCTCTGGCCTCCAGAGAGGCTGCAAGGACACTTCCATCACTGTCTGTGGGAACAGGAGGGGTGGGGTCACTGAGGTCCTAAGTGCTGCGAATCCAGCTGGGGCAGCACGGGGGGCTGCTCCGGGGCCTTCTTTTCAGATGCAGCCACATCTTTCTGGTCCCCTGCTGGAGCTGGGACAGGAGCATCATCTGCAGAGGGAACAGGACAATCATGTTAGACACCAAGTCCTCCCTCAGACACAGGAGTCCAGGCCCAGGCCTCCTCCCTTAGACTCAGGATACTCGCCTTGGATTTAGGGACTGGGCCCTGGCCCTTCTCTGTCAGACCCACTGTCCCAGGGTACAGAACCAGTACCTGTGTCTGCACGGAACTGCAGTTGCCCATCAGGCTTGGAAAGTGGAGCATTCTGTTCCTGCTGCTGCTGCTGCTTCCTTTGCTCCATTTGCAGAACAGCCTGCAGGAAGTGGATGCACAGACAAGAGATTATGGCCTCAGAAAGACCCTACAACCACCTGCTAAGTGGCCACAGTCTTCCCCATAGCCTTGACTCCTCTGTCACTGAACTGGGTTTCGCACCAGTAAGGATTCAGTTCTCTTCTGTGATGGCTTAGATGCTCGCACACTGATCCGTTATCCTCCTCTCCTGGGTCAGACATCTCTCACTGCCTTCATGTTAAATGGCTGTTGTAGCATAGTCAAGTGTGGAGAATCCTCTGCCCTTACTAGTGATGGCAGCTGCCACCTGTGTACACACACACTCAAGTATCAACATGGCAGCTACAGGCCATCTCGCCCTGAAGACACCCATTTGCATAAAGAAAAAGGTCCTAGGAGATCCAGAGAACAGGTCCAGATTCTCCAACCAGTCACCTGCTGCAGTTCTCTCTTCTGAGCCTCCAAGCGGTCCTGGGAGCGCCCCAGGGCCTCTGTCTCCTGGCTGAGGCGCTGGGCCTTGGCATTCAGCTCAGCTTCCCGCGCAGCAAGCTCCTCCTCAAAACGCCTCAGTTCCTCCTCTGTATAAGCTGGATACATCTCCACCGTCTGCAGGGCACAGGCCAGGGTCAGGCGAGCAACAGGGCAAGTCCAGCCTCACTGCGGTGGAAGGGTGAGGCTGGGGTGCATGTGTGTGTGCTAGGGGCACACACCAGTGACACGACTGAAAGTGGAGTTTTAAACCAGGGAACCACAAAGGGGCAGAGGCCCAAACAGATCAACAAACAGCCAGAGGTGCTGAAGGAAAGGCTGCAACTAGGAGACATTCAGGTCTGAGCGTTTCCCGTGTTCTCACCTATAGTGAAATGCACAGTAAAGCCTTTGTGTCTAGCACTGAATGAAATGCTTCAGCAAAGCATTTGCTATAATCAGAAGAGGCTGAGAGATCGTTTTGTGACTTTTGAACCTTGAGGAAATGTTAACTCTCTGGAGAATGTGCACTTGGTGCTATGTGAGAGCTTGCAGCTACACCGACCTTGGTCCTAAGACACTCCTGAACTTAAAAGTTTTTACTTTGATTATGGCCATGGTCAAAAGGGACTGAGATTTTGTGGGTTGTCTACTCCCACAGGCAGCAAGGGCAAGATAACTTTGG
Organism: Psammomys obesus; assembly: GCF_907164565.1. Taxonomy (NCBI): domain Eukaryota; kingdom Metazoa; phylum Chordata; class Mammalia; order Rodentia; family Muridae; genus Psammomys; species Psammomys obesus. The sequence continues at coordinate 1,163,644 of NW_026592509.1, read as the reverse complement.
TAGCTGGACCCTTTCCCAGCCCCAATTAACCTTGTATCCGTTTGGATAAAGTAACTGGAGTGAGCTGTCCGTCTGTCAGCCTTTTCCAATAAGACTGAACCCCTCTGCTCCTCTGGGAAATGAAGGCTTAGCACCTTGGTGAGTTCTTTCCCAACTTTCCCAACTCTCCCACCTGTGACCAACATCAAACAATACTTACCTTCCATCCCTCCCCAGTGTCCCCAAACTCCTTCCTCTGTGTGGATGCCAGGAATTCCTCCAGGGTCACCAGGCGGTCCTGGTTGGTGTCCACCTGTGGAGCCAGATCAAGGTTAGGTTGTGCTGAATGTGCTGCCCACTGCCCACCCCAGCCTGGCTTCTCTCACATTCTTCATCACGTGCTCCCGCATACGAAGCCGCTCTTCCTCCATCTCTCTCATGTCATCCTCCTCATTCTTCGGGTCGTATACCTTCTCCAACTGCAGGGTTAAGGGACAAGCATGAGGGGCTGAGGACAACATCACTCCTGATGTACATACTTTGCCTCTCCAGGACCTTGGGAACTCCAAGGGCTTTGTCTCCAGAGGCTGCTGGGAGTCGCAGCTTTTTCCTGCACTCACTGACAGGGAGCCAGAGGATCCCTTGGGGTGCACGAGGCTGAAGCATGTCTAGCCCGGAAGGCTTCTGCTATACTTACCTCCTTGGTAAAGAGGGCCTCCAGCTCCTGCTCATCTAGGACACCATCGCTGTTGATATCTGCAAAATGAGATAAAGGCATGTTAGGGTTGGAGGAGTCTGGTTCCCAAGGGAAAAGCTACTGAAGGAATTAAGGGTGGATATGGTCTCTTAGCAAAGGACAAATAGAACAATGGCCCATGGTCAGTGGCTTCAGTGTCCTGCAGGACCTGCTGCTACCCATTTTGGCTGGGTGTGGTGGTGCACGCCTCTAATCCCAGCATCCCTGAAGTAGAGCCAAGTGGATCTCTTGAGTTCGAGGACAGCCTGACCTATAGAGTGAGTTCCAGGACAGTTGGGGCTATGCAGAGAAACCTTGCCTCAAAAAAAAAAAAAAAAAGTTTAGCGAACAGGGTCTTAAGTATGGGGTCCAGGGGCTTCGTGACCTTTGCTCCTCAGAGAGCAAGGTCCATGTCAATTCCAGCACCATGGACTACAGTCCTTGCCTACCAGCTTGACCCTCAAGGCGATGCCAGGCTTAGACTCACTTCTGTCTCCTACGAAGCAGCCACCAGCATTTCTTGCCATTCTCGGGGCTCCTGGATTTCCCTGGCTTGACTGTGTGCTGAGCCCACAGCTGGGCGGGCGGTACCACCCTCTCCCTCCTCCTTGGCTCTACCCTTCCTTGTGCAGTATGTCCCCCAGCCCTGGAAGCCTGTGGAGCGTTGTCCGTGGGTGCTTGTTTTTCACTCACCTAGAACATGACTCCCTGTGAGGCAGCAAGGCTCTACCCATCATTTTGTAATTCCTTCTTTGCTTTTTCAGTGGCACTGAAGACTGAACCTAGGGCCTTGCACAGGCTAACCACACATGCTGCCAGCTGGATCGCCACTCTGCACCACCCCCACTTCTCACGTGTTTACATGTCCTCTCTGGAACTGCCCGTTCTAACTCCACAGCCACTGGTCATGTGGAGTGGCTAAAGTTGCAATGACACCAAATTCAGCGGCTGAACACAGACTGCGTTTACCCAGGGCACCCTGAGCCAACGTCACAGAGTCAGGAACGACAATGGCAGGTGACAACATGGAATCTATGGGTTGAGGAGGGGTGACTAGGAGCTGATGGGTAGAGAAGTCTACAGAAATCCACCTGGCCTTGCCTCCCAAGTGCTTTTTTTTTTTTTTTTTTAATTCAGTTAGATTGGCCTCCAAGTTGCCACATGGGTATAGGTGACCATGAACTCCTGAGTCTCCTCTGGGTCCTGAAGGGTGGTCAGGTGCCAGGTGGACTTCACCGTACTTAGCTCAAAGTTCCAGTTTTGCAAGATTAAAGGGTATTTAGGAATTGGCTGCACAACAGAATGCTTCAAGTTGGGCTGGAGTCACAGGGCTTGCTCTGCATTATGAAGAAGACTGTGTTCCATTTCTGGCAACAAATCAAGCGAAATCCACGAACTGCTACATTTTCATACTTAAAAATTAGTACTGCAGGCCAGGTGCGGTGGAGCATGCCCGTAATCTCAGTACTCGGCACGCAGGGAGGCGGAGGCAGGCAGATCTCTGTGAGTTTGAGGCCAGCCTGGTCTACCAGGCAAGTCCAGGACAGCCAAGGCTACACAGAGAAACCCTGTCTCAAAAAAAAAAAAAGAAAAATTCAGTACTGTGGCTAAGTGGTGGTGCATGCCTGTAATCCCAGCACTCAGGAGGCAGGGGAGGCGGATCTCTGTGAGTCCGAGGCCAGCCTGCTCTACAACATGAGTCCAGGACAGCCAAGGCTACACAGAGAAACCTTGTCTCAAAAAACCAAAAATGTGCACTCCTGTGGGCATCTGAGCCTTAGATGTTTCCCTAGATCTCCGGTTCACTCCCATTCTTGTCACAGCGTACCTCTGTAACACATCTCAAGTATTAAGTCAGAGGTCAACATGTGGGAGTTGTTCTCTCCTTCTGTCGGGTGACAATTCAGGTTGCCATCCTTGTGGCAGCCTCTATTCTCTCAAGCCTAAAAACTTCAATTCCCAACAGTCTGGTGGCAGTTTTTTTAAATATGTATGCGTATTTTGCATGCATGTATGCACGTGTACCTATGTGTGCCTAATGCTCTCAGGGGACAAGAGGGCCCTGGATCCCCTGGAACTGGAATTCGATGCTTGTGAGTACCACATGAGGGCTAGGGTCCTCTGAGGAGCAGCCATCACTCCAGGCCCCTTACCACCCATGGCAGTTTCACAGAGGCACCAAGACTTTTTTGTCTCCATGGCTCTTGTAGTTCTTCATGTACTCCTCAAGCCTGGTCTGCTCAGTTAGAGGGCCTGGCAGAGGAGAAACACTTGGCTCTTCCATGGAAGAAACAGGGAGGGAGTCTTTGGCCAGTCAGGGTATGAAGGAGGCCTGGTAGGACTCAGAAAGCCCTACTGGGAGGGTAGACTTTCCATGCCATTCAGGCCCCAGAACCATCAGAACCTCTCATCAGCATGGGTCTGGAATAACCTTCTCTGCTTACCGTGCAGTATGAAGAAGGTCTTAGGGTTGAACCTGTTGGGGTCCAATCCATCTAACTCCTCCCACACCTCCTTCAACTGGGCTTGGCTGCCCTGTGGAGAAGAGCAGCAGGAGCATGTAAACAATGAATCTAAGAGCCACTGCATCAGGTCAGATAGCCCTGTGTGCCCACCCAAGAAACTTTAGTCCCTTCAAGGCAGAACTGCAATTCCCAGCAATCTATGGTGCAGCAACCTATGGAGTATCATATAGGTAGGTGGGGTTTTGCCTAAAGGACTACTGGGAGTTGTAGTTTTGCACCTGTAATTTTTTCCCCCTGCTTAGGAGTTGGACAAAGTAAAGTATACATGGGGGTCCTTACAGGGACATTGACTTTGGGGTGTTCCCGGTGTCTGCGCTGTTGCTCTTGTAGCTTCTTTTCGGCCTCCTTCCGCTGCTCCTCTCCTAGAGACTCCAGGTACCGTCTTCTCTCATGTTCCTTGAGCATCTCATAGCGTTTAAACTCTTCATGATGTGCAGCGTCATACTGGGCAAGGTCCCGGGTGGCCTGTGGAGAGGTAAGAAGGTCGTATTTCTCCTTTCAGACACCTGGTGTGACCTCACTTTCTTGATCTCCATGTTGGTCCTGCCCACAGCAACCCCTGTGGTGCTTTCCCAAAGTAATGATGTTTGTGCAGTAGCAGCTTGGATGTGACTCTTCCAAGTCCTCCACAAGCTCAGCATTTTAGGAATGAGCATGTGAGGAGGCTTAATACAGAAAGCAGCCCGGCTTGAGCAGCCAAGAACATACAGGAAGGAGCCAACCTGTAATCTCAGCACTAAGAAGGCTGAGGAAGGAGGATGGCAAATTCTTTTTTTTTTTTTTTTTAATTATTTATTTTTATTCCATGTGCATTTGTGTTTTGCCTGCATGTATGTTTGTGTGAAGGTATCAGGTTCCCTGGAACTAGAGTTACAGACAGTCGTGAGCTGCCATGTGGGTGCTGAGACATGAACCTGGGTCCTCTGGAAGAGCGATCAGTGCTTTTAACCACTGAGCCATCTCTCCAGCCCTGAGAATGGGAAATTCTAAGCCATCCTGGGCTACATATCAAGACACTTGCTCAAAACAAACCTTATAAGACAATGAATTTATGCTTTCTCGAGCTACCATGTTTTTAATTTTCATTGCAGCGACACAGTTACTAATGGGGAGGCTGCACTCTCCAGGTGGCTGTGCACCAAGGGACAGTTGTCAATGCCAGACAACTTTTTGTTACATCAAGAGGCAGTCTTAGACATCTAGTGGATAAAATCAGGACTACTGCTGAACACCCTACAATGCAGAGACCAGACTCCATCCCAGAGCCCTAGCCTCCCTGCTTCCCTGTAGAAAAGCAGGAGGGAACTCAGCCCCAGCATCCCTCCACTAGGAGCAGGACCCAGGCTGCATCTAGGACTCAGCCCCCCCTCCTCCTGCTAAGCATTTCCACCCTAACCCTCACCCACCGTCTGGATCAGCAGCTCAAGGTCCCGAGCCTCAAATGTGTGCTGGTTCTGAGGGTCCAGGTGTTCAAACTGCTTCAGGAGGCTCAGGTGGTCCACCTGCAAGTCTGGAGAAGGGAAAGTCAAATGAAGCAACACCTATCAAGGCTGTTCTGTCAGAACCCCTGACTCAGGGCAGGAGTGCAAGAAGGAAAAGTCACGGAGGGCCTAGGAAGCAAAGAGGATGGCACATGGGCCCTCCACTGAGTCTGATGCTTAAAATGACAGTAACCACGATGACAGCAATGCCAGGCCCTGCTCCTAACAGAACGCTAAATAGAAGTCCCTGCCTCCCCATTACAGCCTGCTAACATGGGCTCCATAATTAGCCCTGATGAGTTTGTTGAGGTGAGTGTGTGTCTCATTAATTGCTTTCAGGCTGGGCAGCAGGTGCCTTACAGGCTGAGCCATCTTGCCAAGCTCTAAACCACTCATTTAAAGCATACAATTAGACAGTTTTTAGTATGTTCATAGGTATACACAAATAGCAGCACCATGACTTTTAGGATTCTACCCAGGCCCTTAGCTAGCACCCTGTTTCTCCCCACAGCTGCTGGCAGCCACTCATCTGCATCCACATCTGTGGACTGCCCTATTGGGGACGTTCCACGTGCTGTATGGCCTTGTGCCTGGCTGTGACAGCACCCCACTTCTGAGGTGTATTTCCATTGTTCTGCATGCAGGTTTCTCAGACCTTTTAAGGGCCGACTGATGTTTCATGGTGCAGATAGGTCACATTTAATTTATCCACCCCACAGCCTCAGACATATGAGCTATTGGTTCCTTTAGCAGTTGTGCAGTTTCTATTATAGCTCTGTGTGATACTGTGGTTTCTGCTCAGACAGGTCTTTTCTAGTACCAGGCTTAAGAATGTGCCCCATGTAGGTGGGCATGGTGATATAGGCTGGGCTTTTCTGGGAGTACAGAGTGAGAGTTTAAACAAACAGCTACAGTTAGGCACGTGCCTTGAGTCCATCTATGAGAAGCTGGTGGTGTGACTCAGCAGCACACTGTTGTTACATGATTTTGTGTGTGTGTGTGTGTGTGTGTGTGTGTGTGTGTGTGCGTGTGTGTGCGTGCACAGGTACACAGAATTTGTGTGAAGATCAGAGGTCAACTCTGTGGAGTGGCTTCTCTCCTCTCCCAGCATATGTGGTTCAGGGATCAAACTCAGGTCATCAGGCTTGGGGGCAAGTGTCTTTATCCATCTCACAGGCCCTTACTACAGTTCAATAAAAATATTTACAAGAAAAAGCAGAGCTGGGTGTGGTGGCACACGCCTTTAGTGCCAGCACTCAGGAGGCAGAGGCAGGTGGATCTCTGTGAGTTTGAGGCCAGCCTGGTCTATGAAGAGAGTCTAGGACACCCAGGGCTCTGTTACACAGAGAAACCCTGTCTTGAAAGACCAAAAGAAGAAGAAGCAGCAGGAAGAAGAAGGAAGAAGCAGGAAGAGGAAGGAGGAAGAAGAAGGAAGAAGAAGGAGAAGAGGAAGAAGAAGAAGAAAAAAGAGGAAGAAGAAAAGAAAAAGCAGTAACATATGGTGGCCTACTCTAGCACTGAAGAGGTACATGAAGAAGGATCAGGCCATCCTTGACTACATATTAAGTTTGAGGCTAGCCTAACTATATGAGACCCTGTCTCAGAAAGGCAAATTCTCCACAAACCCCACAAAATAAACAAAAGGGAGAGATAGACAGAATAATATTAGTATGAAACTGCCAGAAGGAAAAGAAAACCCTGGGTGGCCTGCCACCCCGTTTCCCAAGAGCCACCCACCCAGTACCGAGCTACACAGGCACCAACCACCCACGCTTACTGGGCTCCTGCTTTGCATCCATCTTGGCCTTGAGCAGCATCCGCAGCCTTGATACCTCCTGTCGCTTGAGCTCATCCAGCTTGGTGCGGACATGGTGGCTGACAAAGTCCAGCTCCCGACTCAGCTTTCCACTCTTCAAGGACAGAGAAGGAATAACCCAGTCAGGCCGGCGCTAGGAGGGGAAGTGCTGAGCAGCAACACTCCACACCCCGGATCGCCAAACAACCAAACTCCCAGGTTCCAGATGCTCCATTATGCTCACGTCTCTCCTGCTTGCAGCCTGCCCACAGGACCAGGACGTAGGCTGTGACCTGTAGAGATGCCCAGCTCACCTCAGACCCAGCAGTACTGACTGGGGGGTGCCCACACTCACAAGGCTGTTCCCACCACAGGGCCGCTGACTGTCCTGCCACCTCTTTCTAATCAACTCTGCTTTCAGTACGCAACAGAGAAGGCACGCACCCCTTAGGGAGCATTTCCAGACATCACTTCACCCACCCACAAAGATGCTGAGTCCGTTGCTTTCTCTGGGCTATGCCTGGTATCATCTTGACTCTGTGTTCCTCCATCAGAGCTGACCCTGGCCTCTCCTGTTCACAGCACTCCAGGGCTCCCCAGTGTCTCTGCTAGAACAAGTCCCTATGACACTGCCTGCCATTAGTCATAAGGAGGTGCCAGCTAACACCTGAAGGCACCTCGAGGGCGTCTTCTGCAACCCAGTCTGACATTTGGGATGCTCCCCCCTGCACACACACATCCATCATGGACATCCCTGGTGATGGGTAAGACTGTCCACCTGCTGGGGGCAGTGGCCCACACCTTTAATCCCAGCACTTGGGAGACAGAGGCAGGTGGATCTCTGAGAGTTCAAGGCCAGCCTGGTCTACAAAGTCCAGCACAGCCAAGGCTACATAGAGAAACAAACAACAACAACAAAAGACTGTCAACCTGACAGCACCTGGAATTACCTAGAAGACAAACAATGGCGCATATCTGAAAGGGAGTTTCTAGACGGGGTTAATTAAGGTAGGAGGATGCTCCCTAAGTAGTGGTGGCACTAGCCCATGAGCTGGGCTCCACAACTGAAAACAAAGGAGAAGGGGAGGTGAGCACCAGCATTCATCCATATCTTTGACTGGATACAACACAGCTGCTGCCTCCCACCCCCGCAGCAAAGTCTGTCTCGGGTGGACTGTACCCTTCAACTGGGAACAAGGAGAAACCCTTCCTTGTGTTATTTTGTCAACTATTCCGTCACAGCAAAAAGTAACCAAGACAGAAGCCAAGTAGAGGAAGCAGGTAAGAACTCAAGGAGGGACCAGGACTACCTCCTAACAGATGGGAAACGGAGGCATGGCAAATTGAGGTTCCATAGCTGATGAATGGTACAGCTGTACCTCATCTGTCCATGTTTAAGCACATCTTTGGGAGTACGCAGACTCCTTCCCAGCTGTTACACCCCAAGAAGCTCCCTTGAGCACATCCTCCTCACAGCCCATGACCAGCGCACCTTGATGTCCTCAGCGTTGGCAGCTTGCAGCTTCTCCCGGAAGTGGCCGTCTGTCTCTAGCACATTGATGACCTCCTGGAGGTACCGGTGGTAGTACAGGCCTGTGTCCTAAGGGACAAAGGAGGACATGGCAATACCTGCCTCACCTTCTAAGTGTCTTTCCAGCAGCCAGGACCACAGCTCAGCTCCCAGGTTGCAGCAGATGTACCCTCCACACATAATCAGAAGCCTGTAGTACTGGCTTCAGACTCCCAGCCAGAGCCAGCCAGTCCAGGTCCCAACCCCTGACCTTCTGCCAGTGCCCACCTCCTGGAAGATTCTACGGCACACAAGAAATGAAAATCATATGGGGGAGCTGAAGAGATGGGGAGGTGCAAAAATGCTCTCTGCATAGGCATGAGGACCTGAGTTGGAGTCCCAGAACCCACTTAAAAAGTCAGGCCTGTGGCTGGAGAGATGGCTCAGTAGTTAAGAGCACTGGCTGCTCTTCCAGAGGACCCGAATTCAATTCCCAACACCCACATGGCAGCTCATAACTGTCTGTAACTACAGTTCCGGAGGATCTGACGCTCTCACACAGACACACATGCAGGCAAAGCACCAATGCACATTAAAAAAAAAAAAAAAAAAAAAAAGTCAGGCCTGAACTGGAGAGATGGCTTAGGAGATAAGAGCCCTCGCTGCTCTTGCAGAGGACTCAACTTTAGCTCCTGTCACCCAAATCTGGTGGCTCACAACCATCTCTAACTCTGGCTGAAGGGATCTAATGCCCTCTTCTGGCCTCGCAGGCACCTACACGCACATGACATAAACACATACAGACGCATGAATAACTTTTTAATAAAAGTTTTAGAAAATGGTAAAAATACGGGAGGAAGCCAAGTTAGCTTAGAGTTTAAGAACAGAGTAATAACTGCTCAGTTCTTGTGCTGTGAAGCTTGTTTAAATAAAAAAACAGTAAAAATAAACCTTAAAGGAAAACCCAAATGTGACACTGCATGTTTACCATGCCAGCTGCAGAGCAGAGACAGGCGCTTCTCTTGGAGTGCAGTGGGCCCACAGCCTGACCTGCTGTGTGTATTCTGGGTCCCAAGGAGACACCCTGTCTCACAACAGGGTAGATGGCCGCCAAGGAAGGGTCCTAGAGGTAGAACTCTGGCCTTCACGTGCAAGCGCATGTGCAGCTGTGCACACACAAACACACATAAAACCCAAACATACACACTCACACAAAAATGGAAAGAAAACCACAGGGAGATGCCAGGTGTGGTAGTATACGCTTGTGATCTCAGCACTTGGGGGCTGACGCATGAGGACTGCCTCAAGTTCAAGCCCAACCTGGGCTGCATGGAGGCATCCTGCCTTTAAAACAACCACAAAAGCCAAAAGAAAATAATGAAGATCCTCAGGACTGGAAATGAATGGAAAGGGGACTCAACTGTGCCTTTCTGTGTTGCAAACATTCCACAGAGCATCAGATGCTTACAGACCTTCACTGTTGGGTGCTGGTGTTTCTGAGTTCTCACTCAAAAAAGCATGACTTTGGGGGCTGAAGAAATGGCTCAGCAATTTAAAAAACATACTGCTCTGGCAAAGCACCCACACTGGGTCCCTCCTAACTGCCTGCAACTCCAGCTCTAGGGGATCTGATGCCCTGTTTTGGCTTCCTTAAGTACCTTTACTCACATGCACACCCACACACAGAAATACACATAGAAAATCTCAAAATCTAGCGGGTGTGGTAGCACACACCTTTGCTCTCAGCACACAGGAGACAGAGGCAGGAGGAGCTCTGTAAGTTTAAGAGCAGGCTGGTCCACAGAGCGAGTTCAAAGACACCCAGAGCTACATGGAGATTCTCTCTCTCACACACACAGTTTTTTTTTTTTTTTAAGAGTTATTTTATGGGCTGGAGAGATGGCTCAGTGGTTAAGAGCACTGTCCGCTCTTCCAAAGGTCATGAGTTCAATTCCCGGCAACCACATGGTGGCTCACAACCATCTATTATGTGAACCGATTCTCTCTTCTGGCAGGTGTAAATTCAGATAGAACACTCATATACATAAAATAAATAAAAAAATTAAAAGAAAGAGTTATTTTATGTGTACCAGTGTTCGGGCCACATGTATAGGTATGCCTAGTGCCCACAGACATCAGAAGGCATCAGATCTACTGGAACTGGAGTTACAGATGTTGTGAGCCACAGTGTTCATGCTGGGAACCAAACCTGAGTCCTTTTCAAAAGCAGTACCATAATAGGAGCCATCTCTCAAGCCCCTGGAATCTGTTACTTTTATCAAGACTAAGAACACACAAACGAAAACCCTGATTACCCAGTAACATATCTGGCAACATGAAGGGGCCTCACTAAGAAGCTTGTGAGCTGGGCATGGTGCACACGCCTTTAATCCCAGCACTTGAGACAGATCTCTGTGAGTTTTAGTCTAGCCTGGTCTACAAAGTCCAGGAGAAGAAGCTGCTGCTTGTCTGATGCCACTCTACTTCTCAGGTGGCATCCTTCTGTAGCTCACACAGGCCCCCATTTGCCTTTTGACTAAGGTTTCTATTTGGATGATCTGATACCCAGGCCTGGGGGCAGCAAAAACACTCAGCAGATAAGTGTGTTTGTTGTCAACCCTGACAAACTGAGTTTGATCCATGGAACTGACAATCGAAGAGGGGAGAATAAACGACCCCTGCAGGTTGTCCTCTGACTCCCACATTCGGATGCACCCCAAATAAGAACACACAGTAAGTAAGTAAATGAATGTGGAATGCAGGCACTGGCTGGCTTGCAACGAGATGGGCATGTGCTCGCTGAGTCCCCAGGCAGCTGCTCTATCCTAACCGTGGGGAGGCCACGCAAGGCTGCTGAGGCTGCGAAGGAGGATTAACTTGCTTTCAGCAACTTACTTTCTGAGGGACCTGACTGGCTGCCCACTGACCCCTTGTCTCACCCAGGCTGCCCACACATTGGGATCCACGGCTCTGGAGTCCAAACCAGAGAATACAGGTCCTTCCTAGTTCCTCCATGTGGTCCCACGACAGCAGTGTTGACACATATTGGGCCCCTTCTCTTTTGTTTTTTAATCTGTTTTGCTGGTGGTGATGGGACATGCTTTTAATCTCAGCACTCAGGAGGCAGAGGCAGATCTCTCTGTGAGTCTGAGTTCCAGGCTAGCCTGGTCTTTAGAGTAAGTCATAGGAGAGCCAGAAACTACACAGAGAAACTGTCTTCAAAAACCAAAACCAACACCGCCCCCCACCAAAAAAAGGAAGAAAATTTATTTTTATTTGTGTGTGTGCCTGTATGTATGCCATGTGTGTGCAGGTACCAGTGGAAGCCAGAAGAGGGCACTGGATTCCCTGGAGCTGGCTTTACAGGCATTGTCAGCAGTCCATGGAAGGTGCTGGAAACGAACTCAGGTCGTCTGAAAGAGCAGCAACACTCCTGACAAAGAGCCACCTGTCCAGTCCCTGGGTCACTGCCTCGACCTGCCTCACCAGCAGCCTGTCAAACCAAGGTTTAGGAGTGGAGGGAAAGTCAAAAGAAGACCCAGGGGGCTCCTTTTGGCATTCCTGGTTACACATGATTTTCTTCATTTTCTCTGTCAAGGCTTGAGCTGTTTTCCTGGGGCTGAGAACACTGTACTGCCTGGTTTTGTTGTCAGCTTGACACAGCTAGAGACATCAGAGAGGAAGGAGCCTCCATGAGGAAATGCCTCCATGAGATACAGCTGTAAGGCGTTTTCTCAATTAGTGATCAGTGGGGGAGAGGACCCAGCCCATTGTGGGTGGGGCCATCCCTGGGCTGGTGGTCCTGGGTTCTTTAAGAAAGCAGTTGAGCAAGCCAGTAAGCAACACCTCTCCATGGCCTCTGCAGCAGCTCCTGCCTCCAGGATCCTGCTCTGTTTGAGTTCCTATCCTAACTTCCTTCAATGGAAGTATATTCTGAATAAACCCTTTCCTCCCTAACTTGCTTTTTGGTCAGTGTCTTGTTGCAGCAATAGAAACCCTAAAACAGACATGGAACTCTTTTATTTTTATTTTTACTTTTGGTTTTTCAAGACAGGGTTTCTCTGTGTAGTCCTGGCTGTCCTGAAACTCATTCTGTAGACCAGTTGGCCTTGGACTCAGAGATGTGCCTGCCTCTGCTTCCTGAGATACTGGGATTAAAGGTGTACATCACCACTGGCTAGTAAAGGAGTTACAGTTTTGAGCGCTGGGAATCGAACCCAGGTCCTCTGAAAGAGCAGCCAGTGCTCCTAATCACTGAGCCATCTCTCCAGTCCAACTTAAGTTTTAATACTATTCACCAACTAGATCTGTAAAAGGCAAAAAGCAATCATACGTGCGCTATGTCCAGTCTGATGTAACTTGGGAGCCAGAACCAAGGAGAATATAGGGATGTCCTGGAAAACTTCCACTGTGAAACAGACACAGCCGAGGACTGATTCAACTGAGGAACTGTAGATCAGACTGACCCGGGGGTGGGGTGGGGTGGGGGGGCGGGGCGGTGCATGTCTTGATTCTTAGCTGACTTAGAAGGGCCCAGCCCACTATGGGAGGCACCATTCCCTAGGCAGGTGTCCTGGACCACGAAAGAAAGCTAGCTGAGCATGAGCCTGCCTGCCAACCAGCAGGCAGCATCCTCTGTGGTTCCTCCTCTATTTCTTGGTTGGGAAGTGGGCTCCTAGGTTGGAGGTCATACTGTGGCATAGCAAGCAGGCCTGCCTTCATGCTCCTGCCTTAACTTCTCTCAGGGACAGAGTGTGATCTGGAGCTGAGATAACCCCTCTCCTATGTTGCTGTTGGTCAGAAAATTTGTTCCAGCAACAGAAATGAAACCAGAACAGGGGTTAAAAGGACAGCCCATATTTTGGTGTTAGTCCCAAGGTTAGCTAGGTCCCAGAGGATGACAGGACACCTCTCAAAGGATCCTTCAGATCTAGTGTGCGGCCCATCTTCTTGAGTAGAGGGCCTGTGGAAAGGCAGAAGTTGATTTCTCACCAGTATACAGTCCACCAAGAGGAAGGTCAACACAGAGGGAAATGGCCTTAGTACTATGAAGGAAAGCCCCATGCCAGCAAGACCCTGACCATCCCAGCAGATGGCACAGTGGGAAAGGAAGGCTAAAGGAGCCTCACATGACCATATCAGTCAGAAGGAAAATGGCTAACCTTTGACAAACTGCAGGATTTTAAATACCCAGCAGGAAATTACAAAGAGCAGAATGTCTGCTGATAACATAAAGCAAAGTGAACCAAACTAGAGAATAGGACCAAGAATGGGCCAGGTCTCACAGGCCTCCCCATGAGGCATGGGCTACTGACATGCTAGGCAGAGCCATCAGGGTCCCCTAAAGCTAGAAAGCTAGTGCTTTTCCTAACCATAAGCCAGATGTTTTTTTTTTTTTTTTTTTTTTTTTTTTTTTTT
>NW_026592509.1:1102681-1150100 GCF_907164565.1 Psammomys obesus | reverse complement strand
GGGGGGGGGGGAGTAATTCTGCTAACTTCACCTTTGCTTTACAAGATGTACAAAATTAGATTGGAAATAGGCCAGATACCACCATGCCTTTTTTGGAAACAGAGACCAGGCTGGCCCACGTGGAAGTCAGAGGACACCTTGGAGGTTTTGGTTTTCTCCTTTCACCATGTGGGTCCCAGGGACTGAACACAGCCTGGCTTGGCAAACTAGTACCTTTAACCAACTGAACCATCTCACCGGCCCCACCATGCAAACAGCTTTGCAATTAAATCTATGGATCGTCATGGCAGAAATGGCTTATGTCTATTATAGTCTAGGGGATGATCCTATTAATCTTTGGATATTTTATTTTGAGCTCCGATCTTAATCTTATCTTCAGTCCTTTCCAGTGGATCCACCTTCAGATGATTCTAAGACAGTCTAATTCCATCTAACTGGTCCCCTTGGATCTTACTCCACAGCCTGAAAGTCATCATGAGTGGAACTCCCACCTCAGCTATAAGTAGGCAGATAATTCAAGACTTAACCACTAAACCTCCTTAATGTTTTTAGAGTCTCAACTCTAAAAAGAGTCTTTCTGTGTAGCCTTGGCTACCCTGGACTCACTTTGTGGACCAGGCTAGCTTCAATCTCACTATACCATCTGCCTCTGCCTCCCTGAGTGCTGGGATTACAGACATGCACCCAGCTTTCGGGTCTCGACTCTGGATGGGGGTTATAGCATAGGCAGGCTTAAGGGTCACTGAGGATAAACCCCTCCTTCATAATCAGCTTTTCGTCTCCTTAAAATTTAAAATACCTTATGAGAAGGAGGATACCAGACCTTTGTTGAGGCCCATTAAAGGGAAGCTACTTCCTCTTGGTCAAAAGAATAGAATCTGGATTTGGTCTAAATAGCCCAAAATATTATATACTATTATTGTTACCTCCCTTAAGAGTCCTTCCAAGGAGACCTGTCAGTCATGTGACTAAGAGCCTACTGCTCAAGAAAGCTGATTCACCTCAAACCATGCTAAGGGATAGGAGTCATGGCTATCTTCTTAATCAAATAATGTACTTCCAGGTCTGAAGCCCCTCCCTGGATGCAGCTGTTGGCAGATTTTCACTGTTGAACCTGCCACTTTTCAGAATTCTCATTCAAAAGCATAATGTTTCCTTCCTTCCATTACCTGGGTATCAGCCAAAATCCTAAGTGTGCTTGTTGTCCCAACACCCAAGGCACTCTTAGTGTCTCAGAACCCCTCCTGTGCATACATCTGCTTAATGACCACGCTGCTCAACCTGTCTTCTTCTACCCTACCTCAAAAGGCTGCTTTCTCTTCCCTCTCCCTCCCCCAGGAGCCTGCAAAGACTCACAGCTTATCTGCTCTACTATTTTTTTTTTTCTGAAACTCTAATAAAATATTATTCAGGCTTCACAGAGTAGAGTACTATCATCTTCCAGGAGGCCCTGCCACACAGAAGCATAGAACTACCTGTCTCAGGAGGCAGCAACAGCTTGCATTGCTAGGGAGAACTAGAGAAGAATCAGGCCAGAAGTCAGGTACTTGGAGTTTGAACTTCCCCGCTCTAGTAGTAAAAGCAAAGGTTTCACAGGATTCAATAGACGTTAGTTGGAATGAATAAATCAGCAGTTCCGGTGTCCTTTTCCCATTTTAACTGCACCTCCCAAGAGCTCTATGAAGCAGGAATACCCACTAGGCAGTAGCATGCCACTGGGAAAAGTAGTTTTTCTTCTGGTTTTCTCCATTCCTTGTTAAGGAGGGTCTTAAGGAGGGGTTTAGGTGAGGAAGTGACACGGGTTTTCATTTGGGGTCTGCCTTGATCTCCACAACTCAAAGGCTGGTACCGCCAGCTCTGCTTCTTTATTTTACCAACTCATTACTGCAAAGGAAGGCAGGTAATCCACAAGCCTCCGCTGGGAGTTTTCACCAGGGCCTGGAGATGGCAAGCGCCTCACCGCACCACTGCACACACGCCGGGGCACAGGGCAGGCATACTCACCGGGCTCTCAGTGGCCTGGCTGTCTTCTTGATGAGGTGCCACACGGTCCACCGGCACCGCCAGCACAGCAGACAGCATCAGTAGAGGTGATAGGAGAAGGAAAGGGGTCCCGCGGGGCACAGAGGTAGGCATCGTGGCTGGTCTGTGCGGAGAGATGGAAAATTAGTTCTACGTTTGCTTTGAGACGTGTTAGGTAGCCTAGGTTGGCCTTGTATTCCTGACCTTTCTGCCTCCCCCTCCCAAGCTCTAGAAATACAGGCGTGCATTATTACCCCTGGCTAAGGATGTTCCCACCCGGGTCCGGTTGGGTAAAGGAGTGTGCACGCTATCCTCAGTGCCATCTCCATTTGCAAAAATGAACTCTAAGCGTTTCGTCACCTGAAACCCTGGATGCCAGGCCTCCAGCCTCCCTTTCCTGGGGCGCAATCCGCAGACCCTCATCCTGGCTCCTTCAAAGCAGGGAATCCTCCCTGGGGCCGAGATTCCAGACCCCTAGCCTCCCCTTCTCACGGGACCGCCAAGACCTGACACCCCGCGGCGTTTCCCGAGCTCCGGCCCTCCGCCCTCCGCCTCTGAACGCCCCTCACCTCCGCTGGCGCAGAGGGCGTTTTCCCAGGCTGGGACCTCCGCTCGGTTTCTGGTGCTTTCCCTCCTAAGTCACGCCCACTTTTCCACCCGCAGAAGGCCGGTCCCCAGAATACTGATTGGTCCACGCTGGCTCCCGAGCTTCCGCCCGCGTTACCGGCCCCACCTCTTTCCGATGAGGTTCCCTTACTTTAGAAAAATCTCTTCTGCTTCTCGGAAGCTCACATTCTTCAGCGTAACATTTCCTGCGTCGTTTTCAAATAAAACTCAAAGCTCTGCATGCCGGAGGATGGGGGTCGGGGGGAAACAACTTCTGCGGGCATCTTGCCGCTGTGTACCCTGGGAGTTGTAGTTCTCTCGTTTATTTTCGCTCCACAAATTCCTGCAAGTGGTGGGCAACGGCATAGCGTACTATCATTATTTTTTAGACAGGGTCTTACTACGTAGCCCTAGATAGAATTCTGTGTACACCAGGTTGGCCCCGAGGTCGCAGAAATCCTCTGCCTCTGACTCCCAAGTGCCGAGTTTAATAGCAGATACCACGACTCCCAGCCTCTCTTTTTATACTTATTTTATTTTTTATTTTTAATTGAGAAATTCTTTTGTGCATCTTCGAAGAAGAGGAATGCTTTCAACTCCCGGCACTCTTGCCTCCACCTCCCAAGTGCTGAAATTGCAGGCATAACGCCTTGACCTTAGACATTTCTTAAATGTCTGCCTGTAGAACTATATTGCTAGGTGACACTCTCGGGTCCCTTTAAGGAACGTTGACTTGCGGTTCCAATTTAGAACTCCCAGAACAAGGGATCCGTCTGCCTCAGTGGTCTCAGGCATTACTCTGTTGGACATGGACCGTGAGGGGCCAAGAGGGCCCAAAAGAGGGCAAGTACCTGTGGGAATCCCCTTTCCCGAGAATGTCTGGATATGTTTATAGAGTTCCGGCTTCGCGGCAAGGCCGTGAGAGCTCCAAGCTGGCACTAGGAAGGGGTGGGCGCCTCTGGGATTCCAGACAGGTGGATGCGGAGGGTTTGGGTTTTGTGGCCCTGAGCCTCCAGTCCCAATACTTAGAAGCCTTAGATACTTGGAAGAGAGACTGGATCTTTGCGCTCCCAGTAGCACTTAGAGCTCGAGACAGGCTACTAAGTCTCAGGTAGGAATTGGGATTTGGGTTGCTAGGGATCAAAAGAAAAATGAAGGCTGAGGTCGGGTATTAGAGGGTGGTCTCTACTGAGATGTGGGACCTGGGTCTTGATTGTGCCTTCCTAATCCTCTAGAACGTCTCAGGAAAATGAACCGTGGAAGAAAGAGTGAGTGGGAAACCTGATGGGCAGTGGGTGTGGGAGGAGAACTCGCACTCCACAGGGACACGTTCAGCTTCGGCCTCAAACTTTGTCTTCAGGCTCAACACCATCAACTTTGTAGGAAGGTGGGGGGAGGGGCCTGTACTCTCAGGCTCTTTGGAAAGGGGTACAGGTGAAAATGCTTAGGCTGTGAGAGGACCTGGACCTCTGAGTCTCCCAAGATACCATGATCCTGGGGTCTCTGCTTGGGTCCTAAAGGGGAGGGGGCGGCCCTGGGATATGAGTGTCATAACTGACCTAGAAAGCTCAGGTCCCGCCCCACTGTGACATCAGAGGTGCTTAGAACCCAATTTGGTCAAGGGGAGGGGCTCCTGACCAGACAAGCTGTTCTGCTGGCTGTGGCCACCAGCCTGTGTTTCTTTCAGCACCTTGGAGGATGAGTTTTCCGGCGTGAGGCTGCAGAAGCTGGAACAACAGGTGAGGCCAGGAATCCCACTCCCCTACCTTCCCAGTCTCCCCAGAAGGTTGTTGAGAGCCCCCAGCCCCACCTTTTTTTCCCTCTGAACTTCACAGAAAATAGGAATTCAGCTTCGAGACCATGGCATGTAGGCAGAGACAATTTGCTGAAACTGGTTCTCCCCTTGACAAAGTAGATCCCAGGACTTACATTCAGGTTGTCAGGCTTGATACAATAGCAAGTCCCTTTACCCAGTGAGCCATCTCCCAGGCCCTAATGAGTCTGGGGTTTTGTTTTGTTTCAAGATGGCCTCACTCTAGCCTGTGCTGACCTCATATTTGCTTCCGTCCTCTTTTACTTCCCCCAATACTAGATTTACTACAGACGTGAGCCTTTATAGCTGCTTTTGTATTTTGAAACAGGGACTCACTAAGTTGTCTAGGCAGGCCTGGAAATTGCAATCCTCACACCTCTGCCAGGATGGCAACCCAGGCTGAGGAAAATGTTAAGAAACAAAAGTTGTAGAGTTCTTGAGGAGGCGGAGGTAGATCAGATCTGAGGGAAAGGACTGGAGGGACTGGGAGCCTGGGTACCTTGGACTCCAGTGGAGGAAGGGTACCCAGATTCTCCGAGCCAAGCTCGCTCCTTTCTACCTGTCTGGTTTCTGTCCCCACTTCACGTCCCCCCTTGCTTCTGCAGCGACAGCTATTTGAGAAGAAGCAGCGCAGGAAACGCCAGGAGCCCCTCATGGTTCAGGCCAATCCTGATGCTTCCCTGAGGCACCGGCGACCCAGGCGTGGGGACGAGCGCTTCCAGAGTGACAGCGGCTGGGGACTTGGTCTGCTGGAGGGGGTTTATGGAGGCTAGGGGCAAGGCCTAGTGAACACTGGAGGGGGGATCTAGTGAGGCCCAGGGGTCTAGGGGATGTCAGGAAGTGTCCTAATTGCATCAGCGGTGGGGAATCAATAAGGGATCCTCTTTGAGGCTAGAGATGGGGCTGAGGGTCAGGCCTGTGACGTATCAGGGCAGAGCCTGGGGGACTCAGAGGGGTGGAGCTTAGGACCAGGTGTTAGGTAGGGGAAGGGACTGTCGGACTGGCTTACAACATGTCGGGGCGGGGTCTAAGTGCACCAAGGAGTGGAGCATAAGGTGGGAGAGAGGGGCGTGGCCTACTTGAGTGTGGGGCTTTATGAGGGAACAGGGGTGGGGCTTCCTGGATCCCTGGGCAGAGGACTGAGTTTCTTAGAAGCCATTTCTATGAAGCTAGGCCTTTGAGATTATCCCGCCCTGTGACAGTACCTAGGCAGAGCAGAGAGCAACTGGAGGGCCAAACCCCAGAGAATACGGTGACTGGGTTTGTCAGAACTCAGTAAAGTCTGGGAGAACTGGTAGCGCAGAGATTTCACAGTTTTCTTTTGGTAATAAGGAGCAAACCTAGGACGACAGCCAGGCAATGCTGGCTGCCTTGCTACTGAGTTTCGGGTTGGGGGTGGGGAGGTGAGTCTCATGCTGTAGCGCAGGGTATACTGGAACTTGCTCTGTAGTGCAGGGTTTGAGGCAGACTTTCTGCCTTGCCCTGTAGATCCTTTTCAAGCGGGCCTCTCTGCACTTTCTCCCAGTCTTTGGGAACCCTTTTCTCCAGGAGAACGTACCACAGGCTCATCTGCCCTCTGGGGCCCACAGTGCCCTGGTCACCATGAGCTACGTCGGAGATGGTAGTGGCGAGCGGGCCCCACTGCTGTCACCCAGAGGAGCAGGTAACCCAGAACATGCCCCCACCCCGTACCCCTCACAGTCGTGTTGCAGTCAGGTACCAGGGCCCCTCTTCTTGCACCAAAGGATCTCAAATCTGAAACTCTTTTTCTTCAGTGTACACTCGGGGCAATGGCCCTGCGGTCCGCCATCTCTGCTGGCTCCCAGACAGCTCCGATTCGGATGTGGAGGAAGTGACCATGGAGGATACTCCGGTCATCCCCCGACCTCCCAAGACTCACCTGGCAAACCGACGCAGGGGCTGGTTGGCCTCCCCAGGGCCTGGTAATTTCGGGGATGGGAGTGAAATCTGTCCCGTGGTTTCATATAAGCTGTCATCCTAGCTTTGGTTAACAGCTTTATATGAGATGTCATAATTCATTGGCCTCACAATTCATCTGTCAAGGTGTCTAGTCTGTTATTGTGTATTCAACTGGAAAACAATCACCACATCAAATATATTTATTTTAATCAATTTTGGGTGGGAAGAGGGTCTTTCTCTATGTAGCCTTGACTGGACTTGACCTCACAAGAGATCCACTGGCCTCTCCCTCCTTGTGTGCTGGGATTAAAGGTGTGTTGCACCACACCCAGATTATTTATTTTTAATTCTTTTTTAGTTATTCATATGTGATGTGATGTGTGTGTGTGTGTGCGTGTGTGTGCGTGTGTGTGCGTGCGTGTGTGCGCGCGTGTGCGCGCGCTCCTGCGTTTGTGTTTGTGGATGTGAGTAGTCCACAGAGGCCAGAAGAGAAAGTCAGGCCCACTGGAGCTGGAGTTAAAGGCATTTATGAGCCACCGAATTTGAGTGCTGGGAACTAAACTGACTCTTGAAAAGAACAATATGCACCCCTTGACTGTTTAATCTGTCCAGCCCTTCATTTCACTTGCTTATTCTTTTGGGGGGGAGCCAGGAACTGTGACACATCCCAGCACTGGGGAGGCAAAGGCAGGTAAACCTGAGTTCAAAGCAAGCCCAGTCTACAAATCCAGTTTCATGCCAGCCAGGGATCCACAGGGAGATGCTGCCTCTGGCCTCTCCCCGTGGGTCCTCAGGGAGATCAGGCAGCAGGTTTCAGTCCCTGTGGACCCCATGTGCATACACAGTGCAGAGAATCTGGCCAGTGGAAGAACAGGTAAGCAGCCAAGAACTCGAGTTCTTATCAAGCTGACAATCCTCCTCTCCTAACTGGGACCCAGATGTCCTGACCTGTAGCTGCTTCTACCCCTTAGGGATCAGTGAAGAGGAAGAAGTTGAAACCAAGGATGCCAGAGTTGAACAGCAGGCACCCAGTCCGGACCCAGCCCCTATAGTGAACTCTGATAGGATTCATGGAGATGTGGCATCTTGCAAGATGGAAGGAAGCACAGCGAAAAATAATATAGAAACAGGAAGACCAGCCTCTGGCGTTGGGGTAGGGTGGTGCTAGAAATCTGCAGCCCAATCTGCAGGGCATTTTGAGTGATGTAGCAACAAGCAAGGTGAAAGCCTGTGGCATGGTGGTGCATGCTTGTATATATAACGGGGCAGACAGAGGAGCTGGGAGTTCAAGGCCAACCTGGGCTACATAGGGAAACTCTCTCCCCTAAAAGATACCTCATGGACAAATACTGACTTACAGAGACTACAAAGAGTTATTTGGAAGGGTCATTTTTGTCATCAATATGGTATCATGCTTGTCAGACAAGCACTCTTACCACATTTGAGCCCCTCACGCAGCGCTCAGCACTGCCCCAGCCACCTTACTGGCATGCTTTGCCAGGCGCTCTGGGTTTATATGTTCCAGAGTAACGGTCTCTCATAGGTTGTTCAGTGAGTGTATGGATACGTGGGTATGGAACTGATGAGGTCACAAGCCAGACACGTGCCAGCTGGGTCATGTGGGTTAGCTGCCAGGCTTAACTGACAAGAAGCCATGGGTCTTCAAAGGTTATCCCTGAGCTGGAATAAGCCAACCAGTCTGTGAGGCTGAGCCTCACTGCCCTCAACTTTTTGATTTACACTTGAGCTAGGATGAAGACCCTGAGAAGAAAGACAGCACAGAGTCTACGGGGACAAACAACAGCCCAGTGGCATCCAAGGTCTTGCAAGGCAATGGTGACACAAGCAACCACAGTTCTTGGAACGTGGCCTGCCCGCTGCCCCGCACTCCGGGCCCTCGCCTCGGGGAGGACATGGAGGCCTACGTGCTGCTCCCCGCGCCCTGGGACCACATGGTGCAGTGCCGCATCGTTCGAAACAAGCATGGCATGGACAAGGGCATGTTCCCTTCCTACTACCTCTACCTGGAGGCGGAGGATGGTGTGGCAGTACGCTTCAGCCCCTTGGGGGTGGGTAGGCCTCAGAGCGGAGGGGACAGATAAGAGTCCCAGCTTCCAGGAATGTGTCCCCTTTTTGGTTACCTTTTCTGGAGCCAGATGTGGCAGCGTACAGCTACAGTCCTAAACTTGGGAAATGGAGGCAGGGAGGATTAGAAGAGGAAAGTCAGCCTTGACTATAAAGGAGGAGTTTAAGGCCAACCTCCTGACCTAACATGAGGCCCTGTTTCAAAAAACGTAAAGAGCCAGATGGTGGTGGTCCATGCCTTTAATCCCCTGTACTTGGTAAGGGAGGAAGCTGGACCTCTGAGTAGGAGGCCAGACCTGTCTAAAAACCGAGTTCCAGGCCAGCCAGGGCAACAACATGAGACCCTTTCAATAAAAAGATTTTTCTGGACTCAGGCCTGTGTCACATAGGACTTGTCAGTTCCAAGCCCTGCCCAGTTCAGAACCTCACACTTCAGAGCATAGCGGCCTGGGTCCTCCCCACCCTACAGCAAGCCTTTTGCACTGCAGAGTTAGTCCCTATCTACCACACTTCACTCCCCTTTGAGATCAGGAGCCCCTTTGGCCTCCCCAACTCAGTCTTCTTTGCAGACAAGCCCCACTCTGGTAGAGACCAGGCCCTCAAAGCAGTTCCCTTCTGCAGCTAAGCCACACCCCTCCCGGTCTCCTCCTCCCAGTGTGGCCTCCATCTCCTCCAGAAAGAGCCTTTCCCGAATTCACAGCTGTCTTCAGGACCCTGGCTCTAGACACGTGTCAGAAATCAATCCTGAAGTCTGTTCCTCTGATCTGCAGCATTTCCTTCTGGCTGGGCGTAAAAGGAAAAGAAGCAAAACGTCCAATTACCTCATCTCCCTGGACCCCAAAGACATGTCTCGCAACGGGAACAACTTTGTAGGCAAAGTTAGGTAGGCGACACCTTCTTGCTCTGTGGTGCTGTTAGCATGTGGCAGGAAGGCAGGAGACAGGCAAATGGACTACACTTCCCAACAGGCCTCAGAACACAACATAGTACCTGCACTAGCAAGCCTGATGGGTTTTGTAGTTCTGTAGGTTTTAGTTCCACAGCTGGGAAGGAAAAAGATGAAAGCTTTGGATGCCATGAAAACAGGCCAGCATTTAAGATGTATAGCTTTTCTGAGGGCTTGGCCCCCTCAGTTACTGTGGGGAAAGAGGTCTACAGTGTGAGTTCTTATCTCCCAGATAGAAGAGGGTTCCTAAGAAGTTGGTGCAGGAGGCTTGAATAACACCAAAGACTCAGATCTGGGACTGTGATTTTTGCTTAGAAGGATGGGTTTGAGAAAACATTTAAGAGTAATGATTGGTGTCATGGTTATTACTCTGTCCATTGCCCTCCTGGGGCAGATCCAATGTCTTGGGCACGAAATTCACCATCTTTGATAACGGGGTGAACCCTGAGCGCAGCTACTGGATTCCAGACAGTGCCCGGATCAGAGAGGAGCTGGGAGTTGTCTGTTATGTAAGTACCCTGGCTAGGTGGAGATGAATGGAGGTGCCGACAGGTAAGAAGGCATAGGAGCCAGGCCAACTGGAGTATAATCTAATCTATCCTCCCAGGAGACCAACGTCCTGGGATTCCGGGGGCCTCGGAAAATGACTGTGATCCTTCCAGGAATGGACAGCCGGAAGCAGAGGATGAAAGTCCAGCCACAAAATGTGAGTCTTGAAGGTTGGGAATCTCAGTGCTGAGAGAGGAGAATGAGTTAGGGAACGCCATTACAGATCTGGACATGGGGCAAAGGTTCACAGATCACATGGGAAACGTGAATGACTGCCACCTCAGGAAGTCGCTCAGTGGTTAATAGCATGGATTTCCCAGAGGGAAAGGAAAGGCAGACCACCTGAGCTGGAGGTTAGCCTTTTCTAAATATCGAGTTCTAGGCCAGCCAGGGCTACAGAGACCTTGTCTGAGACGCACAGCCAAACACAGAGAGACTTGTGGAAGGAGTGGGTGAAGGTTAGAAGGGAGAAGATGGGAGCTCCACAGGAAGACCAACAGAACCAACTATTGAGGGCCCAGAGGGGCTTGCTGAGGCTGAAGCACCAACCAAGGATCAAGCCTGTTCTGGACCTAGGCCCCTACACAGATGTAGCCGGAGGACATCTCAGGTCATGTGGGTTCCCTAGTGAGGGGAGCAGGGGCTGACCTGGACATGGACTCTGTTGCCTGCTTTTTGCTCACTTTCCCCTCAGCGAGGCTGCCTTATCAGGCTACAGGGAAAAAGGGAGCTCCCCTTATCTGAGAAGGGGTGTGGTGATGTGGGGAAGAGGGAGAGTGAGACCAGAAGGAGAGGGAAGGGAGGCTACGATCGGAATATAAAGTGAATAAATAAATAAATAAAATTTAAAAACATGAAAAAATTAATCCCAGCACTTGGGAGGCTGAGGCAGGCGGATCTCTGTGAGTTCGGGGCCACTACAGAGTGAGTTCCAGGACAGCTGGGGCTACACAGAGAAACCCTGTCTCAAGAAACAAAATAAACAAGGTAAACCTGGCAACCTAAAGACACTGAGTCTCAAACAATATATGCATCTGGGCTAAAAATCAAGCTAGGGGTGGGCTAACCAACAATGCCCCTACTGTATCTTCAAGGATCAGGATTCGATATTGAGTCGCCTACAAAAGGGCGCTAGACAAGGGCTGCTCCTACTGCAGAACAAGGCCCCATCATGGAGCGACGAGAGCGGCGCATACGTACTCAATTTTCACGGCCGCGTCACTCGTGCTTCGGTCAAGAACTTTCAGATAGTGCACCCGGATGAACGTGAGCTCCTAGCAACCCGAAGACCTGGGTTGGGGGCGGAAGTGGTCACTAGAACTACGCGGGGCGGGTACCTCGCTGGCGCACGGCCTACTGGGAGATGTAGTTTCCTAGCTTGGTAAGGGACAGCCGCGCGGCGGCGTGGAGTTTGACTAAGCCCTGGTTCCTGGTTTCCTCCTCAGCGGACCACCTGGTGCTCCAGTTCGGCCGTGTGGCCCCAAACATATTCACTATGGATTTCCGATATCCTCTTTGCCCGCTCCAAGCCTTCGCCATCTGTTTATCCAGTTTCGATGGGAAACTGGCCTGTGAGTAACTGAATAAAATTACCATCCCTCACCAACTCTGTCCTGTGCTTTGGAGAAAGCTTCACTCTATGTCTCCTCCTTTCTTTTTTAGTTTTTTGAAACTCAGTCTGGTCTCCAACAGCTATGTAGCTGAGGCTGGCTTTGAACATCTGTTGCTTCCACCTCCGAAGTACTGGGATGACAAGCCTGGCCTTGTCTTTTAATAATAAATCTTTAAAATAATTTTTTTAGTTAATGTACAAAATAAATGGGCTTCGTTATAACATTTTCACATGTCGTCGTACCTTGCTATCTACCACCTTCCTTTGTCCCTTCTAGTTTTCGAGATAGCCTGGAACTCAAGCCAATCCTCCTGGCTCGGCTTTCCAGGACTCAGTGTTTGGACACAGAACTCATTTTTAGCCTCCCTTGAAGTCATCAATGCACACTTAGACTTGATCACTACAAATCAAAAGGCTTTATTTCTTATTAAAAATAAATAAATAACAGGACAGGACTTGGACTTAGCCACGCCTCCCACCGAGGTCCAGACTACTGGGAGGGGAGGCTTCAAGGGGAAGGGGGGAGGGCGTGGCCCCAGGGGAGGAGCAAGGCCGCTGCGGTGGAGGAGGTGAGAGGGCCAGAGGAAGGGGCGTGTTTCTAAGGCGTGCCCACGCTCTGGCCCGAAAGGCGGGAGTAAGGTAAGGACCCAGTTTCTCCTCTGCCTGGGCAATGCGGCGGGCAAAGCGGCTTCGATCTCGTGCGAGCTGCTCCCAAGGACCACGACGGGCAGCCTGGGCTGGCCCTGCCCAGACAGCAAGGAAGTGGACCGTGATTTTCTCGGAGAAATGTACCTGGGGACAGACGGGTGGGGACAAGAAATAAAAATTAGTCACGCAAAAATGCTTGGCATTTGGTCACCTGCCTGCTGACTGTCCCTCTGACACAGATGGACTACTGTAAGCCACAACTACCACTCTTCCTGCCTCTTACAGGAGATTGCAACAGGGTGAACACAGCCTCCCCAGCAGAGTTCCTATGCAAGAAGCTGCAACACAAGGCTCCCTGGCGTCCACACCTCCAGCACAACTTCCTTAGGGATTTCCCGGTCTCGGCCACCCCTTCTCCTCCTGACTCAGAGTCTAGGCCCTTTGTGTAAATTATAGAAGAAAGGGGAAGGGGGGTTGGTAGTGTGGAATCCTACTGTAATCCCAGGACTTAAGTCCCTGTGCTGCAAAGTGAAACCAGGTTCCTCACACTCACCTTTCGGGCCTTCAGAGGAGTCTCGGGGTCCTGATCCCGGGTGGGTGCCTTGAACACACTGAGTCTCCTTTGCAGTCGAAGGGGCAGCTTAGGAGCAGCCCAAGGTGGTGGTGGCGTCTCTCCAGGTAAATAGAAGGCCACCTGGAAGGGAGAGTGCTCTCCTCCCTCACATCTTTGTGTCTTTTCTCCTGGTAGACAGTGCTGGGCCTGAAGGTAGGGGCTCCTGCCTGAGTCAGCTGTTCCTGAATCATCTGGGACCACACTCTCATTGTCCTCCTCCTCCTCCTCTGTGTCCTCTCCTGGGTGATACACCCAGGCCTTCAGGAGGGCACTTGCATGCAGGGCAGCATGGCTCTGGTCTCCGTCCTCCTCAGTCGGTCCCCAGTCGCTGTCATCTTCCTCTGTGTCCTCTCCCGGATGATACACCCAGGCCTTCAGGAGGGCACTTGTATGTGGGGTGGCACAGGTCTGGTCTGCTGATTCCAAATCACTGTCTTCCTCTGTGTCCTCTCCTGGACGATACACCCAGGCCTTCAGGAGGGCACTTGCATGCGGGGCAGCATGGCTCTGGTCTCCGTCGTCCTCAGTAGGTCCCCAGTCGCTGTCATCTTCCTCTGTGTCCTCTCCCGGACGATACACCCAGGCCTTCAGGAGGGCACTTGTATGCGGGGTGGCGTGGCTCTGGGTGCCATCTTCCTCAGCTGGTCCCCAGTCACTGTCATCTTCCTCTGTGTCCTCTCCTGGGGGGTGCCCCCAGGCCTTCAGGAGGGCATTCCCAGCACAGACAGCCAAGGATGAGGCCTCAGCTTTTCCCTCTTCATTCTGATGAGGCTGACCCTGCCCTGTCCTGTGTGGCTCTGGGTTGGCTTGCCCTTGCTGCTTAGGAGCCTCTCTCAAGCAGTCTTCCCAGGCTCTGGAGTTGGCACCTGAAGGAGGAGAGTTGGGGGGGTCAGCTTTATTTTCTGTTCCTTTTTCCTCCGTGGCTCGCTGTTCTGCCTCCCCTGGGCAACAGGAAGAAGTTCTGGGTTTGTATCCTGGAGGCAAGTAAGCAGCAGAGGCTTGGAAAGCCTTCTTCACAGTTTCTCCATCCTCCTCATCCTCGGCTGGACAACCCTCCGGGTGTGATGTGGGATAAGGCAGCTCAGTCACT
Source organism: Psammomys obesus (assembly GCF_907164565.1). Classification (NCBI taxonomy): domain Eukaryota; kingdom Metazoa; phylum Chordata; class Mammalia; order Rodentia; family Muridae; genus Psammomys; species Psammomys obesus. Next base: position 1,136,196 of record NW_026592509.1, on the reverse strand, counting down.
CCCTCTTCTTTAGCCACCACCCCCCCAAGGCTCTTATCAGCTCCCTGCAGGCCAGGGGGATGGAGTACAGGCAGGCCAGCTGGATGTCGCTTTTCATGGTTGTCACTCTTTGAAAGTCCCCAAGTTTCGGGAGGGGAACTGGTGTCTTCCACATCAAGGCAGGGCCCCTGGGCTGCTACACTGCCTTCAGCTTCCCCACTCTCTTCAGCCTCCCCCTGAGGGAGGTGGTTCCCGGAGACAAGGGGAGATGTCAGCGGAGAGCTGGCCTCTCTCTGATCTGCTCCTGTTAGTGCCAGCCAGGGCTCTGGGACTTCCGGGCCCCTCAGGCGGCTCCAGGCCCGGCTGAGGAAGCCCATCAGTGGAGACAGGAGGTGGAAGGAGTGAACATCCCTCCAGGGCAGGGTATGTTGGGGTCTTGGGCTTGGGGCCATGTGTTTGGGCTAGAAAAGGGGGAAATCGTTTAGAAGTCACTCTGAAAACAGTATCGGGTCACAACCCTGAGTCATCGTAACATAAACAGTCACAGCAGCATCACGTGGATGCCAGCCTCAAATTCCTAAGAACACTGCTCACACCCGCCTCCATCACCTGGTTCTACTCTCTCAACACCTACATCCTTAGAACCAAGAGCCCAACCCTCTAACCCCTTTCTTCAACTCAGGCCTCCTCAGACCTCTACGAGCCTGGCTTCTACGGACCCTTTGCCCCTAACACCGTCTCCTGTCTACCCAAGGCACTCCTCCTGGAGTCCTTCCCTCGGCTCACACAGATACTCCAGTTCTAGCATCCAGGGCCCTTCCCTTTAATCGGAGAGTCTAGACCTCAACCTTCCCGGACCCACGGGTCTAGGCCTGGGCTCTGCTCTGTCGGACCCCACGTACCGGCGGGCTGCACGTCACCCCGGGGGCAGGAGGGCTGGCTCGGGTTGACAGAAGCGGTCGCGGGTCCGGCCTGGTCGCAAAGCCAGCGCGTTCATGTCGCCCTCACGCGTGGGGCTCGGGGCGAAGTCTCGCAGGCTGTCCCGACAAAGGGAAGCGGGATCGCGCGGGGTCTCGCATGTAATCTTCCGCCGGCTGAGAGCTGGGTCAATCTGCGTCAACACCCGCAGCACTGCCTTTATAGACGGACCCGGTCGCCGCGCTGACGTCGCCGGGGAGGCGGGGTTTCGGAAGTCCCTGGTGGCGAAAGGAAAACAGCCCGGAAATTCTCGGGAGAGTCCGGGCTCTGTGACGTCACGCTGCTTGCCGGGCGTGAACTTGGCCAAACCCAGCCATTGTCAGTCCCAGGACGCGTCTGAGCCCGCAAACGGACTTTCTCCTCTCTCTCTCTCTTTTTTTTTTTTTTTTTTGAGGCAGGGACTGGCCTCCAACCCAGTAATCCTTCTGCTGTCTCCAGAGTTCCAGAGTGCTGGGATTAAGGGCGTGCACCACACTGCCCGGCTTTTGTTTTGTATATTTGTTTTGTTATTAGAAACAGGGTTTCTCTGAGTATCCCTGGCTGTCCTCGAGCTCTCTCTGTAAGAGCAGGCTGGCTCGAACTCTCAGAGATCCGCCTACCTCTGCCTCTGAAGTGCTGCGATTAAAAGCATGTACCACTACGCCCAACTGTTTATTATTAAAAACAAAAACTTTTAAAATGCCAGCTGTAGGGCCCGTGTGGTGGCACACGCCTGGGAGGCAGGCGGATTGCTGTGAGTTTGAGGCCAGCCTGGTCCTTAAAGCGAATTCAGGACAGCCAACCTACACAGAAAAACTCCAACTCAACAAACAAAACTCTGCAGAGATGGCTCAGTGTTTAAAGGCACTGGCTGTTCTTCCAGAGGTTCTGAGTTCAATTCCCAGCAACTATCTATAATGGGATCTGATGCCCTCTTTTGGGCATGCAGGTAAATAAATCTTAAAAAAAAAAAAAAAAAAAAAAGCCAGTTGTGGTAGCACGTACCTTTAATCCCAGCACCTGGGAGGCAAAGGCAGGCACATCTCTGAGTTCGAAGCCAGCCTGGTCTACAGTAGTGAGTTCCAGGGCAGCCAAGGCTCCAAAGAGAATCCTTGTCTGGAAAAACAAAACAAAACACTTTTTTTTTTTTTTTTTTTTTTTTGCATCTTGAATTTTTTTATGTTTTCCCTGCATGTATAAATATATAAATTGTGTCTGTATATGGTTCATGTGGAGGCCAGAAGATGGCCTCAGATCCCCTGGAACTGGAGTTAGAGACAATTGTGAGCCTCCGTAAGTGCTGGGCCCTCTTCAAGAGCAGCAAGTACTTAAACCCTGGGACATCCTTCTAGTCCCTTGGTTGTTTTGGTGTGTGTCCGTCTGGTTTTTCTTTTGTTTTATTTTCAGACAGGGTTTCTCTGTGTAGCCCTGGCTGTCCTGGAACTCACTATGTAGACCAGCCTGCCTCTGCCTCCCTGAATGCTGGGATTAAAGGCATGAGCTACTGTGCTTGCCCTGTCTGTTTTGAGACAGGGTTTCACAGTATAGTCTACACTGTCCTGGAACCCTGGATAAGCTCAGGCCAGCCTTAATCTTTGGGCAATCCTCCTACTGTATACAGAGAAGCAGTTATTCCAGCCCATTGCCTGCTTTCATGGAGTCTTTTCCTTCTTTTTAAAAAACACTGATTTCCATAGCCAGGAATGGTGGTGCATGCCTATAATCTTAGCACTCAGGAGGCAAAGGCAGGCAAATCTTTGTGAGTTTGAGGCCAGCCTGGTCTACAAAGAGAGTTCCAGGACCATCATTGCCCCATTGGATCAAGGCCACATTTGTGGACCATGGGTGCACATGAGTCCTGACTTCTCGCTTAGACCTTCCTAGATACAACCTATCAGCCAGGCTGTATCCCAACTTTGCATGATTTTAGTAGCTGGAGACTCCACTCTGTGAAAGACCCAGGACACTTCTCTTGACCGTGCCAGGAGCTCAAAACCCCAGGAACAACAGACCCATTAGCTCCAGCCTCTGCTCCAAACAGAGGAGTCCCAGCCACAGATTAGGGGTGCCAGGAGTTGGGGGAGCTCAGTCCCTCCCCTTGGGTGTGGGGGCAGCTGAGCCAGGGGTCAGGTTGTAGTGGGGAGGCCAGAAGAGGCGGGGACAGACAGGATTGGGAGGGGAGACAGCAGCGTGGGCGTCTGCCAGAGAGAGGGGAAGCCCAGCAAGCAGAGAGGAAAGAGAAATCGGGAGAGGGAGGAAGAGAGAAAGTGAGGAAGAGAATGTGAAAAAAGAAAGGAAACAGATGTGTGGGAGAAAGAGGAAGAGACTGAGAGTGGAGAGAGACAGCTGAAGAGAGAAGTGAAACGTGAGGGAACAAGGGGAGGATTTTTAGACAGGAGAGACTGGAGAGAGGTGACATAGGAAGACAGAGAGAGAGACAGAGAGAGGGAGAGGAGGGAAACTCACAAACAAGGCAGAGAAGAAAGGAAAGTGAATATCAGGTGAGGAGACAGACCAACAGAAAGGCAGTGTCTAAGACACAAAAAGACACAGACCCTATCGCTGGGACACTAGAACTGGGTAAGTCCTTGACTGGGCTGGGAGGTATTTGCCTGGATGCCTATTTCTGCTATCTTAGGACTTGTCTTGGGGAGCTGGCAAAGATGGTTTGGGGGTTCATAAGGGAAGACAGAGACAGCTAGCCCAGGGCATCCTGAAGCAGGCAGGAGTGGAATCCCTATGCATAGAGGGGGGTCACATTCCTGGTCAGAATTTAGTGGGCAGGAATAAAGGCACCCCTATTCTTCTGGCCTGGCTGCAGACAGCTGCCCCCTCCCCGCAGCTGCCAGAGCCGCCTACCTCTCTTGGCACTGCTCTTGGTATGTGATCCCTGCTCATGGCCTCCCCCAGCCCCTCAGTCCCCAACAACAGTTTCTTTCTCCTCAGCCTCCTCTGACCTTCGAGCCCTGACCCAGCTCTGCTCAGCCTCCATCAGTAGAGACACAGCCTCTTTCTCTTTCTCTGAAAGCTGTCGATGGAGCAGGGCCGACCCCGGAGCAGCCTCAGCCTGGCCAGCAGCGCCTCCACCATTTCTTCGCTGAGCAGCCTGAGCAGCAAGGTCCTTCTTGTTTGGTGACGGGATAGGGAGGAAGGGGGCTTTTCCCAGCTACGGGTTCTTTGCCATCACAGGGACTCCAGTTGTCACGGGTGAGGATCCCTTGGTGATTGGGTCTGCCAGACCAGTCCCAAGTTGAGCATCAGCTGCAGCCGGGAATTTGGAGACATTCCCGGCTCTGTCCACACCCCTCTCGGTCTCCCTACCTCTAAGCCAGAAGAACAAACAAGCCCAGACTGAGGAGATGGCCATTCTTGACTGGAGCAGGAGGCTTCCTTTCCAGTCTCTAACCATCGGACCCACCCATTCATAACCAGGCATGGTGGGTCACAACTGTAACCCAGTGTTGGGCAGGTGGGAGCAGAACATCCAAAGTTCAAGGTTATCTTTGGCTACATATCAAATTAGAAACCCTGTCTCATACAAGAAAACACCCACGCCAGAGCCAGGTGTGGGTGACATACACCTTTAATTTCAGTGCAGAGGCAGGGGCAGAGGCAGAGGCAGGGACAGGCACGGGGGGGGGAGGGGGGGGGGGGGGGGGGGGAGGGGGGGGGGGGCAGAGCAGAGGCAGGGGCAGGGGGCAGAGGCAGAGGCAGAGACAGAGGCAGGGGCACGGGGCAGAGGCAGAGGCAGAGGCAGAGGCAGGGACAGAGGCAGAGGAAGGCAAATCTCAGTGAGCTTGAGGTCAGCCTTTGTCTACGTTGTGAGTTCCAGGACAGCCAGAGCTACATAGTGAGATCCTGTCTTGAAAAACAAAAGCACACACACACACACACACACACACACACACACACACACACAACCAAGCCAGGTCTGGTGGTACATACATACCTGGATCCCAACATTAAAGAAGTAGAGGCAGGAGGGGGGATCAGAAACTTAACATCAACCTTGGTTACACAGTGACTTGAGGATAGCCTAAACTACATAAATATCACCTAGGACAAAATTCACCTTTCTCCATCAAGTTCAAATACAGTTTTGGTTCCAGCCTTGGTCAGCCTCCTGCCAAGGAGGGGTAATCCAGGGCAGCTGGGCATGTGTTTGACAGGTCACCTCTGAGGGAAGTGAGGCATGAGAAATCCTGCATCAAAGATACCCTTCTATCTTTCATTAACCAGGACTTGCGTCTGGAAATTTCTCCTGTAGGGAACCTCCCAGCCCATGCCCTCACTGTGCTTTGCAGAGGTTCTCTGGCAGCTCTGGCTGTGGCAGCAAAGAACATGTTCTTGCCAGGGACACCTCTGCAGGGTCTCCTGAAGCCCAGGCTGAACTTGAACTCCCCCTGTATGTAGCCAAAAGTAACCTAAAACTTTGTGGTATTGTTTGAGACAGCCCTGACTGTCCTGGAACTCCCTCTGTAGACCAGGCTGGCCTCAAACTCAGAGGTCCACCTACCTCTGCCTCCCAAGTGCTGGTTTTAAAAGTGTGTGCCACCACCCTTTGAATTTCTAATCCTGCTTCTACTTCCAAAATGTTGGGGTTACAGGCATGAACAACCAGCCTTGGTTTATACAGTGCTGGGACTTGAACACAAGCTTCATGCACAAGGAAGCACTGTAGCAGAGCTAACTAAATCTCTTGTCACTTTTTTGTTTGTTTGTGGTTTTTTGTTTTTTTTTTTTTGAGACAGGGTTTCTCTGTATAGTCTTGGCTGTCCTGGACTATCTTTGTAGGCTAGGTTGGCCCCTGCCTCCCTGAGTGCTGGTCTCACACAGACTGTCCTGGCACTCACTATGTTGCTGAGGATGACCCTCAGATCCTGATCCTCCTGTGCCTCCCAAGTGCTGGTTTTACCATGAGCGTGCCACTATGCTCTCAGCCTCCTTGCCTGCCTTCCAAGTCCCAGGAGCCAGGCCCATTCCCTTCTGTTCCTATTGCACTTCAGAAGCCTACTCGTGCAGTACACAAGGTCCATGCCTTCGGCAAGAGGAGCAATGCATTGCGGCGAGACCCCAACCTGCCCGTCCACATCCGTGGCTGGCTGCATAAGCAGGTAAGGCTGGAGGGAAGGCTGCTGTCCCTGGAAGCTATGACTGAGTTTCTTCCTGTTCCTGACTCACGTTTGCTCTGCCTCACCCCTGACCTCTTACTGTTTCTTTCATACCTGAACTATTCATTTCCTGACTGCATCTGGAACTTTTCACACTCCTGGCTCCAGGACACAGGTCATACACATAAGATGAACGAGCATCTAAGCCATACTTAAGATCATTAAGGTCGGGGTCTGGAGAGATGGCTCAGTGGTTAAGAGTATTGACTGCTCTTCCAGAGGACCAGGCTTCAATTCCCAGGACCGACATGGCAGCTCATAACTGTCTGTAACTCAAGCTCCAGTAGCTCCCTCACACAGACATACATATAGGTGAAACATAAATGTACATAAAAATAAATATTAAAAATAAAAGCTCATTAAGATAAAATGCAGACCATGGTGGTGAGTGCCTGGAATCCCAGCACTCCTGAGGCAGAGGCAGGAAGATCTCTGAGACAAGCCTGGTCTACACGAGCAAGTCCCAGGACAGCCAAGGTAACACAGAGAGATCCTGTCTGAAAATGCTAAACTAAATCAAAAGAAAACAAGATGATGAGGAGGGTGGGGCAGGAACTGTGTAATGGATTGGTAAATAAATAAATGGACAGGTCTATCATCTCAGTGCTACGGAGGAGGAAGAGGCGGGGGTCCTCTTCAAGCAAGTGTCAGCTACAAGAGCAAAACTCTGAGGAGGCTGTTGGGAATTTGTGGAGAGGGAACACATGATAGGAACCTTCTACATCTTAGGCTTTGAACACTTGCACCAAGCCCCTGTATCTGAAACCTCTGTGGGGCACCACCTCAACCAAACCTCCCAGAAACTTCTCAAACCTCAGTGGCACATGGGAAGTCTTGAAGCTCCTAGCAGATGTATGATTTTTTTCTGAGGCATAGTTTAAAAATTGCTAAGCTTAAGCTAGATGGTGGTGGCACATGCCTTTTTAATCCCGGTATTTGGGAGGCAAAGTAGGTGGAGTTCGAGGCCAGCCTGGTCTGTAGAGTGAGTTCCAGGACAGCCGGGGCTACACAGAGAAACCCTGTCTCCAGGATGAAAAAAGTGGCGTAGTTAAGAGACAGACATGCTGTCAGGCAATCATAGCACCCAGCTTTCTGCTGTCATATGAATCCATCACATCAGCACATTCTGTTGGCCACTCCAGTCCTCCACTCTCTCCGGGTCTCTGCCTCCATCTCTCTTTCCTCCCCCCCGCCTTTCACGGGGTCTCTACCCCATCTCTTTCCCCTGCACACCCCCCCCTGTCTCTGGCTCCATCTCTTTTCTCTGTCCCCTCTCCCCACCCCTGCCTCTCCTCTCTCTGGGTCTCTTGCCCCCATCTCTCCATAGGTCTCTCTAGGCCTCTGTCCCTCTGTTTCTGTCCTTCTCTCTCCCCCTTAGTCTCTGTCCCCTGTCCCCCTGTAGCTGTCCCCCTCATCCTCTGTCTAGCGTCTTCTTGGCCCTCTGTTCAGCCTCTCTCTCTCATCTGTTTCTCTAGGACAGCTCAGGCCTCCGGCTGTGGAAACGCCGTTGGTTCGTCCTCTCTGGCCATTGCCTCTTCTACTACAAGGGTCAGTGTTCTGGCCCTTCCCCACCAGTTTCTTTCTGGGGCTCCTAGGACCCCTAACAGCTTCCTGACCTCTGACCCACCCTGTCTGCAGACAGCAGAGAGGAGAGTGTCCTGGGCAGCGTGCTGTTGCCCAGCTACAGTGTCAGGCCAGATGGGCCGGGAGCCCCCCGAGGCCGGAGGTTCACCTTTACAGTGAGTGTGTTTGTGGGTTCAGCTAGCTGGGAGGTGGGAACTTGAGGTGGGAACCTCAAGTTCCCACCACGCCTGGGCTTTCCACATTTGGAGATAAGAGGTCTTACCTTGCTTCCTCTGTGTTACGGGCCCAAGCCTCTTGTCCCTTGCAGGCGGAGCACCCAGGCATGAGGACCTACGTCCTGGCCGCTGACACGCTGGAGGACCTGAGAGGTTGGCTTCGGGCTCTGGGAAGGGCCTCTCGTGCAGAGGGGGATGACTGGTGAGTGAAAGCCCAGGCATGCTCTCATTTAAATAAACAATTACTATCTCCTAAATAGACTACCCTCAAAGACTCTTTCCCGAAGGAACATCTCAGTAACAAAAGGTTTTTCTCTTTAAAGATCTGTCTACTTTCTTGTCCAGCCCAGACTCCCAACTGATCTTTATCCATAGAGACCCTCAATCCACCCAAGGAGTTAGGAACCTGTACCACTCTCTGATTTCCTTGCTAGGGCCCTCTAAACAAAGTCAGCTTTGATACCATGTTTTTTTTTTTTTTTTTTTTTTTACAAGATTTGTTCCTTTTTATTTCATGTATATGAGTGTTTACGGCATGTGTGTGTGTGTGTACCACATTTGTGCCTGGTGCCCTCAGAGGTCAGAAGAGGATGTCAGATACCTCTAGAATTGGAATTACGGTTGTAATTGAGGGTGCTAGGAATTGGAACCAGATCAGGGCTCTTAATCTGAGCCATCTCTCCACTTACAAGGCCAGGTCACAATTTAAAATGCTTGTATTTGTTTATTTACTTATTTATTTTTACTTTTTTTTTTTCTTTTGAGAAGGGATCCATGTAGCTCTGGCTGTTCTGAAGCTCACTATGTAGACCAGGCTGGCCTCAAACTTAGAGTGATCTGCCTGCCTGGGCCTCTGGGTTAAAGGCAGGCAGGTACAACCACACTATTTATGCTTCTTTGGTTGTTTTTCATTGTTGTTGTTTTTGTTTTTTGAGACAGGGTTTTTCTGTGTAGCCTTGGCTGTCCTGGATTTGCTTTGTAGACCAGGAAACTGATCTGGAAACTCTCAGAGACCTGCCTGCCTCTGCCTCTTGAGTGCTAGGATTACAGGCGTGCACAAAATGTGTTCACACCAGATCTTGAGAGACTAAAACTAGCCTGGGCTATAGAAATGCTGCCTCAAAAAAAAAAAAAAAAAAGCTAGGTGCAGTGGCTTAGGCTGTAATCACAGCACTCTGGGAGGGGAAGGCCAGCCAGGGTCTACAAAGCGAGACCAGTACAGCCAAGGCTACACTGAGAAACCCTGTCTCGGAAAAACAAAAAACCCATCATCACTATCAACCCCTTCACTCCTATTTTTTTTCCCCCTTCAAGTGTCAGACTGTCTCAGGCACTTTTCCCATCCTACCCCAATTTCTGGACCTCAGGACCCTGGGTCCTGTGCCACTAGACCCAGTGGCCTGTTAGGAGCGAGAGTGAGAAAAATGTTCCTCTCTGTGCCCACTTGCTAGTGGACTATCTGGGTCACCTGCACGTCCGCAGCCTGGGGAAGGGCCGGGGGGCCCGGGAGGGCCCCCAGAGGTGAGCAGAAGGGAAGACGGTCGCGTCTCAGAATCACCGGAAGTCGCTCGGCTGTCCAGAGGTCGTGGCAGACATGGAATGCACACTCCCAGCCCTACAGCTGGCCTGCACCCTGGCACCTGGAGTCGGCGGACCAGGAGCCCAGAGTAAGAAGGAACACTTTGGGGGCTTGGCTTGGCGGAGCCCTACCAGAACAGGGCGTGGCATGGAGGAAGGGGCAGATAAAGGAGTGTTTGGGCCAATTAGGGACTGTTTGGAGGTCCAAGGGAAGAGGGAGCCAGTTGGAGGCTTAAGGGAAGGATGGGGCCAGGAAAGACCTTGGTCGTGGCTTGGTCCTTTGCACATAAGTGGTAGCAGATGTTCCCAAAGGGAACTCACCCACAATCTGCCCAGCAAAGAGGGGCGGTGCGACTCAGGGAAGCCAGACGTCCTTGCTGGCTGGTGAGGTGGGCTGGGATCAGGGGCTCAGACTAACTCAGTTTCGCGATTCTCTCTTTCCCCGCAGGCTGTTCTCACCCCTGTCCCGCCCGCCCTCTCCTCTGAGCCTTCCCCGTCCTCGTTCTGCCCCGGTGCGGCGATCCCCTGTCTCAGCAGGAGACATTTCAGTTCCTGTCCGACCTCACACTCCCTTGAGTCGCATCGATGTCCGACCTCCTCTGGATTGGGGACCTCAAAGACAGACCCTCTCCCGACCTGCCACTCCACGCCGAGCACCCTCCTCCGAAGCTGGCGGAGCACGGGCACCCAGGAGTCCCCAGCCCTGGAGAAAAGAGCCTAGAACGCAGGTGCGCAAAGAAAGCGGGTTACATTTCCCATTTGTCTTCAAGAACTCGCTTTCCAGGCCAGAGATTGAGTCATGCCTTCCAGGCGTTATGGGGAGTATAGCTCACAAAGCAACTGGTTCTCTCCCCGTCCCCACACCTCCCCCGACCCCAAATAAAAAATCCATGCCCCATCAGGTCTCAGGATTATTTTTTTGTGCCCTTGCTCCTGTGCATTGTGGGTATTGTAGTCCAGAATCCTCTCCACCGAACTGTGAGGCACAGTTTGATTTTCAGTTATTGTTTCAAGATTGGCAGCCTCCTGATAATTTCTCTAAGAATCACGAGTTTGTAGTGAGACTATCTGTAGCTAACTTCCAGCAGCCCCTAGCGGCTTTGCCAGGCTAGTCCATTTATTATGTGGAGCCAGTATAGCTGAGGATGTGTATGTGCCCCGAACTCAGAGCCTGGCCATTCTAGGCAAGCACTCTACCCTGACCTACTCCCTGGTCCTCATTTTTACTTCTTATTTTGACACAAGGTCTCCCTAAGTTGTCCTGGCTGGTCTTAAACTCACTCGGTAACCCAGGTCTCTGGCAGCTGAGGTGACATGGCCTGTGGCACTAGGCCTAACAAAATGTTTCTAAGCGTTTCTATTTCAGTCTACCCAGGCCTCCTCTGGTTCATCCACCTATCTCCAGCTGCCTCCAAGACCCCCTGGGACCCGGGCCTCCATGATTTTGCTGGTAGGTTTCCTGCAGCACCAGGAAGGCACTAGCACCCCTCTCTTGCTCCCCCCCCCCCCCCCCCCCCCTTCCCCCCCCCCCCCCCCCATGGTTGTCTCCTGGTCAAAGAGCCTTGAAATGACCATTCGGACCCTGCGTAGGTACTCCTGCTGTTTTCCCATTGCTGATGGAACAAGATAGTGAATGAGGACATGCCTGCCTCTAGGTATGGTCGAGGAGAAGCTGATTGTAGTTTCGATGAAGAGAACAGCCAGAGGCATCTGGAAGGGTCCAGACTGAACCAGGCCATAGTGGGCACAGAGGGGCGGGAGAGAGTGAGAGAGGAAGAGAAACGAGAGAGCCCAAGTCGCCAAAATGGCTGATGTTACATAGGAATCAGCGAATCTGGGACCTTAAGTGAAGCTCAGGGGCAGGAGTTCAGGGTAGGGGATGGGGTGAGAAAGGTGCTGAGAGGAGCCAGGACTCTCTGCAATACTGAAGCTGGAGGCCAGCCACCCCTTGATATGTGAAAAATAGGCAGAGAGCCATTTGATTCCTCACTGTTCTTACTGTGGCATTTAAAAGCACCGGGGAAGACCAAAGACTTAGACACAATTCAAACTGGGATTTAATGAATCATTCTTACTGCCAGCAGAAAGGATGACAGCCTTAGAGCTGAAAGCATGCTGGTCGGTGGGGGCTAAAGGAAGGCTTTGTAAATGGACATCAAAGATGGACATTATAGTTATCTCATGCTCTATAGAATCCACAGCTGGGAGGGGAAATTGCTTTACTCCCTCAGTCATTTTTCTTTCCTGTTAACATCAACCAGAAGATCGTCTCATCTTAGCCTCACAAAGACAACAAAAGGAGAGCAAGTGTCGATTGCCTCACAGCTGTAACACCATTCTTCTTCTTCTTCTTTTTTTTATTTTTCTTTCCTTTGGGACAGGGTTTCTCTGTGTAGCCCTGGCAGCCCTGGATGTCTTGGAATTCACTTTGTAGATCAGGCTGGCCTCCAACTCGAAGATCTACCTGCTTCTGCCTCCCGAGTGCTGGGAATGCAGGTGGCATCACCACCACCACCGTTCTCCACAGTGGTGACCACCCGCAGGCTGCTAGGATCAGTCAGTAGTTCTTAGCAGGAGCCGGGGACCACCTTACAGGAGTCATGCATAAATTATCACACAGACCAGCCCTCTCTGGGAAAGTGTCAGTAATGCCTGGGACACAGTGGTTCCTTCCTGGGCAGGAAATAACACTGCCATCAAGTCAGAGCTGGGCGTCACATTCCCACACTCTTTTGTGTGTGTGTGTGTGTGTGTGTGTGTGTGTGTGTCTGATGTTGAGATGTCACCAGGGCCACAGTCCCTTCCAGGGCCCCTGGTGAGGTGCTTCCTCGTCTCACCTAGCCTCCCTATTTGGCAGAGCCCTTGCTGTCCTTCCCTGACCACCTCTTACATGAGCAACTTCTGTTGCATTTGTCACGGGTCTGAATCTGTGGAAGGACCTCAGTGTGATGTCTTGGGATCTTCCATGAAAGAAGGAAATTTTGGCTTTGTCGGTAGGGTGCTTGCCTAGCATACACAAACCTTGGGTTCCATCCTCTGCAACCACAAACCCTCTGGGCATGAAGGTGTAGCCCTGTAATCCCAGCACTAGAGATGTGGGTGCAGGAGGCTCAGAAACTTGAAATTGGGTTGGAGGGATAGCTCAGTGGTTAAGACACTCATAGCACCTACTTCAGGTGGCTCACAAATGCCTGTCACTCCAGCTCCAAGGGGGTCTGATGGCTTTTTCTGGTACTCTCGCTCACACAAACACATACACTGACACACACACATATTTAAAATCTTTGAAAAGGCTAAGGTCATCCTCAGGCTACATAGCAAGTTCAAGCCGGACTGGGTAATACAGCTTAGCCATTTTAATGGCTTTTGTTTATTTTGAAATTTTGTTTTATCATTATAATAATAATAATAATTATATATATATATATATATATATATTTTTTTTTTTTTTCTGTGTAGTCTTGACTATCCTAGACTCGCTGGCCTGAAACTCACAGAGATCCTCCGGCCTCTGCCTCCCCAGTGCTGGGATTACAGGTGTGCAGCACTCACTCCAACTGCACCGTTGTTTTCTTATCCTGGTAAAAATATGGAACAAAATCCACTATTTTAAATATTGTTTTCTGAGACGGAATCTCAAGGCTGTCCTTGAACTTTTAAAAAATATATATATATATTTATGTACATGAGTGCTGTGTCTTCATGCACAGCAGAAGAGGAAATCAGATCCCATCACGATGGTTATGAACCACCATGTGGTTGCTGGGAATTGAAGTCAGGACCTTTGGAAGAGCAGCCCATGTTCTTAACGACTGAGCCATCTCTCCAGCCCCGCCTTACTTTATGTGCACCAATGTTTTACCTGCGTGTGTTAGTGCACGAAGTAAGTGCCTAGTACCCATGGATATCAGACAGACGTGCTGGATCCCCGGACCTGGAGTTACAGATGTGGGTGCTGGGAATCGAACCCAGGTCCTCTGAAAGAGCAGCCAGTGCTCTTACCCGCTGAGCCATCTCTCCAGCCCCCACCTGAAGTTCTATCCTCCTGTCTTGGTCACCTTAGTACCGGGATGGTGAGTGTGCACCTCCACGCCCAGCTCGACGGTTTCAGTGTGTGCAGGCACGCTGTGCCGCAGTGTCCCCATCAATTGTATTATTTTTTGGCTGTTTAAGCTCATTGGGATCTTTCTGAAGCCAAGATTCCTGTGGTTGGTTCCAGAGGTTTCTAGGGTTTGAAAAGATGCCAGTCAGGAGATGGTTGTCTGTTAGGGTGTCTGTCCATGGACTTGGCACTGTCAGTGTGAACCTGCAAGGCTCCTCTGACCCCGAACTTTTCTCCTCCTTAGCCAGGTCCCCCGGTGGACTCAACTTTGCATCAGAGCTTGGAGACAGATGTAAGTTCCCCCTGACCCGAACCCTGTCCAGTCCTCAGAGCTGGAAAGGCCCTAGAACTTTCAACCTTTGGGTCATGACCCCTTTGAGGTCACATATCAGATATTTGCATTATGAATCATAACAGCAGCAAAATGACAGTTATTAAAAAGTAGCAACAAAATAATTTTATGGTTGGGGTCATCACGACAAGAGGAGCTGTATTAAAGGGTCACAGCATCAGGAAGGTTGAGGACCACTGCCCTAGATGGAGCTGGGAGGGAAAAAACCAGGAGAGGTCCAGAAGCAGTTCATTCTCAACTTCCCCCAGACTCTGCTGACCAAGCTGTGTGGGCAGGACCGGCTCCTGAGGCGACTACAGGAGGATCTGGACAAGAGGCAGGAGGAGAAGGTGCAGAAAGGGAATGCCTTAGCTGCTCATACCCTTGATCCCAACCCAGGCGTGACAGTCAAGATGCTTCCTATGCGGAGGGCTCGGGCAGGGTTGGAAGTGGCTTCAGATGCCTGACCAGTCTTCTCTGTGTAGGAGCAGCTAGAGGCAGCTTTGGAGCTGACCCGGCAGCAGCTGGGCCAAGCTACCAGGGAGGCTGCGGCTTCTGGGAAGGCCTGGGGTCACCAGCGCCTCCTGCAGGACCGGCTGGTGAACGTGAGGGCTGCTCTGTGTGACCTGGCTCAGGTGAGTGGCGGAGAAGAGCAGGACTCCCAGGCTTGTGCAGGCTTGCAGGTCGTTCTTGAGCCATCAACCCACTCGCTTTAAAAAATGCGTTCTTATTACATTTGTGTGTATATGTAAGAATGTGTGTGTATCCCAGGACACACATATGTGGGTTACAGGAGTCAGGCCTGTCCTCCACCCTGTTGGTCCTGGGGACCAAACTCAGGTCATCAGACTTGGCAGCAAGTGCCTTTACCATGATAAGGGGCCAGCAGCCCAGCAGTAACAAAACATAATTTTAAGAGGATGATGATGATGGTGATGATGATGATAATGATTTTCTTTGAGACAGAGTTTCTCTATGAAGCTCTGGTTGTCCTGGAGCTCACTATGTAGATCAGACCTGCCTCACATTCCTAGGTATCGCCTGCCTCTGCTCCTGCGTGCTGGGATTAAGGCGTGCACCGCCACCACCCAGTCCCAGAGGGTGATTTTTAAAATGCGTTTTCTATCATACATATATGTGTTTGTACATCTGAACATTTATGTGCACATGCATAGGTGTGAACCTCACTCACGAGTGCTCTCATTTGATTTTACCTTATTTTTAAATAGTCTCACTGTATGTTCCCAGCTGGCCTGGAACTCCCAGAGATCTGCCTGCGTCCACCGCCACGCCCTGCAAAGTGAAACCAATTTTATAATAACAAGTAATGATGACTTATTATCATTATTATTACTTATTCTATTGGCTTGATGAGATGTCTCAGCAGGTCAGAGCACTTGCCCCCAAGCCTCAGGACCTGATTCTCCGACCCACAGGGCAACTCCCACAGCCCTTCTTTTCTACTCACACTTCACCAAGCATGCATGAGCATTTGCAGACACAAAAATAAATGCTTAAAAATAAGTTGTGTGTCAGAGGACAGAGGTCCGAGGACAGCTTACGGGATTGGCTGTCTCTTTCCATCGTGTGGTTCTGGGAATGGAGTGCCAGTCTTCAGGCTGGCTGCCGAGCACCACTGCCTGCTGGCCCTTCTCTCTGTCCTCCTTGGGGCATTTTGACATGGGTTTTCTGCTTTGAAAAAGCAGAAAAATAGTATCGGAAGAGACAGAGGCAGGGAATCCCTGTGAGTCTGAGGTTAGCTCCCTGGTCTACGAAGTGAGTTCAGGGACAGCTAGTGTTATATAGTGAGACCTACTGGAGAGATGGCTCAATGGTTAGTGCTTGTTGCTCTTCCAGAGACCTTGGGTTCAACTCCTAGACCCACATGTTGGCTCCTAGCCATCCATAACTCCAGTTCGGGGGATCTGACACCCTCTTCTGGCCTCCACGTTCACCAAGTGCGTGCATGATGCACGCACATTCATGCAGGCAAAACACTCATACATATAAATCAGAAAACAATTTAAAAGAGAAGAGAAGCTGTATCCATTTCATATGACCCTTGTGAGGATCATGTTAAATAGTGGAAACAAATAAGTAGATACTTACAAGTTGGTCTGTAGGGGCTGGAGAGATGGCTCAGCGGTTAAGAGCACTGTCTGCTCTTCCAAAGGACCTGGGTTCAATTCCCAGCATCCACATAGCAGCTCACAACTGTCTGTAATGCCAATTCTAACGGATCTGACACCTTCACACTAATGCACATAAAATAAAATTAAATAAATTATTAAAAAAAAAAAACTTGGTCTGTAGGCTGCTGGGCTGCATGGCTCTAGGGATTAGTCCGTGTCCATGGCATCACAGGCAGCATATGCCTAGGGTTCCCAGTAGCTCAGGCAAAGAGGATCATGGGAGCTGAAGGCCACCTATAGTGAGTGAGTCTATCAGGACGAAGCCTCCCTCCTCAGCTGGAGCGAGATCTGGTGGTTTGAGGGACTGATCTTGTTTCTCCTTCTTTTCTGGGACTCTAGGAGCGAGAGCAGGTTTGGGACACATACAGGAGCCTGGAACAGGACCTGGGCACCTTAAGAGAGACCCTCGAGTACCTGCTGCACCTCGGGTCTCCCCAGGTACACCCTCAGCCTTGCTGGTCCGCCTGGGAGCTGTGGACACTCCGCACTGCCCGAGCGCCCAACCCGCTGGTTTAGTGATTTTCTCCCCGATGTGACTTGACAAGCAGCAATTAAGGGAAGCACGTTATGTTAGGGTGTGTTTGGTGTGTGGACTGAGGACAGTTTTTCAGGGTGGGGAAGGTAAGGTTCATGTTGGCTGAGACTTCTGGAATCTCAGTGGTTCAAGATGCAGAGAGGCAGTTAGGCGCTCAGTTCCCAGCACCTGCATCTGTATCTACTTCCCGTCAGATGCTGCTAAGTTTATCCTAGGGAGTGCAGACACACACACACACACACACACACACACACACACACACACACGCATGCACATTTTTGGTTTTTCAAGACAGGGTTTCTCTGTGTAGCTTTGGCTGTCCTGTACTCACTTTGCAGAACAGGCTGGCCCTTGAACTCAGAGCAATCCACCTGCCTCTGCCTCCACACCTCATACATCTACATATATTTAAAATAATAAAAATAAACACATTTTGAAAAGAAGCAGAGTTGGGAAATGCTCACATCCCTCTAGCTCACTCATTCTCTTCAAGCAAGTCTAGAATATTCCTTTTTTCCTTTTTATTTTTTTAATTTTTGGTGGCCTATGTCCATAAGCAGTACAATGAGGATTAAGTAGGATCCACCTTCTTTCTTTTTAAAAAAATTATTTAATTTTATGTGCATTAGTGTAAAGATGTCAGATCCCTTGGAATTGGCAGTTATGAGCTGCCATGTGGGTGCTGGGAATTGAACCCTGGTCCTTTAGGAAGAGCAGACAGTGCTCTTAACCACTGAGCCATTTCTCCATCCCCTAGAATGCTTTTCTTATGTTATTATTATTATCTTTCGGTTTTTAAAGATAAGTTTCTCTGTGTAGCCCTGGCTGTACTGGAACTCACTTTGTAGACCAGGCTGGCCTCAAACTCAGAGAGATCCACCTGCCTCTGCCTCCCTGAGTGCTGGGATCAAAGGCGTGCGACACTGCTTGTCTGGTATGTTAATATATCTTAAGGTTTATGATTTCTTAATCTATCCGTTTGTTTATATATTTACACGCATGTGCTGGTGCCCGTGGAAGCCAGAAGAGGGTATTGGCTTCTCTGGAGCTGGAGTCACAGTTATAGGTTGCCTGGTGTGGGTGCCAGGAACAGGTCTAAGTGCCCTGACCACCTAATTTCAGAGAGCCACTCTGGCTGCTTCCAAATGTCTCCTCTCAAGTGAAGCCGTGCCTGCGCCGCTGAACGCCACAGCTATGCCCTGGCTCCCTCCACCGCACTAGCTCAGGTCTGGCATCCTCTTCCGGCCAGTTGCTGTTAAATTCATCCTCGGGAGTTTTCTGTGCTCTCTTTCTCTCCTCTCCCTACTTTTCTCTCTCCCTTCCCCTTTTATTTTCTGTGTAAGCATGTGCAGGTGTGTAGGCCAGAGGATGACACACTCAGGCACCACACACCTACCTACCTTGGTTTTGAGTCTGAGCCTCTGTAACTTGCCGTGGGCTCTAGGCCGCTTGTCTAGTGAGCCGGGCATCTGCCCGGCTCTGCCTCCCCAGTGCTGGGATTACAAGCTTGTGATTCCATGCCTAGCTTTTAATTTGGGTTTCAGCCATTGAACTCAGGTCCTCATGCTTGCACACAGGCCCTTTACAGACAGAACCACTTTGCTAAGGGGCTGGAGTGTTAGCTCAGTGGTTGAGAGCACTGGCTGCTCTTCCAGAGGACCAAGGTTCAATTCCCAGCACCCATATGGTGGCCCACAGTTGTCTGTAACTTCAGTTCCAGGGTATGTGACACCAATACATATTAAATAAAATGATATGTATATTATAATATATATCATATGTATGATATATGACACACATGTACCGTTTCTCTAACGCACTCTGTTGTTTACTGGCTAGAAAATATGATGATCCTCCTGCCTCGGTCCCTCAGGTGCTCAGATTACAGCTCATCACACCTGATTAAGTACCTTACCCTACAGCGTGCGCTCACGGTGTGCCTGGCTTCACACTTGCTTCTGGGTTCTAACCTGAACTGTGTGGTTCCAAGTGATGGAACTAAAGAAGTGAGGCACGCCTGTAATCCAAACATTCGGAGGCTGAAGCAGGAGGACCTCCACATGTTCGCCTAGCATGCGCGAAGACCTGTTTAACTCCCAGCAGCACACATGCCAGGTGCTGTGGCTCAGGCCCACAGTCCCGGTACTCAGGAAGTAGAGACGTGAGGATCAGAAGTTCAAGGCCGTCTCTGCCTACATAATGAGTTCAGCATGATATACATGAGACCTTGTCTCAAAAAAAGGGGGGGGGGGGCTGGAGAGATGACTCAGCAGTTCAGATTACCAGCTGCTCTTGCAGAAGACCCAGATTTGATACCCAGCACCTCCATGCTGGCTCACGACCATCTAACTGCAGTTCCAGGGATCTGACACCCACTCTGGCCTCCTTGAACACCAGGTGCCCACATAGTTCACAGCAATATATGCAAGCAAAACACCCACATACAATTTTTTGTTTGTTTGTTTTTCTTTTTCATTTCATTTCCCTTCCTTCCTTCCTTCCTTCCTTCCTTCCTTCCTTCCTTCCTTCCTTTCTTTCTTTCTTTCTTTCTTTCTTTCTTTCTTTCTTTCTTTCTTTCTTTCCTTCTTTCTCTGTGTGTATGTAGCTCTGGCTGTCCTGGAACTTGACTCTGTAGACCAGGCTGTCCTGGAACTCCTAGAGATCCACCTGCCTCTGCCTCCCAAGTGCTGGGGTTAAAGGTGGGGGCCACCATGGCCTGGCTACACAATTTGTTTTTGTTTTTTGTTTTAAAGTTTCTTCCTGATATGGCTGGCTAACATTTGAAGGAATTTATTTGATACAATGTCACAATGAATGAAATCCTTTTTTATATAATTTATGTTTTATTTTATGTGCATTGATGTGAGGATTTCAAATTCCCTGGAACTGGGGTTACAGACAGTGGTGAGCTGCCATGTGGGTGCTGGGAATGGAACCCCGGTCCTTTGGAAGAGCAGACAGTGCTCTTCACCACTGAGCCATCTCTCCAGCCCCTTGTTTTTGTTTTTTAATGAAGTCTTTTTTCTGTCTACTTACTTCCTTACTTATTTACTTACTTACTTACACAGCATTTTGCCTGCATGTACACCTGCGCACCAGCAGAGGGCACCAGATCTCACTAGATGGTTGTGAGCCACCATGTGGTTGCTGGGAATTGAACTCAGGACCTTTGGAAGAACAGCCAATGCTCTTAACCTTTTTTTACACGTCCTGTTCATAATACACTTTTTACTTAAAAACAAATTGTGGGGCTGGAGAGAGATGGCTCAGAGGTTAAGAGCACTGGCTGCTCTTCCAGAGGTCCTAAAGTCAATCCCCAGCAACCACATGTTGGCTCACACCATCTATAATGAGATCTGGTGCCCTCTTCTGGCCTGCAGGCACATATGCTTGCAAAATGTTGTATAAATATTTAGGTACATCATTTACTGAAAAAAGCTTTAAAAAATTAATTAAGGGCTTGCTGGACCTGCCATGACAGGACACTGTCTCAAAAACAAAACAAATAAACAAATAAAACCTCAGTGGGCTTTATAATGAAATAAACTAAACACCTAGTGTCATATCTAGAGGAGAGGAGAGGCCAGACATCACTGAAAGCCACAAACATCATTCACTGTCATTAAAGCTGTGTAAGACAGAAACGCACCGTGTCTGTGGGTAAGAATGACAGCAGTGTGAGATGTAGGCTCCCAAGAATAGTTTTCCCAATGGAGACTTGCAGGTCTTGTATAAATCTGAATGCATGGGGTGGGGCCCTGGTCCACTGGCCACCATCACTTAGTCTTCTATCAGAGGACTGAGATTCATATCCCAGCACCCACGTGGAGGGCTCACCAACCCCTGTAGCTCCAGTTCCGAGCATCTGATGCCCTTCTCTGGCCTCTGTGGGTTCCTGCACACATGTGCACACACAGAGAGACACATATACTTTTACATACATACATGACTAAAAAATATAATAAATCTTTAAAAATTTGGGGCAGGTGAGATGGCCCAGTAGGTAAAGGCACAAGCCTGATGGCCCAAGTTCAGTCCCTGAGACCCAGGAAACAGAAGGAGAAAAACAATTTCCACAAGTTTTCTGAACTGTACTCTCACACACAAACACACACATACATATATGCACACACTAATACACACACACACACACACAGACACACATTCACACGTACACATTCACACACTCACAGATGCACTCACACATTCACACAGACAGACATCCACATACATGCACACACTCACACATATACACTCTTCCATACATGCATGACACACACTCACACTCTTACACACACAACACACAAAAGTGTAATTAAAAACTTTGGTGCGGCCACACAGTGTGGGCGCACACCTTTAATCCCAACACTTGGGAGGCAGAGGTAGGCAGAGCTCTGAGTCTGAGGCCAGCCTGGGATACACAGAGAAACCTTGTCTCAAAAACAAACAAACAAATCAAAAAACCCCAAACAAACAAAACAACAAAAATCTTTGAAGGTGTTTTCTGTGCAGATTGACAAAGGAATGGTAAGTTGTTGTAGGAAATGGGCTATTATTATCCGCTATTAATACCTATAATTATTGCAGCTGTTACTGTTTAACCTGCTAACATATCAACAAAAGACACAGACACCTGTTAGGTTTTCAGTATGCCTTGAACTCGGGGGCTGGGCAGATATAAACTCCTAAGCTGCCTTGTTACCTCCTGGCCCCACCCCCCATGCTGCTGGCTCCCTGTTCCCATCATTCCCACTAATGCTTTTCATTTGGGCTGCTCCTCTCCATTACCCATCCTCAGAGCAGGCTCCTCCCAGCCGCGTGGTGGTTTTACGCTAACCCATGGTGGTCTCTCTTTTCCTTCTATCCTGTCCTCTTCTTCCTCGTCCCCCTCCTATGATCCTGCCCTCCAAGCCCTCGAACCTTAGCTCTGCCTGCCTCTCTTCTAACAAACCCAGGTATGTATCCAACTTTATTAGCCAATCAGGGATAATTTGGAGGCTTGGTTATAAATGTCATTTTGGTTACTTGAGGGTTTGCTTGTAGAAAAGTAAGAATCTTGAACGTCCGAATACAAAGCACCAGACCATGCTGTAACAGTAAGCTGTAAGTTTATGAAGGCCGGAGACAACCAAGATGGCCTCCAACTGATCGTGATTTCAGAGCCTCCTAGGGTGAGGCCATCTGCTGGTCCCGTCCTTGTATCTTCTCATCTTGAACAAATCCCTTTTCTTCCCGAAGGACCGTGCGTCTGCTCAGCAGCAGCTGTGGATGGTGGAGGACACACTGGCAGGTCTAGGTGGCCAACACAGACAGCCCCCACATACTGAGCCCAAGTCTCCATCCCCGGCACCCAAAGGAGAGGAGTCCTCGGAGCGAGAGGTGAGCTTCCGGCTCCTCCCCACAGCTTCCCGCATTACCTGTCCTAGCCCAGTGGGTCCCCTGCCCACCGCTTTCCCTTCCTCCTGGTTGCCCACCCAGTCCCACTGAAGTCACTGAAGTCAGAAGAGGCCGTTGAATCCCCTGGAGCTGGTTAGGATGGGTATCAGCCATCATACGGGTGCTGGGACTTGAACCTGGGTCCTGTGCAAGAACAAGTGCTCTAACCACTGGGCCATCCCTTCAGTCCCATCCTTCTCTTCTATTTGCTTCCAGGACCTAACCCCAGGCAATGGTGCCACTCCTACAGGCTGGGTCTTCTCCTAACAACAATGAATTTAATGTAGACAGTCCCCCACCATCACAGTGTGTGTGTGTTCGTGTGTGTGTCACGGTGTCATGTGGAGATCAGGGATGGTTTGTGGGAAGCGGTGCTCTCCTTCCACTACATAGACGCTGGGCTGGAAGTTACATCTTCAGACGTGTCGGTAGGCACCCTTGACTGCAGAGAGATCTCAGCAGCACCTTATTTACTAAATACATTGTTACTCATATTCATCAGTCACCTGACTTTTCACCCACCCAATGCAGTAAGGGCAACCAACCAAACTAACTAAGCCAAACCAAGCCTGCGGTGTAAAGCTCGGAGTGTCTCCGGGATGGCCGCGGGAGGGCGCAGGTGTCCCTCAAAGGCAGCTGCTTCCTTGGCAAGCCCCTCCAAGGCCACCGTATCAGCTGGGCGGGGGTGGCGCACACCTTTAATCCCGGGGTCGGGAGGCAGAGGCGGTGAATCTCAGAGTTCGAGGCCAATCTGGTCTACAGAGCAAGTGCCAGGGCAGCCAAGGCTACACAGAGAAACCCCTTTAGACGTGGCGCTGGGCGTGCTCAGGAAAGCTCATATTCGTGTCAGGGCTCACGCAACGCTCACTGCCTTTTGGGGTTAGACAGCTTGCTCTAGGCCACACTGCTAATCAGGGGCAGAGATGGGATTTGAAGCTCTGGGTTTGTTATCTCACCTTCTCCAAGCTGCGCCTAAGCCGCTAAGCACTTGGAAACTTGTGGGAGGAGTAAGAAGAGTGACGAGGTTTGCTCGCATCCCCTCTTCCAGAGCCTCCCGGAGTCACTGGAGCTGAGCTCCCCGCAGTTGGCTGAGGCGGACTGGGGTGGACCCCCAGGAGGCGACGCAGCCCTCAGCAGCCCTCACTCAGGTGAGCTCCCGGGTAGGGTGGGACCGGCTCTGTGTTCTCGGTCTAAGCCCCTTCTGTCTTCCAGGTGTTGGGTCTCCAAGGGTCTCCCGGGCATCCAGCCCTGAATATCGACAGCCGTCCCCGCCGCTGAGAACGAAGGTAGAGCATCCCGGGACGCCTTAAGGGTGCCCTGTAGCCCTGTCCCTCTCTGCCTTAGGAGAGGCCAGAGAAGGCCACACCAGAGCAGGCAGGGTTTTAGCTGAAGAGCTGGAAGAAGCCGGTGATCGGGGTACTTACTGAGCCCCATTGGGCCTCCGTGTTTCTCATCTTTGTAACTAATAAATAGGTTGGCTGACCACATGACATGAGATTTAAAACAAAAGAAATGGTTAGGGACTTAGTGGTGGAGGCCCCCACCCGGCAGTGAGGGCCTGCGGCTTCATTTGGCAGCACTTCCCAAGACCAAAGAGCTAGTGTTTTTCAATAATATTGGTAGAAGCGTGATGCTTCCTTTTCCACAGGTGATGGAAGGAGGCCAGGGACGTGGGTAGGGAGGAGGCCACGCACACGGGGCCTGGAAGCCCGTCACCTCAGCCACTGGATCGTGTGGTACCCAGCCAGGGCCAGGGAGTGGTCAGGGGTCCTCTCGGCTCTGTAAAATGCCAGGGTGTTGGTGAAACGCTCTTAGGGCAGGGAAAAAAAAAAAAAAAAAAAGCAAAAAAACAAAAAGAGGAAGCCCAAGGCCTTGGTCTGTGTCTCCACAGGCCCCGGTGGCGCGACCTCGCATGAGCGCTCAGGAGCAGCTAGAGCGCATGCGTAGAAACCAAGCATGTGGGCTCCCTCTCCCTCGCCCTGCCTCCCCGAGGCTCCTGACCCTAGGGAAGGCACTGTCCCCAGCTGGCCGCCAGCCTGATGTGGAGCAAAGGGTGAGGAGAATAGGGTCTTGGATTGGAAAGCACGGGGCTGGGGGCGGGGAGGGGGCAGGATCTTTTGCTCCTAGATTGAATCTCAATATCTTTTTTTAATTTTCTCTTTTCTTTTTTCTCTTTCCTTCCCTTCCTTCCTTCCTTCCTTCCTTCCTTCCTTCCTTCCTTCCTTCCTTCCTTCCTTCCTTCCTTCCTTCCTTCCTTCCTTCCTTCCTTCCTTATTTCGAGGCAGGGTCTCACCTATCCCCCCCTTTGTTTTGTGATTTTTTTGAGACAGGATTTCTCTGTGTAGCCCCGGCTGTCCTGGACTCCCTTTGTAGATCAGGCTGGCCTCTGCCTCCCAGAGTGCTGAGATTACTGGTGTGCAACGCTGTGCCCAGGTGGCCTTGAACTCTTGATCCTCCTGCCTCTCCTCCCTTGTGGCCTGGGCCACCACGCCTGGTTTCTACTCTGCTGGGTCCTAGCGCCCTGTGCACACTAGGCAAGCAGTCTATTGATCAGCCACACCCCAGTCTTCTCCACCTTTCTAAAACGGAAATACTTCCCACTCCCTGTTGCAAAATAAGTCATCCCCCCTGTCCTTGCTCCTCCTACAGTTAGGGGCAGACTTAGGCAAGAAGGTGCCATGGGGGAACCTTCTGGGGACACGCAGCACAGATACAGGCGTAGTGACCCCGGAAAGAACCCACAACAGACTCCAGTGCCAAAGTCAGCTTGGTGAACCAGTGAGGTTTTATGGGGTTACTTGCAGGAGTGTGTGTGAGAGGTTACTTCCAGGAGCAAGGCTGACCTAAAGTGCCTCCATCAGCAGAAGCCCTCCCCCGGTGAGAAAGCTGCTGTGGTGGAGCTGTGCTCAGAGCTTGCAGCGGCTTAGCAGGTCTGGAGCTCTCTCTGGCTCACCCAGCTAGAGTCCCTGCTTCCAGCTGTGCTGGCTGTTTCCAGTAGTTCAGCAGTGGAAGTTCCCATAACTCAGCAAGTTTCAGCTTCCCCAGACGCCTGAGGTTTGCTCATCTGGGTCTCAGGATTCTCCCCTCTCCTGCGAGGAATGTAGGAATGTTTCGATTCAGAGGAAACTGCTGGGAAGCCAGAGGGAGCAGCTGTCCCCCTGCAGTTTCTTTGTTGGAACTGGGACAGGAAAGAGGCCATGCAGCCTGCGCTCCTTCATGGACTTGCTACGCCCAGCGAGATCACATGATCTGAGGAAGAGGCAGACTGAGTATGTGTCTATATTTCCTAGCCATGCCTACTTCTCCAGCCAGGCCCTGCTTCCTAAGAGCACAACTAGCTGTAAACCCCTGTAATGACAGAAGACTACCTAGTCCTAAAGAACGCTGACATATAATCCCATCCATGAAGATTACAGTGAAGGAGGCCGTGAGGCGGGTGGAGGAGCATTGACAGACACAGTACTGGATATGGAGACCTAAATGCGACGGTGCCTTAGTGTGGAAGAAGCTGGGCCCCGGGGGCGCGCGCCTGTAATCCCAGCACTCTGGGAGGCAGGGACAGTCGAATCTGTGAGTTTGAGGCCAGCCTGATCTACAGAGCGAGTCCAGGACAGCCAAGGCTACACAGAGAAACCAAGCAAGTAAAGAAACAAAGTGTGAAAGGGAGAGGGGCCCTGAGAGGTGGAAGGATGAGCTCTTCCGAGAGCAGCTTTCAGGGCCTCCCCAGCCGGTCCCTTCAGGCTCTTCCCCAACAGAGCAAAGGTCTGCCATTTGATGGCTGTGAAGAGGCTATGGAAAGTTCCAGGTCCTGTGATTTAGTTCCCTGTCGCCTGTGTGAGGAGCCAGGTGCCACGGATTGTAAATTGTCAAGTTACAGCACTGGCTACTTAATTGTGAACTTCAGGGAGGTGTGGCCTGAGCCAGACTAAATGACTCAGGCCTGAACACACAGGCCTGTGTTCTGTCATTCATCTGTGGATCAGTTCATTGGGCAGAGGAACACTCTCATGGTCAGCCACCTCTGAACAGCACCAACGGCTGACATGTAAACCTTTAGGGACATTCATATCCAAATCACAGAAGCTTTGGTAGGGAAGGATTAGACCCACCGTAGGTGTAGCTGTGATTTCATAATCCTGATGTTCTCCAAGAGGACAGGTGATTGTAAATATCATGTCTTTGAGCCATTTTACTGTGAGGCCACCCCCTAAAAATAAAAAGTGGGACCCCTTGTGTGAGCCCCGGATAGCTGCTGCACAGCTCCCCCCGAGGAGAGAGAGGCAGGAGGATCAGGAGTTCAGGGCCATCCTCATCTATATAACAAGTTGGAGGTTACTCTGAACCTTATAAGAGCCTGTCTGGGAAAGGTGGGGGAGCCTGGGGAGATGGCTCAGTAGTTGACCTGTGTGAAGCCTGGGCCAGCAGTCAATGCCTGTAATCCCCGTGGACTGAGATGGGAAGTGGAGACAAGGACCCCAGAAGCTCATGGGTCAGCTAGTCTGTCCAACTTGCTGAGGTTCTAGGCCAATAAGAGATCTTATCTCAGCCAAAAGGAGAAGGTCAGAGGAGGGACACCCAGATGTCTGCATGTAGGTGGGGGAGGAGGGGACTGAGGAGAAAGGGAGGGAGAGGTGGGGAAGGACGGAGAGAAAGCAAGGGCAACTCAAAGAATTCTGTCTTTTTTCTTCTTTCCCTTTTGCCCCCCCCCCTTCCTTTCTTTTCTTGCCCTCTCCCCTCCCCCCGACTCCTTTTTCCAACTCTGCTCTTCTCTCTTCTTTCCATTTGGACACAATCTTATCCTGTACCCAGACCAGGCTGGCTTTGAACTTGTGACCATTCTCCAAGGCAAGACTTCTAACCACTAATTCCTTTCCAGCCTATTGTAGGAGCTTCGAAATGGCTCAGGAGTTCTGGGTCCTGGAGTAGGTATGGCTCTAGAGTGGTGAGTGCAGATGGGGGGATCCAGACTCACAAGGTGGGGGGGGAATGTGTACCACCAAACGAGTCCCCACAACTCCAGAGTCTCTTGAGTTCCTGTGGCATCTACAAGAAAGCAAGGAAGCCCCTCCTGCCCGGTGGGAGACTGCAGCGCTCCCGTGGTTCACCCAGCAATGGCGACCTTACTGCTGGTCTGCCCGCAGCACACAGGCCCCGCTTAGAGTCCTCTAGATACGAACTAAGACCCCGCAGCAAGCCTGTGGCCGCCCGACACCCAGGGCTTATTTTCTGTAGTCCCAGGCACTCCACAACCTCTGCGCCCGTATCTGAGGGCCACCGAGAGCGGGTCCTCAGCCTCTCCCAAGCTCTAGCCACAGAGGCTTCCAAGTGGCACAGGCTGCTGACAGGTGAGGTGGCCAGGCTCCGGAGCCCTGCGTCTGAGGGAGGAGGCCTGAAAACTCGGGAGCCAGATGTTAGAGTTAACAGTTGTCATTCTCCCTTTAGCCTCTCCAGGGGAAGAATCGGATGCCAGGGGAGACCGTCTCCCGCCAGGCCCACAGCCTCCGAGTGAAGAACAGCCCCAGGCCACCTTGTCCCCAACTCCTCACAAGGCTAATTCTGCCACCACAGGGTTCTCATGCCAGGGGAGTGGGCGAGGCCTGGCCCAGTGGGAGCCCAGCTGGGACCCTGGGAACGCCCCTACCGCTCTGCCCCAGGATGAGGGAGCATGGCCCCTGAGGGTCACTCTGCTGCAGTCCAGCTTTTGACTTGCCTCTTCGCACTCCCACTCCCGAGTGGTGCAAGCTGGCAACACAGCCTTGAGGTTCGAGACCTTTCAGGTCCACAGGGGAGGGGGTCATTCCCGCCTGTGTGCTAGGAGGGTCGGGCTGCCATAGCCAAAGACTTATTATCCCAACACTGTCCAAACTTGGATTAAAACTTTCAACTGTTAGTCAATAAATAGCTTTCTTCTCTCTGCAGTTGTGACGTTGTGTTCAGACAAACAAGAGTCAGGGCCTAGACTCACGGGTAGGAGAAAGTTAGACGCTAGATCTTAAAATGTTGGGTCTGGGGCTGGAGAGATGGCTCAGAGGTTAAGAGCACTGGCTGCTCTTCCAGAGGTCCTGAGTTCAATTCCCAGCAACCACATGGTGGCTCAGAGCCATCTATAATGAGATCTGGTGCCCTCTTCTGATGTGCAGGCAGAACACCAAAAATAATAAATAATTAAATCTTTAAAAAAAAAATTGGGGTCTCTTTCCGGTGGAGGAGTCTGACGACGACGTTCAAAAATGGCACCTCGAAAGGGGAAGGAAAAGAAGGAAGAACAAGTCATCAGCCTTGGACCCCAAGTGGCTGAAGGAGAGAATGTATTTGGGGTCTGCCACATCTTTGCATCCTTCAGTGATACCTTTGTCCATGTTACTGATCTTTCTGGCAAGGAAACCATTTGCCGAGTGACTGGTGGAATGAAGGTAAAGGCCGACAGAGATGAGTCCTCTCCATATGCAGCCATGTTGGCTGCCCAGGACGTGGCCCAGAGGTGCAAGGAGCTGGGCATCACTGCCCTGCACATCAAACTCCGGGCCACGGGGGGGAAAAAGAACCAAGACCCCTGGACCTGGAGCCCAGTCAGCCCTCAGAGCTCTTGCTCGCTCAGGGATGAAGATTGGACGGATTGAGGATGTCACCCCCATTCCCTCTTGACAGCACTCGAAGGAAGGGAGGTCATCGTGGTCGCCGTCTGTGAACAGGGCTTCTCAAGTTAATAAATTGCTTTGTGTAAGCTAAAAAAAAAAAAAAAAAAAAAAATATTGGGTCTGAGGGAAGAGGCTGGAGCCTGGATCCCGAATCAAGTCGGAGGAAGTGGTGCTGGTCTTACAAGTCAGAGGGCGCAGGATGGGCCTCAGTCTGAGGGGACAGGGCTGGTGTCAGGACCCCTGGGTCTGAGAAAGAAGGGCTAGGACCCAGGCTCCACGCCTGAGAAAGGAGAATGCTCCGTTCTCCAGGGGTGTGGCCTTCCTGCGAGCACCCCTCCCAGGGCCAGCCTTTGGAGACCCAGCCTGCGTGTCTGGTTCCAGCTCTCTGCTGCTCTGGATTTCGAGGGTGTGGGAGACAGATGCATGCACTGGGAATGGGCCACAGTAGCCGGCTATGCCGGGGAGGTGGTGGTGGTGACCGGGGGTAGTCGTGGCACCGGGGAAAGCCTTCCATGAGTAAGGGTCTTCCTGCCTGGTGTCTGGATTGTAGAATAGAGAGGAATAGACTCAGTTTCATTTTAATTTTTTTTATTTTATTTTTTCAAGACAGGGTTTCTCTGTGTAGCCCTGACTGTCCTGGACTCGATTTGTAGACCAAACTGGCCTCGAACTCAGAGAGATCCACTAGCCTCTGCCTAGAGCGCTGGGGTTAAAGTTGTGCACTAGCATGCCTAGCTTTATTTACTTCTTAAATAATTTGCTTTTTAATTTTTTTCCTGTGTGTTGTGTCTGGGTGAGGGCAGATCCCCTGGAACTGGAGTTACAGACAGTTGTGAACTGCCATGTGGGTGCTGGGAATTGAACCTGTGTCTTCTGGAGGAACAGCCAGTGCTCTTAACTGCTGAACCACATCTCCAGTCTCTCAGTTTCATTCTTACAGGAATCAGTTTGGACCAATGGGTAAGCATATGGCAGTGGTGGTACATGCCTTTAATCCCAGCACTGTGTAGGCAAAGGTAGGTGGCCAGCAAGTGTGGTATACAAATCCAGTCCAGGACAGCCAGGGCCTCAAAAAACCAAACCAAACCAAACCAAACCAAACCAAACCAAACCAAACCACCAAAAACAACAACAACAACAACAAAAAACCCCTAAAACACAAACCCCCCAAAAAAAACAAATCAGAGTTTTTCCCCTGATGGGTTCCTAGCTGCAAAGGACAGGTTGGAGGATCGTGTTTCTTGTAGGGTTGGGATTTTTCTAGAATTCAGGATGGGCCAAGCAGGGGCTTAATGAGGAGGCAGAATTTATGTGAGAAGTGTCATGGGACAGGACAGGTCAGGAGTGTGGCTCGGGTGCACTGGGTGGCCACTAGGGGACAGCAGAGGTACCTACACAAGTCTGCAGGGCCGGTGATGTCTTTTCTGTTTCTGTTGGCAGTACAGCGGGGAGGAGGGGTTTCAAGTGGTTTTCTGAGACAAGGATGCTGAATTTGTCTGTCTCCAACTCTGCCTTTCCTCCATCAATGCATGGATCTCAGCCCTCCGCCCTCAGACTCACATGCCTACGTCCCTCAGACCCAGGGTTCCTCCCAGATCTCTGCTCATGTCCAAGCTTCAACTCTCCCTCCTCACACCCGAGTCTCTCTGTTGCTGAGGCGGGAGGCCTGGCTCTGGAGCAGGCACTCTTGGGCACTGTCTTCACCCAGGAAGGGTATTTGCAGGTGAGTGTTTTCTGTCCCAACACCCCATCTTCAGTACCTCTCTCTGCTCTCCGCGCCCTTTGTCAGCTCAGTGCACACAGGTCCCTCCCTTTTTCTCTCAGGTCTTTAGAAATGCACAGAACTTGAAAGTCTTGCCTCCTCTAACAGTTTCTGACTTCCCTGTACTCAGAATCTGTTATGCGTCCCTCTGGAAGAACAGCCAGTGCTCTTAACCTCTGAGCCGTCTCTCCAGCCTTAAAACAGAGCTGTAGCCTCAGATTCTGCCCTCACTCTTTCTCTGCTGTGTCACCAGTCCATGTTCTTCCCATCTCTGTGCCTCAGTTTCCATCTTTGAAATTAGAATCCTCACCTTTGTGGGGATGGAGAGACGGCTCAGCAGTTAAGAGCACTGACTCCTCTTCTAGAGGACCCAGGTTCAGTTCCCAGGACCCACATGACAGCTCACAACTGAACTCCAGGATCTGACACCCTCGTACAGACATATGTGCAGGCAAAACTCCAATGCACATAAAATTGAGAGAGAGGAGAGGATCATCACCTTTTCAATTAGGGGTGCTGTAGTCACTAAAGGAGGTCACTCTGTCCCTCAAGTCATTTCTAGAGCTGTGAAGCTCCTGAATCCCCCTGTCTTAGCTGCCTTTCTTTACAACATGGTAAGGATTCAGAGTTGCTGGAAGCTCAGCCTTATCTGTGTCCTCCTTTTCCTCAGGCTGGTGTTTGTCCAGCACCTGCCATGTGACAAATTCCACTGTGGGGAGTGGTAAGTAAGCAGAGAAATCCACATTCTACAGTGAGGAGAACAGAGGTGCGTTGGGGCAGGGCTCCTTGGCAGAACTCCTACCCAGAATTCCCTGTGAGCCCTGGACTGACAGGCATGGGCCAGCGTGAAGATGGCCACTGCACTCAGCACTCTGCAGCCTCTTCTGTGGCTGGCCCCCTAGCCCTTTGCTTCTTCTCTGACCTGCCACCCCTTTCCTCTCTCCTTCTGGTCTTCCTGTCCTGACCTCATTCTCTCCCTTCCTTTATAGACCTACCTGTGCAGTGGAGGAGACCTCTGCCCGGGGCTTCCGCCAGCTGCTGGAGCTGAACCTGCTGGAGACATACACCTGGGCCAAGGTGAGACAGGCCTAGTTTCAAATGGCGTGTGTCCCTAATTTCATCAAGAACACATGGCCCTGTGCCCCTTGGCTTCCTGTCTTTATTCCTTTATATGCAATCTTTTTTTTTTTTTCTTTTTTTCTTTTTATAAAGACAGGGTTTCTCTGTGTAGCCTTGGCTGTTCTGGACTCCTTTGTAGTCCAGGCTGGCCCTGAACTCACAGAGATCCACCTGGGATTACAGGTGTGCACCACGGTCCTTTATTCTAAAACAGCGGTTCTCAACCAGTGGGTTGTGACCTCTTTGGAGTTGAATGACCCTTTCACAGGGGTTGCCTAAGACCATCAGAAAACACAGATATTAATATTATGATTCATAAGAATAACAAACTTACAGTTATGAGGTGGCAATGAGAATAATTTTATAGTTGGAGTTGACCACAACATGAGGAACTGTATTAGAGGTCACAACATTAGGAAGGTTGAGAACCAGGATCTAGAAGGACCATGTTCTATATAGAAAAAACGACGCATATCTACATCCACCTGGAAAACTGCAGCTCCTCAGAAATTTCCGGAGCCTTCCAGGCCTGCTTGGAGGGAGAGACGAGGGTGAGGAGATCCCCGAGATGTGGCTGGTAGAATGTTTGCCCAGCCACATGTAGCTCTAGCTTGGGTCCCCAGCACCACAGAAAACAGGCG
The DNA here is from genome assembly GCF_907164565.1 of Psammomys obesus. Classification (NCBI taxonomy): domain Eukaryota; kingdom Metazoa; phylum Chordata; class Mammalia; order Rodentia; family Muridae; genus Psammomys; species Psammomys obesus. The sequence continues at coordinate 1,103,956 of NW_026592509.1, read as the reverse complement.
TGATACTGCAACCTGTGACCTCAGCACACAGGAGGCAGAGGCAGGAGGAGCAGGGCTTCAAGGCCAAGCTTGGCTACACAGTGAGATTCTGTCACAAAAAAACAGGCCAGGAAGGAAACAGATGGGGTGTTCATGGCCTAGAGAAGAGTCAGTAAGAATATTTGCTGTCGCTGATGGATAGATAGGTGGAGGAAGAGGGCTTGGGTGGAGATGGTGTTACAATGTCTGAAGGCCATGCTGGCAAGTCTGGTCTTGATTTCATAAGTAATAGGGAACCTCGGAAGATGGTTGAGCAAGAAAGTGATGTGAGCTTCTTAATTATTCTAGAATGTTCCATGCTACACCTGCTGAGCTGATCAGTTAAGCCCCGTGAGGGCAGAAATCTCTCCCTCTGTCTTGTCTATGGCAATAGGAGCCGTGAAGTTGGGCAGTGGTGGCTCACTCCTTAATTCCCAGCACTCAGGAGACAGAGAGAAGCAAATCTCTGAGTCTGAGGCCAGCCTGTCTAATAGTGAGTTCCAGGATGGCCACACAGTGAGACCCTGTCTAAAAAAACACAACAAACGCAGCGGGGACTGGGAGGATATTTGAGAAAGAGAGGGCTGTGTTCTTATGAAGACTTGCATACCACTCTGGCTGTGTTCCTAGCATGGAGTAGGACCTCAAAACAGGATGCTGAGATAACAAAGGAGGGAGAGAGAGTGAGGTTCTCCTCAGTAGATTGGTACCATGAGTGCCCTGGAGGGGGGCAGAGTTCTTTGGTGGGGCAGGGGACATCAGGAATAGCTTGCCAGGAAGACAGTAGAATAGATGCTCATGAGTGGGGAGCAGGAGGTCCACAGTCTCTTCAGAGTCTGCCGGTGGGAGTGGCCCAAGTGTCTCTTACCTGAAGGGCAGGCGGATGGTTCAGTTGGTACAAGGATCTGGCTGTGCCAGCTTGAGTTTGGATCTCCAGCACCTGTGCTTGTAACTCACTGACCAGCCAGCCTGCCAGAATTGATTCCCTTCAGGTTCAATGAGAGACCTTATCTTAAAAATTAAAATAGCTGGGCCAGAGAAATGGATCACCAGGTTAAAAGCATTGGGTGCAATTCAGTAGGACCTGGGTTTCAATTCCTAGCACCTAAATGGCCTCTTGTAACTTTAGTTTCTGGGGATCTGATGCCCTCTTCTGGATTTCACAGGCACTGCACACACGGTACACAGATGCAGGCAAAACAGTGATACACACACACACACACACACACACACACACACACACACACACACACACAC
>NW_026592509.1:1088368-1102671 GCF_907164565.1 Psammomys obesus | reverse complement strand
CACACACACACACACACACACACACACACACACACACACACACACACCATGCCCAACACAAACATTTAGGAGAATCTGGTTCAGGCCAGAGTAAAGTGGAATAAGACAGACAGCTGGGCTAGGTAGTGAGAGACCAAAAGATTAAAAATGACTATATTAATGTTTAAGGCCTGAACTAGCTGGGTGAAGACATTTCCAGTAATGCCCTGCCTTCTTTTCCTGCCCATTAGAGATAAAGTTGCTAGGAAACTGGCCCATGCCCCTAGGGAGGGACGCCAGATCCTTAATGGTTTGGAGACCTTCTTATAGCCAATCAATTTAAAATGCAACATCCCTTTTGCCTTTTGCCGAATAGATGCTTGCCAGGCAGGAATCGCCCCTGCTTTGGGCACACTGGGAGGGACCGGAATCTTTAAATCACCCAACTAACCTGAGCATGGGGCTCTCGGCTCTCACCACTTTGGCGGTGGGGGGTGTGAGCCCAAGCTGCAGCTTGTAACTTGCAATAAAAAAAGCCTCATGTATTTACAGCAGAGTCTATTTATTCCTGGTCTTTTGGGGTTCTTGGACTGGGCACAACAGTGGCAAAATCCAGGGCTCTCTGCAGCTACTTTGAGCCACATAGGGAGATAGCCAGGGACAGTGTGACACACCCAGGAGAGGGTCAGGAGAGTGCAGCAAGGCAGGTCTGCACCTGGTACTGGGAAGAGAGTCACCAAGGAAGGTATCTGGGGCCCATGAGGGCCAGCCATTAAGGAGAGTGTGGAGGAAGTGAAGCTGAGTGAGGGTGGGGTGGGGGGAGGCTCCAAGCTCTGTTCCAGGGTGTGAGGAAGAATGTGACTTGAGGGGTTGCAGAGAGCAGAAAATGTCCCTCACAGTGGGGGGAAGATTTCAGAGTCCTCTGAACTGCTCACCTTTATGGATTTTGGCCTCCTGGGATCCAGGCACACTAAGTCACTAGCCCTTTGAGAGGGAAGAAGGGCCCCCATGGGCCCTTGTCTAGGGAGGGTCTCTCGATAGAAGTGATATTGCAATATCAGCGACAGGACCTGAGGGCCGTCCCCAGAGACCTCTCATTCCTAGCCAAGCTGAGACCACTGTGTGAGCTGTCTGGCTTTCTCAGGATGGAGCAGCGTCCAGGCTGCATATGAAGACAGCTTGGAGGAGGGGAGGAGGCTATATTTGGGGGATGGAGTAGTGATGCGGTGAACCAGAGAAGGGACCTTTTTGGTTCCTGTTCTAGGAGCCGCCTGGGTCACTAGTTTGTGCTCAGTCAAGTTTAGTGGTAAGAACAGGCTGTGCCTTCCTGGCTCCAGTGTCCAGAGCAATGGAGAACAGATGAGCTTTTCAAGGTCACAGTGAAAGAGCACACCTGTTGGGGAGGGGCTCTAAAGAGCTGCACAAGGTGGTGAAAGGTGAGCCAGGTCTCCTGAGGCTTCCTCAGTCACATGACCAGAGTACAATGAAGACATACCATCTCCCTCTGTGGAGTGAAACATTTTCTCCTAGATGTGCCAGCCAGGCAGGGTTCTGCATGCTGCCTCGGTTTTCCCAGCTTGAGGAGGGCTGGAGACTGAATAGCAGATGAAAACTCAGAGAAGAAAAGAGACTCGAGACAGACAGACACACATAGCTCTATGAAAGACATAGAACTCCCTCCCAGAGGCGTGGACAAGTCACTGCACTGCCCGTGCCCACTGCAGTCCACTGAGAACATGGGCACTGGTTGCCATCCTATGCCTCAAGATGCTGGTGGTGAGAAACTAAAGAATTAAAAATTAGTTTTTTTGGGTGATTGCATTAAAGTTTAAAGCACAAGCCTGAACGAAGGCCAGACAGGTAGACATGTCCAGCCACCTGCAGGGGAAGAACCAGCCTTACTGCATTCTCTTCCTGCCCACTAGAGATACAGTTGCTGTATCTGTATGCAGCATGCTGTACAGATACAGAAAACTGGCCCAGAAAGACCCTCTGCCCTAGGACGGCCAAACTAGGGAAGCCAGACCATTAATGGTTTGAGGGCCTTCCTATAGCCAATCAATTCAAAATGCAGCATCCCCTTTTGTTTCAACCAACAGACACTTGCCAGGCAGGAATCCCCCTGCTTTGGGCACGTTGGGAGGGACCAGACTCTTTAAATCAACCACTGCTCTGGCGGTGAAGGTGTAAGCCTGAGCTATAGCTTGTAAATAAAAAGATCCTTATGTGTTTTGCAATGGACTCAACTCCTGGTGGTCTTTTGGGGTCTCTCGAATCTGGCACAACAGTAGGCTAACCAGGACCAGGATCAGAGAACTGACCTATCCGTCTCCATAGCTTGCCCTCCCCTACCTGGGGAAGAGTAGAGGAATCATCATCAACTCTCCAGCCTGGCTGGAGCCATCGGCCAGTCCCAGGCAGTTAACCTACATGGCCACCAAGGAAGGTCAGCTCTTCTCCCTGTAGTGTCCTTTTGTAAATGTTACAGGTCAGAGGGGGATAGCTTCCCCAAAGTGTTACAGCTCAAGTGGGAATGAGACCCCCAAAAGAGCACCAGGAGTCAAGTCCATTGTAAAACACACGAGGATCTTTATTTGCAGCAAGGCACTGGTATACAATTGAGAGCAGGCCCGAGCTCAGGATGGGGAGTGATTTCATAGCCCCAGTCCTTCCCAGCATGCCCAAAGCAGGGGAATTCCAGCCTGGCAAGTGTCTATTGGTTGAAACACAAAAGGGGATTTTGCATTTTAAACTGATTGGCTGTGGGAAGGCGCCAAAACCATTAATGGGTTTGGTTTCCTAGCAACTGTATCTTTAACACTCACATTGGGAGGCTTACAACTCTAACTTCAGCTCCAAGGCATCTGATAATCTCCTGTGGCCTCTGAGAGCATTTGCACATCCATGCCCATATGTCAAGAAGCAGCCTGATTGTGGGTCTTGAGACTGGGAGGATGGATCAGTGTGAGGGAAAATCACTTCACACATGAGGCAGGTACAAGCTAATGATAACTCATTTCAAGAGACTGTTCTCAGGAGGCTGGCTCTCTGGTGTCTGCTCATTTTTTTCTCCTTCTTCCTCTTAGAGCAGAGAGTCAATCCCAGTCTTTTATCGTTAAATCATTTCCTTATACATTTTTTTTTCTACGTGAGCAAAACCCTTTTTGTCTTTCCCTAAAATATTTGCTTTTCCCCAAAATTCACAGATGAGAATAATCAGAATATAGCAAGCTGTACAATACATACATGGTACAGCGATTGTACCCAAGAACTCACAGAACAGAATGTAGCAAGCTCTTCTCTGCATACACGGTACAGTGATTACATTGCAAGCTAGCAAACATATTTAATCATTACTCAGTGTTTTCTTAGACAAACCTCCACATCATAGGTCATCTGGGCGAAATTTTTCGGTCACAATAAGTGGCACAAGAGCAAAGAGGTGCTAAACATACTCGACTATTCCTGACTCAACTATTCCTAATTCTAGGCTGCTGTTTGCAGATGAACAAGTTCTTTCTGTGCTCTTTCTAATCATCTTTTGTAACAGGAGTGATCTTTCAAAGGGTCTCCAGCCCCTTCCTCATAAACCACACAAAGCTCCTGTAATCTGATCCTGTCCCAAGGAGTCATGTCCATGTGACCAAGTCTTTCTAGAAAAGGAAGCTAGTATGACTTCAGTAGCTTCTCTGGGCTCTAATTCCTTTCTGACTGCAGCAGTCTAGGGGCTGAGTGTGGAAACTCAAACAATTCCTGAGATTGTTTGATATCCATGAGCTGACTAAAGTTTTTCAGGGAACAATTTGCACAAAAGGCTTCTATGAATTCATCTTCTTATTCAGATAATTCAGAGTTTACTGCCTTTACAGAGTTTAATGCTTCCTCCATATTGGGTGTTTCTGAGCCATTTCCTTCTCCCCCAGTTCCCCTAGAAATCTTACCGGTTACATTGGATAGGGTTGAATAAGAGGAAAAAGATGGAGTCACAGCAAGAAACAGGCAGACATATAGGAAAAGGCAAAGCCATTTGTGGACTGGTAATCCAGAGATGTTTTCTTCAAGGTAACGGTGCTCCAGCAGCCAGAACTGTGTCAAGCAGCTGCTTCCGCAACCCTGTTGACACTGACACCCGTATACATATAGGCACACACATATATACATTAAAAAAACAGTATTTTTCCAGGTGTGGTGGTACATACCTGTAATCCTAGCACTCAAGGAGGCAGAAGCAGGTGGATCTCTGAGTTAGAGGCCAGCCTGGTCTACAAAGTGAGGCCAAGGCTACACAGATAAACCCTGTCTCTAAAAACCAAAATAATAATAATTTATTTTTTTAAATATGTATTTATTTATACACGAGTGCATGTCTATGTGACAGAAGGGGGCGTCAGACCACATTATACATGGTTGTGAGCCACCATGTGGTTGCTGGGAATTGAACTCAGGACCTCTGAGAGAAGACAGTGTTCTTAACCACTGAGCCATCTCTCCAGCTCTTTACTCTTAAATAACCCATTGAGCACATCCCCTGGAGAAAAATGATTATCTTAGCCCTGTTATGCCATGATCACAGGACTCTCAGAGACCACCAGAAGACGACTCCATGCAAGAGCAAGAGAGCTTTATTATGAGAGCGATTGAACTTGAGACCCAAGTCTCACTGACGCAGCAGTAGAGAAGTGGGGGCCCGAGCCCTGAGTGAACAGCATTTTTAAAGGGAAAAACCACAAGCAGGGGGTTTCCATGACAGGGAGCAGGGGTTCATGCCTTAATGTTACAGGATTGGGTAAGAGTCAGAGGCGAGATGACCTTCTAGCTGAAGTTTAACTTACAATGGTTATTCTTCTAAACTACATCTGGAAAGTTGGGTAGAATTTTCCCAACAGATTCTCATTGATTGTTGCCAGGGAGATTGGCTCTATTTTCTATCAAGTATTTATTCTGTGATATTTCCTGGAGGCTGTTGCTAGGAGAGTTAACTTTGTTTTCTGCCAAGTGCACATTCTGTGATATTTTCTGGTACCTGAGTTCAGTTCCCGGTCAAGATAGCTCCTCATTTCAAAATGGAGTCACCCAGGCTAACTTAAACTCTTCAATCCCCAGCAGCCATCAATTGCCAAAATATTCTTCAGTAAATGGTGGCGCCTTGTGAGCCCCTCCCCATCTGCACTGGGATGTTCGTTGGTTCACCTTGTGTGTTTCTCCTGCAAGTAACAAAGCTGCAGTTAGCTCCTGAAAGCAAGGCCTGTGTCATTACCAGAAGATAGCATTTCATAGGACTTCTCTCTTCCCTCCAGATCTTATTCATTCTGCCCTCTCTTCCATGTTGTCTCCTGAGCCATAGCTCGGGATATACTATACAGATTGCTCATCAAGGGCTCGGCCCTCAACAACCACTAATCCTCAGCACTTTAGTCAGTTACTAGTGTTTGCATCAACTGTAGCACAGTGCAAAAAGAAGCTTCTCACTGGGCTCAGTGCTGCTCACCTTAATCCCGGAACTCAGGAAGCAGAGGTAGGCAGATCTCTGTGAGTTGGAGGCAAGCTGGTATGCACAGTGAGACCCTGTCTCAAACATCAACCATACCAACAGAAGAGGAAGAGGAAGAAAGAGCTTCTTTGTCTGAGGCTGAACCCTGATAGGTTCCCTCCCAGGGCCTGTGACCTAGGAGCTGTGAACTTTTGACCAGATTTCTAGTACTAGGCTTAAATTCCCTCCTGTAGCACTAGCCTCAAATTGAGTGGACAGCAGTTAGCTGTGGCCATGACATTAATGCCACTATTGTACCAGTGGGGATATCATGCCTGTCAGGTCCGTACTATAGCACACAAGGCCCACTTCTAGGCAGTCTGCTGACTTTTCTCTTCCAATGACCTGCATAACATTTTCTGGAACCGTGACGGTTAATTTCTCTGTGTCCTGCAACCAAAGTGTGTTCTATCTTCAGCACTAAAGACATTAAAAAATACTAAGTAGTTGTGTTTATTTTAAGTGAATGAGTGTTTTGCCTGCGTGTGTGTATATACACTGGGTACCTTTAAGCTTCATGCTGAGTGCAGAAGAGAGAATCTGGTCCCCTGGAACTGGGCCATCATGTGGTGCTGGGAATGGAATCTGGTCCCCTTGAAGAGCACCCAGTTCTCTAACTGCTGAGCCATCCCTCCAGCACTGATTTGTAAAGTTCATTCTTATTTATTTAATTAGTCTTAGTCTCCACGTATCTCTGTGTGCATGTGCATGCCACAACACACATATGTAGGTCCAGGGACAACTTAGAGGAGTCAAGGTGTGGGTCCCAGGGATTAAACAGGGGCTGTCAGGCTGGCAGCAAGCCCCTGAAATGCTGAGCTGTCTTGCAAGGCCCTTCTAGATTTTCTGAGGATGGGAGGGATGCCCTCCTCAGAGGCTCAACCCTTTCTAATCTCTGCCTCTGCAGGGGCCAGTGACAGCCATAGCGAAAGCTTTGGTTTTGGATGAGAGCCCGTATGGTGTCCGTGTCCACCGGTGAGCTGATCAAAGTGGACAGAGAGCCTCAGGGCAGCTGGGGATGCCAGGACAGAATCAGCACACATGTCTGTTGTAAGTAGCGATTGATATTCACTATTGATCTATCAATCTTCTGGCAAAGCTGTTGTTAATCCTAAAGAGCTGTATACCCAAATCACCACACAGACACTGGGATTTATTTAATTAACCTAGAGCACAATGCTGGGCGATAGTTGTTCCATCCTAAACTTCCAAGCCCTCATAGTTTCTACCATTCAGATTTCCCACATTACACTTGCTTTTTGTGATATATTAGGTCCAGTCCATCTTGCCACATCATTCCAAGACCTTTCCTTCTGCCTCTGTTCTCCCAGCTCTCTCCTGCCCTTCTCTCCCAGTCTTTCCTGTTTCCTTTCCCTTGTTCAACATTGTGGCTAGTTGCTTTATTTTGGCATGTTTACACAAAGTTGAGACAGGTGATGCTTAGAATAAATATTACAATGCAATGTCGGGATTGAAACCAGAGAGTCGGGGAGAGAAATGAGCACTTGAATGAACAAAGGTAAAGTGTGTACATTCCAAAAGAACATTATACCAACATGTGTCTTTCAGTTTTTCTTTCCCTCACCTAGCTCCTCCCCAGGAAATATCTGGACCCCACTGTGAGAAGAGCTGCAGCCTCAACTTCAGACCTCAGTGCCATTGTCCTAGAAGGTACCTTGGCCCATACAAAAAGGGGTTGAGAGGGATGGAGGGAGCTAAGGAGGGGGGTTGGTTGGGTTGGGCTTTCTTTCCTCTCCTTCCTCTCTGTCTCTGTGGCCCCCTCCTCTTCTCGGCTTCATATAATCTAGGCTGGCTTGGACCTTGCTATGTAGCTGGGGATATCCTTGAACTTCTGGTTTTTCTGTTTCCATTTTCTAAATGCTGGAATTACAGGCATGTACCACCATATTATCTCTCTCTCTCTCTCTCTCTCTCTCTGTGTGTGTGTGTGTGTGTGTGTGTATTTGAGTGACCTTTGTCTCACTTTCTAACCCAGGCTTTGAACTCGAGGCAAACTTCTTGCCTAGGCTGCATATTTGCTGAGAGGACAGGTGTGAGCCAACATGCCTAAGGGAGGCTGGTCTTCATTTTCTTCCTCCCTTCTCTCCCCAGCCCCATCTTTCCCATATGGGGTCAGGGCTACAGCCCTGTTCCTGGCCACTGAAGCCACCTTCTCCACAGGGCTTGAGCAGAACTAGGGTATGGTTACAAAGCTAGCGGAAGCAGCCTCATGGAGGTCCCCACTCTCCCACCATAATTTCTAATGTCCTACCCATTCCTCTCCCTTCCTTCCTCTTCTGTGGTGCTGGAGTTAACCCTAAGACCTGCTGTGTGCTAGGCTGGGGCTTTACCACCGAATCACACTGTGATTCATCCCCCAGTGCCTCACTGCGGGATTCTAGGCAGGGCCTTTACCACTGAACTGTCAGGCCCCAAAGAAGCTCAGGATAATTGGCTAACTGCTGGCAGCTAGCTACCTATGACTTTTCTCTGCTTTTCTCACCTCCGTTCTTAACATTTAAAATTAAAGTTTTTTTTTTCTGTGCCCACTCTAACTCCCAAATAATGAGATGGAGAGCTATTGTTAGGCTAGGTTGCCTAGCAACTTCTGATGTCATCACCAGCCCCTAGGAGGTGCAAGCCAGGCATGCTCCAGATGTAAGGCCAGCCCTTCACTGCTCCTTCTCTCTCTGACTTTCTTCCCAGGGGCTCTCTACCCATGCCCTTTCTCTTCTCCTATGCTCTCCCATGCCTTTATGTCTCTTTCCCACTCTGCCCTTAAATAAAGCTCTTTGTATCAGACCTGTTGAGCAGTGTATAATTTATACAGTATTACACACATTTATTAATAAGCTAGAGCACTATGGCTGGGCAGATATTGACCTATTCTAAGCCATCTGTACTGTCCTGGCTACTTCCCAGCCCTGTGCTCCATGCTTCTAGCCATCTGGTTTTGCCCTGACTACTCCTGCTCCATTTGTGTCCTCATGTCCTGGCAACCGTCTTCTTCTATTTCTCCACCCCCCCACTCTCCTGAGACCCCCAGACTGGGAATGGAAGCCCTGCCTACTGTCTCCTCTGACTGGTCATTGGCTCTTCAGCTTCTTTATTAACCAATCAGAGATAACTGGGGAGTAATTTTTACACAGCATTGAGACAGGAGGTTCCTCAATAGTAATGACAATACCACTGTTAGCATTTAGCTCACTACTGGTTCAGTAACTAACAACCTAATTATACAGAGACACACCTTAACAGCAATGTGACTGAAGGTCACCTCTACACTTGACCCTCTCTAGCCCAGGTTCTTCCCTTCCCTTCCCTTCCCTCCCCTTCCCTTCCCTTCCCTTCCCTTCCCTTCCCTTCCCTTCCCTTCCCTTCCCTTCCCCAGCTTCTGATTCCTAGAAAACCCTGCCATTTTGGACATTTTGGTCCTTGGTTTCTCTGTTGGTCCACTTGCCCTCTCTCCTCTTCTCTCTCTCTTCTTTTCACTCACCTCTGCCCTCCCTTCCCCTTTCCTCTTATGGCCCAGTTCAGTCTGTACTCCTCCAGATGCCTCTGGCTGTACTCTCCCTTAGAGCTACAAACAAAAATCTTCTCTTCAACTATATCTTGGAATGGTCATGGCATCATTTCATTCAAGAACCACAATTCTAGTCAAGTGTTTTATTACTGAATCACACCTCCAGCACCTCACTGGGAGATTCTAGGCGGGTGCTCTACTACTGAGCCACAGGTGCCTCTTACTAGGGAATTCTAAGCAAGGGAGTCTACCATTGAGCTACTACTTGCCCCTGTCTTATCTAGCATTTCCTACCCCAAATTCCAGCCTGTACTCCCCATGTGCCTCCCTGTTAGTTATTATTTAAAGAAATATGAGGCTGGGTCAACTGAGCTTCTCTGCAAGAGGTTTATTGAGTGGGTATGGAGGGAGTGGGGGAAATAGGACATGGTGAGAAGAGAAAGGGAAAGGGGGTGCCCCAAGAGAGAGAGGGAGAGAGAGAAAGAGGAGAGTAAGAGAGAGAGAGAGAGAGAAAGCAAGAGGAGAGTAAGAGAGACAGAGAGAGAGAGAGAAAGAATAAGAATGAGAGAGACCACGTGTCGGGATTGGCCTTTAAGGGGCAAGGTAACCCCACCTTTCCAGGTGTGGCCACCTGGCTGGTGACACATGATGACTTCATAAGTTGCCAGGTAACCCAGGAGCAGGTTGTGTTCTAAAATCCTAACACTCCCAGCTTCAGCCCCAACAGCTTAGGCTCTGCCCACTTACATTCACCCTGCACTCATAAAAACAACTTGCAGCTGGGCAGTGGTGGCGCACACCCTTAATCCCAGCACTTGGAAGGCAGAGGCAAGCAGCTCTCCTTGAGTTCGAGGCCAGCCTGCCTTCTGTAGTGTCTGTCTGCACCATTATTAGCTATGTGCTTCTGGGGAAACGACCCAGGCAAAGAGACACAAATTAGACGAAACGGCCAGTAAAGCAGATTCATGGAGACAGAAAGGGACTGAGAACAGGTCAGGGAGGAGTTAGTTCACGGGCACAGGGTTTGGGTTCTAACAGGACAAGGCAGTTATAGTGGGTTGGTTGGACCTCAGTGGAACCCCACCCCTAGGGAACTGCACGCTTAAAAAATGACCCAGAAAACCAGACCTGGTGGAACATGCCTGCACGCTCAGCAGTTGGTCAAGAAAGCAAGAGCGTTGCTGAGAGTTCAAGGGCTGAAAAGTGAGACCCGCCGGGCAGTGGTGGCTCGCGCCTTTAATCCTAGCATTTGGGAGGCAGAGGCAGATGGATCTCTGTGAGTTCAAGGCCTGCCTGGTCTACACAGAGTGCCAGGGATACACACAGAGAAACCCTATCTTGAAACCCTGTCTTGAAAAACAAATGGCAATTAAATAAAACGACCTGCACCTAGAAAGGAAACATTTATTTCCTGTTCTTTACACGTCTGTGCACACTAGCATTGCCTTTCCCAGCTACCGTTAGGCCACGCGCGGTCCTGACTCCAAAGAACTACATCTCCCAGAGGCCTTGCAGCTGGTGAGCGTTAACTCCTGTCGCTAGGGCGAAGAGTTCCGCTTCACCTGGCTGCTAATTAAATGGCCTGCTGGGGAGAATAAATTAAGCGGTAATTGGCAAATAATGAAGGAGGCGCAAAAGTGCCTGCTTTTATTCTTCGTCCTCCTGGGAGGAGAGTTTTGCTCTTTGCCAGTGCGATAGTGAGGCGGCGGACAGAAGATTCCTGAGCGCTGAGGCGGCGTGGAGTTGACACACTTGGGTCAGAGGGAGGAGGCTGGCACTTGGATTGCTTGGTGTAGGGCTGGAGGACACTGGGGGAGGAAGTTCGCTGGGGGAGGGGCGGGAGCCCTGGACACTGCCCAGGTTGGGCGCGGGGTGCAGCAGCTTCCCCGCACCCTAGGTAAAGGGGTGGAACTGCAAGGCTGCTGTGGATTGGCCAAGGCAGAGGTGTGCGGTAGCCGCTGATTGGCCGCGGCGGGGGCGTTTGCTGCTGCGGCGCCGCCCGACAGTTTTTGGCCGCCGTAGGGGAGGACGGCCGGTTTACCAGGCGAGAGCGGAAGATGGGGTGTGATGGAGACAAAGGCAATGTCTGTGGGGGAGAGCGTGTGATTTGGTTACTGTAGCCTTGGAAGCTTGAAGAACGTTGATCCAGTGTTGGGTCTGAGAGCAGTGGTGGCCAAAGGGTCTGAGAACATGTCCAGAATTACAGACACTGTGGTCTAACATTTCCCTTTCTCTCCCAGTATGTTTGTGCGTGCTTATCTCGGCATTATAAAGAACAAGTTAACTCACTGTGCAGAGTGAGGAGTCTTTTATCCCCCACCTATCATCCTGTTTCCCCAAATTCCTGTTCTTTTTGTTTCATTTCTTTGAGCCAAGAGTGTAGCTCTCTTACTTAGGATGCTTTCATATCTGCAGCAAATCTCCTGCCTCAGCCTTCAGAGGTCTGGGATTACAAGCGGGTGCCACCAGACCCAGCTTAAAGTGCACCTTCTCTGTACCCACTGACATTTACAGTGAAGGTTTCCTCTTAGAACGCTTTGCCCCACGGAGCACAGTTCCTTTGAAGATGCTTTGTGTGTGTGTGTGTGTGGTTATGTTGTTAGAAAATCTTTTTATAACCAGCTGTGGTGGCACACATCTTTTATCCCAGTACCCGGGAAGCAGATGATCTCCTGAGTTCAATGCCAGCCTGGTCTACAGAGCTAGTTTCAGGACAGCCAGTGCTACACAGAGAAACCCTGTCTCGAAAAAAAAAATAAATAAATAAAATAAATAAAAAATTTTTATGTGTACGTTTGTATTGCTTGCACATATATATATGGCCTGTGCATGGACAGTGGAATTCAGAAGAGGGCATAGGAGCCCTTGGAACTGGAGTGGCAGACAGTTGTGAGCTGCGGTGTGGGCACTAGGAACCGAACTCAATGCTCTGAAAGGGCAACCAGTGTTTTTAACTGTTGAGCCTTCTTTCCAACCCTTCATTTGTTTTGTTTTGAGAAAGGGTCTCACTATATAGCCATTGCTGGCCTGGAACTCATTTCGTAGGTCAGGATGGCTTTGCACTCACAGGAGATCCTCCTTTCTCCCAAATGCTGGGATTAAAGGCGGGTGTCACCATGCCCGGCAATATTTATCTATCTGTCTATCAGTCTATCTCCCTTCCTTCCTTTTTCTTTCTTTCTCTCTCTCTTCCTTTCTTCCTTTCTTTCTTTCTTTCTTTCTTTCTTTCTTTCTTTCTTTCTTTCTTTCTTTCTTTCTTTTTCGTTCTTTAGGTCTGGAGATCTTTTCTCAGTGGTTAGGACACTTCCTTAACATTCATGAGGCCATGGGTTCAGTCCTCAAGTACTCACAAGCAAAACAATAGCCAAGGTAAATGCCTGGCTGGGCCTGGGTGTGGCTGGGGAAGAGCAAGGCAGGGTGGAGGCCAGGAGGGAGAATGAATGACAGTTTTGGACAGTTCCAGCTCCTGTTCTTCACGGCAGAGCCTGGGTCCCTGAGGTCCAATCACTCAGAGCCGCCTGGCTGAAGTGAGGCCCGCAGAGAGCAGCCATCTGCGGGAGGGGGCGTGAGCAGGGCGGGGCCCGAATGTCTTTCACCAGGCCGCGCCCCAAGCGGGCACAGTTACCGGCCGCTCGGATCATGGCCGCAGCCGTACTAGGGCAGGTGGGTCCGTGGCCGCCCGGCGCTGGGGGCTCTGGGGAACCCGATAGGGGCACACTTCCGGACGGCCCTGGCGTCCAGCCTTTCCGGCTTGGCGTCATTCCTCTGTGCCTCGGGTTCCGCTGCTGGACACAGAGGCGGATGGGGCCCCTTGGAAAGGAGTACCGGGCTTTAACGGGCGGCAGAGTGGGTAGACATGAGTGGGGTGCGGGAGGTACCTCAACAGGGAGGTCGGAAGTGGGGAGCAGGGAGGAGGGCTGTAAAGGGAGGAGCACAGCGTGGAGTGGGTGCGGGGAAGTTGTGGCTGGGGCGTGCAGCCTGCACGTTTTCAGGTCCAGTCGTTCTTGGGTTCCTTTAGATAGGGGGCCCAGGATCTCTGGGACTTGACACAGGGTCTTGGCTGGGGAAGGGACTCAAGATCCTGAAACAAAAGGCATATATCTACGTGTGGAGTGTCCGAGTCGCTGTACCTGGTTTTGTAATCCCAGGCAAGCTTCAGTCTGTCAAAATTACCAAGATTTTTCCAGGCAAGAGCACTTCAGTCGGTGCTTACCGATGGTGTTAGCAGCAGCAGTTTTGGAGAATCTGTGATCTTTGTTTTTTCGAGGCAGGGTTTTGCTGCGTAGCCTTGGCTGTCCTGGAACTCGCTCTGCAGACCAGGCTACCCTCGAACTCAGAGAACTCTGTGCCTCTGTCCTGGGATTTCAGTCTTGCGCCATCACTGCGTAGCTTGAGAGTCTGTGATCTTAAGAGAACGTGATTTGTAAGTGAGGGTGCAAACAACCGCCATACCCTGGGGGAAACGCTTGTTAGGTCGCGCCGGACTCTGAAGCTCTTAGCCCAGGCTGGTGAACTCCTGAACTGACCTTTAAGTGTCCCAGTTCTTGAGTGACAAGACAGAAATGTTCTAGACATTGTCGTAGGATATGACCGGGACAGTGTAGACTCTGATAGTGCGGTGCCATACTGGACCAGTCCCCAACTCTAATGGGCTAGATCAGGGCTCTGAGGAAGACAGTTTTATCCTGTAATGGAGATGCTCTGAACAGGAGCCTGCTCAGATCTGTGGAAGCAAAGAGAAGATTGCCGGCTAGGGTTTTGGCAAGGATATCTTGCAGGGACCAAGCCTAGACTGACTTTGGGGTAGCTCTCGGGTCTGAGAGAAACAGCCAAGGACAGTCCTAGGCTGTAGAGGAGGAACAGGTGTTTACAGTGTGGCAGGAGACAGCCCATGGCTCTACAAGGGATGGTCCTGAGGTGACAGGTTGTAGTACAAAGAACACTGGACTTCTACAAGTCTGGAGAGTCTATTCTTTGATGAGGACAGCCTGGAATTTGATGAGATGGCATGGCGTAGGGACAATTGTTTGAGACAGGACAGCACTGCACTATGATAACTACTTTGCTGACCTGTGGTGGGAGAATGGAACTTTGACCAGACCATCCTGATAATTGATGGACACCTGGGCTGTATTGAAATTCAGCAGTTCAAGGCTATCTGGTACATGCAAGGATATCACACAGAACCATGCCCTGCACACTCCCACTAATTTCATTAATTTATTTCTTCTTCTTCTTCTTCTTCTTCTTCTTCTTCTTCTTCTTCTTCTT
>NW_026592509.1:1057806-1088358 GCF_907164565.1 Psammomys obesus | reverse complement strand
TTCTTCTTCTTCTTCTTCTTCTTCTTCTTCTTCTTCTTCTTCTTCTTCTTCTTCTTCTTCTTCTTTTCTGGTTTTTTGAGACAGGGTTTCTCTGTGTAGCCTTGGCTGTCCTGGGCTCGCTTTGTAGACCAGGCTGGCCTTGAACTCTTTTGGTATCTCTTGTCCTCTGTTTCTTTTTTGTGAAACAAGGTCTCACAATGTAGAGCAAGTTAACCTTGAACTCAGCGATCTGCCTGCCCCTGCCTCCTGAGAGTACTGGGATTAAACCCATGTGCCACTACACCCTGGTCCCTCATTTATTATTAATATTATTACTGTTATTGAGACAGGGTCTTATAAAGGCCAGGCTGGTCTCAAACTTGCTACATAGTCAAGAATGGCCTTGGATTCCTAATCCTTCTTCTTCCTTTATCTCACAAGTTCTGGGATTGCAGGGTTTATATGATGCCAGAGAAGAAATAAACCCAAGGATTGGGGCTGGAGAGATGGCTCAGTGGTTAAGAGCACTGTCTGTTTTTCCAGAGGACCTGGGTTCAATTCCCAGCACCCACATGGTAGCTCACAGCTGTCTGTAACTCCAAGATCTGACGCCCTTACACAGACATACATGCAGGCTAAACGTCAATGCACATAAAATTAAAAACTAAATAAACCCAGGGACTCCTGCCTGCTAGGCAAGCATTCTGCCAGCTGAGCACGGCCCCAGCTGCATCTTACTGTTTCTTCGTCTCTGTATCTCCTTTCTTTCCTTCTTTAGGTCTGGAGATGTTTTCTCAGTGTTTAGGACACTTCCTTAACATTCATGAGGCCATGGGTTCAGTCCCCAAGTACTCACAAGCAAAACAATAGCCAAGGTAAATGCCTGGCTGGGCCTGGGTGTGGCTGGGGAAGAGCTAGGCAAGGTGGAGGCCAGGAGGGAGAATGAATGACAGTTCTGGACTGTTCCAGCTCATTGCTCAGCTTCTGGCTCACTGGCTTACAATTTTTTTTTTGTTTGTTTGTTTGTTTCCTCTGCTCTTCTGCCTCCATGCTGGCTGCCCTACCCGGGGTGGTGATACTGGGCAGGCTTTGTGTCATCACAGAGACACGAGAGCTTGTTGCTCCTCGGGGACCCCAGAAGCCCTGCATACCACACCGTTAAGACCTGAAGGCTGGGAGACAAGGGCAGAGCTGGTAAAGTGCTTGCCATACAAGCCAGCAGGCCCAAGTTTGAACCCTGGGACTCACTCTTTTTGTTGTTGTTTTTGTTTTGTTGTGTTGTGTTTTTTAGACAGGGTTTCTCTGTGTAGCTCTGGATGTCCTGCAATCTACTGTCTAGATCAGGCTGGTCTCAGACTCAGAGATTCACCTGCCTCTGCCTCCTGAGTGCTGGGACACCATCACACATCGTGACTCACTCTGTGTTGCTGGTGAGGTAGAGACTATAGGATGTCTGAACCAACTGGCAAGCTCCAGAAGCCAGTCAGAGTCCCTGTCTCAAAAAAGCAGGACGGGCTGGGGGTGCTAGCCCACACCTTTGATCCCAGCCTAGGTCGGCAGAGACAGGTGGATCTCTGTGGATTTGAGTCCAGCCTGGTCTACAGAGTGAGCTCCAGTACAGCCAGGGCTATATAGTAAGACCCTGTCTCAACACAAACAGGGTGGAAATCACCCTAGGAATGACATCTGAATTTGTCCTCAATAGGCACATCCACAAATACACACATGTACTGTCACACACGCTTTCCATGCGCATCTTCTCTGAGCCAGATGTGGTGGCACACGTGCCTGGCATCGCAGCTAATGCAGAGCGTAAGGCAGGAATATCCTAACTGTAAGCACAGGGATATAGAGTGCATTTGATGGCAGTGGGCAACTTAGTGAGACCCTGGCTCAATCTTCCTCGCCTCTAAAAAAAAAAGAAGAAAATTTTCGGGGACTAGAGAGATGGCTCAGTGGTTAAGAACACTGACAGCTCTTCCAAAGGACCCAGGTTCAATTCCCAGCAACTACATGGCAGCTCACAACTGTCTGTTACTCTAGTTCCGGGTGTCTGCCACCCTCAGACACACATACAAGCAGGAAGAGCACCAGTGTACATAAAATACATGAATAATTAAAAATGAAAAAGAAAAAAATTCTTCCTGGCTCAAACTTACCCATAAAACATGGGAGACTCACCTATTGACCAGTGACCTCTGCTGACCTCTCCCATTGCAGTGATCATCATCGGCAGGAACGGGCTGTTACCCTGTCTTCCTCAACTTCAGGACCCAGCTGCCTCTCCGGGTTCTGATGAGAAAGGCACAAAGTCAAAGGTCAACAGGAAGGAGACCCCATCCCGCACACAGCCAGTCCTAAATTCCATGCTAACCGTAGGGAGGGTCAGCAGGCAAAGTGCAATGAGCGTTCTCGGCGGTAGCACATGGCTGCCTTCAGCTGGTGACAGTGAAGAACACCGCATTACTGCCCGCTTGATAGGACCCCTGTGTCTGAGAGAGGAGGGCTGGAATAGTGGGTCTGAGGGAGGAAGGTTAAGGAGGACCACTGGGTCAGGAGGAGGAAGAGGTCTGGAGTCTGGAGCTCTGGGTCTGAGGGATGACGGCCAGCAGCCTGGTCCCCTGGGTCTCTGGGAGTGGTCTGGGGTCCAGGCTGCAGAGTTCTGGGATAAACAGGACCTATTCTTTTCTAACTCTCATCAGATTTTGGGCCCCCCGAGCCCGGACTGTTCCCTTACCTGTTCAGCTGTCCCTGGTTGTTGTTTGTCTAAGCTGGTTACAGGCTGAGGTCAAAGTTCTCTAGTGGGAGGCGCTCCTCTGTCGACTTTGCCCTGTGTGGTGGAGGGGCCGGGACTGACTTTGGTCTTTCTAGGAATAGCCATCCCAGTGGGGACTTGGGCAGAGTAGAGGGACAATGCTGGCATCAGGGGCCTTCCAAACGAGGTGGCAAAGGGGTGCCAGGACCTCTGCTCTTATTGGCTCTTTCTTTGGTTCTGTTTCTCTCTCCACCCTAGGTCTGGGCCCGAAAACTTCTCCCTGTCCCCTGGGTTCTGTGTGGGCCCAGAAGATGTGTGTCCTCCAACTTCAAGGTAAAAGGAGAACCATGGCTCTAAGGGAGGAAGCCTGGAGTCTGTGCGCCTGTGTCTGAGGGAGGACAGGCCTCACCTGCATGTAGGCATCTCTTTGAGGCCATCCAGTTGTCTGCTCTCAGGTTCTGTGAAGGGTTAACACTGTTGCTTTGGTGCCTCCTCGTTTCTGTGGGTCTGAGGCCGAGGTCCCCTGAAGCTGTAGTCTTTCAGGTTGGTGACTCCAGATCCCTGAGATGCTCTCTCTCTCTCTCTTTCTCTCTCAGGCTGCAGATCTCCAGGTTCAGGTGACCGGGGAGCCACAGAAGAAGCCGGGCCCTAGCCAGCCGCTGCTGTTCGGAAAGACATTTACAGACCACATGCTGATGGTGGAGTGGAACAGGAAGACAGGCTGGGGCCCTCCAAGGATCCAGCCCTTTCAGCACCTGACGCTGCATCCCGCCTGCTCTGCCCTGCACTACTCCCTGCAGGTGGGAGGCTGCTTCTGTCTCCCACCCAGCAGCATCTGCCTTCTGCTTTGCATCTGACTGAGTTCAGCTCTCTGAGTGCTTTGCACATTGCTTCCTCTGTGGCTCTGTCATCTTTTCCTGCAATTGCCTGTGTCTTGGGACACAATCAAGGTGACAGTCATGTCTGAGAGGAGCAGATCTTGCTTTGCTGGAACTCAGTGCTCTGAAAGAAAGTGGGGTCACAGGAGGGGACAGCTTATGCAGGCAGAAGAGCTAGGTTGGCAGGCACTGTGAGGTCTCAGTGTGGCAGAGGAGGCCTAGGATGTCATCAGGGCCACGGAGATGAGGAGTCTGAGCAGGGACAGGGCCAGCCTGGATATGCTATGAGGAGGAGTCTGAGCAGGGACAGGGCCGGCCTGGATATGCTAAGACCCTCGCAGACTGTGGGGAACTGGTAGAGTTCCGGCACTCAGGACTTTGAGGCAGAAGGACTGCAGGATTGTGAGGCTAGCCAGGCCTAGAATGAGCCCCTAAGCTGGAGTCTTAGGGTCTAGTAACCTGATTTTCCTGTGACAATCCTTAGGGAGTCTTGCCATCTCTGCTGCTGCAGCATGGCAGTCCACCTGACGGTCCCCTCAGTAGACGGTCCCCTCAACAGATGGTCCTCTACTGCTTGGTGTTTGTTCTTTCCAGCCTTGAGACAGAAAGAATGTTGCAATAAGGACCAGGTGCCCTTATCACTTCCTCTGAGTGCAAGTGTGCCTCTGCCCAGTTTCTACTGCTAGCAGGTCAAAGGGCATGCATACATTATTCCCTTTAGAACTTGTCAGTTTCACTGCCCAAGCCTGTTTGAGAAAATTTCTAATAGCCAAAGAGTTTTTAAAAGTTCTCAAAGTTGCTGGGCAGTGGTGGCACAGACCTTTAAACCCAGCACTTGGGAGGCAGAAATAGGAGGATCTCTGTGAGTTCAAGGCCAGCCTGGTCTACAAAGTCCAGGATGGCCAAGGCTACACAGGGAAACCCTGTTTTGAGAAAAAAACAAAAAACAAAAAACAAAAAACAAAAACAAAAAACAAAAAACAAAAAACAAAAAAACCCAAAAACAATATGTAGGAGGATTTTGTATAGTAAGTGAACTTTTTTTCTTGCACAGGGTGTTTTTGAGACTAGAGCTCACCCTGGGGCCAGGCTTCCGTCAAGCTGGCCTTAACTGAGCATGCTCTCCTCCCTCCGCCCCTGAGTAGCTGAGATAAGAGGCCTGGACTACATGCCTGCCTTGCCCTGTGCATTTTGAGTCTTCATGTCTTTCCATCACTTGGCCCTTTTCTGTCTCCATGTATATCTGTGTGTCTCTTGCTACTGTGAGATGCAGCTCTGAGCACCCCTCCCCTGCCTGTCCCCGCAGCTCTTTGAGGGCTTGAAAGCATACAGAGGCAGGGACCATCAGGTACGCCTCTTCCGGCCCTGGCTCAACATGGACAGGATGCTACGCTCTGCACAGCGCCTCTGCCTGCCAGTGAGTGGCCAGTCTGTCCTAGGAGAGAGGGCAGAGGGTGGTAGGGAGAATCCGGACCCCTGACCCCTGTGGATCCACACAGGGCTTTGACAAGCAGGAGCTTCTGGAGTGCATCCGCCGGCTCATTGAAGTGGACAAAGACTGGGTTCCTGATGGCAATGGAACCAGCCTCTATGTGCGGCCTGTGCTGATTGGGAATGAGGTGGGCACCGCGGCGAGAGCTGCTAGCCTGACGACCTGCACTTCCCTAGCAGGGGAACACAATGGCTGAGCCTGGACCCCGGGTTCTGAGGGAGGAGGCTGGGCCCGGAGCTCTGGGGCTAGGGGAGGAGGAGGCTGGAGTGTGGGCTTGTTGCTCTGATGCTGCTCTCCCCATCATAGCCCTCTCTGGGAGTCGGTGTGGTCACACAAGCCCTTCTCTTCGTCATCCTTTGCCCTGTGGGCTCCTACTTCCCTGGAGACTCCATGACACCTGTCTCGCTCCTGGCCGACCCCACCTTCATCAGAGCCTGGATGGGAGGGGTTGGTGACTACAAGGTGGGGGGGTAAGTAGCTTTCTCCACCCCCAGGTAGTTGTGCCCTGGAGGGGGAGATGCTGTGAAAGGATGGGCAAGAGTGCTCCCTGCACTTAGACAGAGTGCGCCCTGCGCTTCCTGGTTGGGGCTCTCCTGGGTGCTGGCATGGAAAGCTATTGTCACTGGCTCTGTGTGTGGGCCCTGGGCTTTCTTTGTGTCCCTGATGCCTGACACTAAAGGTGAAAAGAGAATGGGTTATCTCCCCTACGAACAGATGGGCTTACAGATGGGAGCATCGTGGGGAAGACCAAAACTGAGCCCCTGGAAATACCTAGAAAACAAGGTTACCCTAAGCGTTCTCTTCTCTTTCCGGTCACCTGCGCTGGGCCGTCTTGCGTGCATAGCTCCCGATATTACTTGGGCCTCAGTCCCCATTCTGACCCTGTGGACTTCCCACCATTCTATGTTGCCGAAGGCGCTGGCACAGTATATTGTGAGGAGGTGGCTAAGTCTCCTGGGATCAGGTCAGGTGCAAGCTACTGGCTGGCATGTTGGAACAAGGAAGTGTGGCCACACAGGGAGGTTATTCAGGTCCTCTCAGAACACATCCATGAGGTCTTCTGGGTATCAGGCCATGTGTTGGCTGCAGCTGGTGATGGATGAGGCAAAGCCAGCCCCATCCCTGGGGGCAGCTGGGCTGGTGGGCACCCTGGTGTCCAGTTCTGCCAGCTCTAATGTAGGTTCGCAGGCTCTTGTGAAAGCTCCATAAAAGAGGTAGCACGTCATCTGTGGTTTCTTGGCTATAAAGGTAGTAAGAGAAGCCAGGCATGGTGGCATCCAGCCATGTATGCCACACAGTCATAGCTCCTCAGTAGCCTGAGGCAGGAGGACTACAAAAGAAAGCTTGGGGTGGGGCCATGGACTAGCAATACAGCTTAGCTAGAACCCCTCAGTCAGGGGCTGGGGGTGTGGTTTAGTGGTAAGAATATTTACCTAGCATGTGTAAGATCCTGAGTTCAAACCCCATTACCCAAAGAAAAAAAGTGGTCCCCCTTCCTTCCTTCCTTCCTTCCTTCCTTCCTTCCTTCCTTCCTTCCATTTTCTTTCGTTTTTCAGGACAGGGTTTCCCTTTGTAGCCTTGGCTGTCCCTGGACTTGATTTGTAGACCAGGCTGGCCTCAAACTCAGAGATCTGCCTACATCTTGCTAGGATTACAGGAGTGCACCACCATGCCCAGCAGCAGTCACTAACACAGGGCCCTCCTAAGTGGGCTATCGGGATAGGATCGCAGTTGGCACAGGGAGACAGACAAGACCAGTTTTTGCACAAGACTCAGCATAAGCTGTGATCCTGTCCCAGAACAGTGGGAGCATCCTATGAGTAAGAGGCAAAGTCTGGTTTGGGTAACACACTGCAGGTGGAAACAGGATGAAAGCCCGTCTGGGGGTGCACAGCTGTAATCCCAGCTCCCGGGAGGACCAGGGAGGACCAGCGACAAGAGGACCAGGAATTCAAGAATAGCTTCACTACGTAGGGATTTTGAGGCCAACCTCTGCTACCAGAAACCCTATCTCAAAACAAAAACAATCAGCTGAGTGTGGAGACACACGCCTTCAATCCCAGCATTCCAGAGGCAGAGGCAGCCTGGTCTTCAGAGTGAGTTCCAGGTCAGCCCGGGCTGCACAGAGAAAGCCTCTCAAAAACAGAACAAAACAAAACAAAAAAGAGAAGTAGAGTAAAGCAAGCAAAAGAATTGGGATTTTAATCTCAGCAGGTAGAGAAAGGAGGAACTGGAGGCAGAAAAGGGCACCAACCAGGAAGGGCCCCAATCTTGACCCCAACCATTAGGTTAAGAATTCTGCGCTGCAGGGTGGAGAGTCGCAGGGGGGCCGAGGTGACAGTGTTGCTGGGAGTGTGGGGAATTCTTTGCCTAGTCTGAGCAGGCTGTCCTCCAGGAACTACGGGCCCACCGTGGCTGTGCAGCAAGAAGCCCAGAAGCAGGGCTGCGAGCAAGTCCTCTGGCTGTATGGGCCAGACCACCAGCTCACCGAGGTGGGCACCATGAACATCTTCATCTACTGGACTCATGAGGACGGGGGTGAGCCAACTCACGACCTAACCGGCACCCTGTATGACCACCGGCCTAATTTTCGGGGGTCCTGGGCAGGTGGC
Source organism: Psammomys obesus (assembly GCF_907164565.1). Taxonomy (NCBI): domain Eukaryota; kingdom Metazoa; phylum Chordata; class Mammalia; order Rodentia; family Muridae; genus Psammomys; species Psammomys obesus. The sequence continues at coordinate 1,080,642 of NW_026592509.1, read as the reverse complement.
TTCTAAAAGGGGAGACCATTTAAGGGTCACCACCTGCCATCCCCAACAGTGCTGGAGCTGGCAACCCCCCCTCTGGACGGCATCATCTTGCCCGGAGTGATTCGACAAAGCCTGCTGGATCTGGCCAGGACTTGGGTAGGGCATCCTGAGGCCGCAGTGTCTGAGCTGTGGTGGGGTCAGGGCCCACGGTCATGCCCTCTGTTTTTCCCAGCAGCCTTAGGGAGGGAATGATGGTGGTCTCCAGCCGGTCAGGAGGCTGGGTTCCGGAGTGTTTCCGCCCCCTTGTTATGCAGGGTGAGTTTCGGGTGATAGAGCGCAAGGTCACCATGAAGGAACTGAAGCGGGCGTTGGAGGAGGGCCGGGTGCGCGAAGTCTTCGGGTCAGGCACTGCTTGTCAGGTCTGCCCGGTGCATCAGATCCTGTTCGAAGGCAAGGTGAGGAGGAGCTGCCAGGGTAGGTGGGAGAGAGAGGGAGAGTGCCCCATCCTCATGGCCCCCTTCCCCCAGCAACTCCACATTCCCACCATGGAGAACGGGCCGGAACTCATCCTGCGCTTCCAGACGGAGTTAAAGGCTATTCAGGTGAGCTCGTGGGCATGGGAGCAACAACTCTAATTGAAGGATCCTTCCCTCTGAATAGCTCTGGCCATTAGGGAATTTTCTGTGTTTCATGAATCATAGGCCCCTTGCCATGAGTCTCTGCTGCTCTGGGTCCTAAAGACAGAACCCTCTTTTTATGAGCCTCTGGGCCATTGGCCCCACAAATGGGCCTCCCACGACTCCCTGGGGCTCTTGGCTGTTCCTTTGGCGCGGCAAGCTTCCTCCCTTGCCTCTCCCTGGCCTGGAAGGCTTCCTCCAACAAGTCTCTGGAGCATTCCCATTATTGTGAGCCAAGAGGGTTTCCAGAGAACCCCTGGGCTCATAAACTGGACCTGAGGTGACTGGGTATCCTGGCCCCATGTTGGCCCCTAGCACTCACTACACATCTGAGCTGAAAATGCCTTTTCCCAAGAGCCTTCAAGGCCTTGCAACTCGCAGCGTATATGTCCCCTTGGAATTGTGGGCGGGCCTCCGGGTCAAGGACTACACTTCCCATAAGGCAAGTCAGCTTTCGATGCTGCAGGGTTTGCTAGGCGTTGTAGTACAGCTGTCTCAATGCGGCAACTCTGTTGTCCGGCAGTATGGAGCCCGTGGCCACGATTGGATGTTTCCGGTGTGACGCTGTGAGCTGTGCCCTCACTGGTTGGATCCGCTGGTCATGCCGTACAGCGTCCTCGCCTCCCAGAGACTCACAAGTGCAATAGAAAAAGGTCTGACCGGACAGCTGGGACTCTGGCGCCCTCATGTGGTCGCTGCACTCCAAAGCCTTAGGGGCGGGACCCAGGCAATTTCCCCCGCCCCCCCGTCCCTCCCCCCCCCCCCCCCGGTCCCGCGCTTAAAATTTTGGGTCTCAGGGCTCAGCTGCTCCTTGTCTTGGTGTTCAAGGACGAACTGTGGCCTCGTCTCTATCTCCGTTCTCAGGCCGGATCCCCGGTGCTCTCCGCTGTTCATTTTTTTCTCTCTGTATTTGCTGCAATTTTGAAATAAAACGCCAAAGAACAAGACGTTGGCTGCCATGCTCAAAGCGCCGCCCTGGGACCCTGCTGGGGTCTTAGTATCAGGGATCGCTTGGGACTTCTCTGACCTGAGAGTTCCTCCTGTGCTTTAGTATCGAGCCCTGTTCACTGGATTCTCCCTGCACTCCCGCCCTCGGTCGAGCCTCACTATGGCCACTCCAGAGCTCCAGGGTCTCTTCCCTTCTCACAGTTCACTGGTGTCCAAGCCCTGTTCCCGGAGCCCCGACCGCGCTGTCCCTTCTTGTGTCCCCTTTAGCCTGACTTCCTGGCCTGCTCTTCTGCCTGTCTGTGTCCTAGCTTCCTCTTGGCCTCCCGGCCCTCATCTGCTCCCTCTAAGGGCTGTGTCTATGACTGTGCCTCTCAGGGATGTGAGCTCCCAGTGAGAGCAAGGCAGGCCACTCCAGAAGTGAGGCCCCAGTTCTCTGCTGCAGAGTTAGAAGGATCACAGCCCTGTTCCCATCCTCTCTTGTGGGTCTATGGGTCCCAGTCCTCGCCTCTTCACGCATATGAGCGCCCAGAGGGAAGAGATTAAGACCTAACATCAGATCTGGGCGCAAACCCTGCCTGTTTTCTGCTGGCTTTGATTTGGGGCTTGCCATCTTATTGCTGAACAAATTGTCCAGAGCAAGCGAGAGTCTGCAGGACGGTTTGGCAGATGTGATCCGGCAAAGCGCAGGCTTGGGGTTGGGGTTCCGGTTTCTCAGGGTACCAACGGACCCATTGCCACATCTCACTCCCTTTTGCCAGTTATTGCTCAAGCAAAGGTTCGGGGCCAAGGGGACCCAGGAGAACACTTGCAGGCCCCTGGAAGCTTGCGTTCTCCCACTGGCTCAGTCTTTCAGTACAAATCCTTGTTTCTGGCCAGGCCGCAGGGCTGCACACTTTCAATCCCAGCACTTTCCAGGCAGAGGCAGGAGGATCTCTGTGAGTTCCAGCTGGGCTACACATCGAGTCCAGGACAACCAAAGCTCCACAAAGAAACCCTGTCTCGAAAAACCAAAACAGGCAGACAGACGACAGACAGACAAAACCCCCAACAACTATTAAAACAACAACACACTTTTGTCAGGTCATTTACAGCTGCAGTCATAACTTCTTGTCATAACTTGGCTTCCTCATGACTTCCCTGTGGACAGAGGGGGCTCGAAAGTGGCTCACTCATTCTATACACAGAGCCTGCTCAGTCCCTTTATGAAATGACCTAGAAAGGGCAAGTAGCTCTACCCACTGAGCCAAATCCTGGCCCTTAAACTTGGGTTTTGAAGGTCATCTATTTTGTTAGAGCAGCAAGTAAGGTTGATTAAACAGATGAGTAGTCATGTAACGGGTTAAATGTTAATTTTGAAATGCACCGATATTTGTTTCTTATCTTACGTGTTTCTCTGCTGTGCCTGCATGAACAGCCACAGCACATATGTGTGCTTGCTGCCTAGGAAGGTCAAAACCCACCAGAATCTCTGGAGTTGGAGTTACACATAGTTGTGAACTGGCATGTTGCTCCTTAGAACTGAACCTGGGTCCTTTGGATAAGCAGTCAGTGGTTTTAACCACTGTGCCACCTCTGTAGATTTTTTTTTTTTTAAATCAGCATTTTGCAATGTAGCCTAGACAGGTCTCATACATGAGTGAGTGCATATATGTATAGCACACATAGATAGGTCTGTATAGATTATACACACACGCATATGGAAAGGAAACAAAAGCTTGGGGGCTGTTTTGTTTGTATGTTTTTCGAGACAGGTGCCTTGGATGTCCTGCACTCACTTTATAGACCAGGCCGGCCTCACACTCACAGAGCTCCCTGCCTCTGCCTCCCCAGATGCCGCCATGCCCGGCAGGAAAGTGTTTTAGGTTTTAAAGTTACATGTATTTATCTGTTGTGTGTATGCCCCTGCTTTGTGGAGGTCAGATGGCGGCTCTCAGGAGAAGATTCTCAGGAGGCCCAACCGAGGCTGTCAGACTTGGCAGCCTTTACCTGCCAGGGCTTCTCACTGGCCACAAACCAAAGGCTTAAAACGGGAGGAAATCTATGAACCTGAGCCTTGGGGGACGGCCGGCTCAGACTCTGCCGGCCGAGTGGCGCCGCCTGGAGGCCAGTGGGGGCACACTGTTGGAAAGAAAGGGTGGTGTTTTAGTTGTCCTCAGACAGGGTAGCCCTGGCTTCAGACTTTAGGCATGAAATCCCGTAACTGCAATCACAGTGCTCTGGATGTGGGGAGTGGAGGACCAGAAGTTCAAAGCTTTCCTTGGCTACACAGGAAGTTCAAGTTTCAAAACAAGAACAATAAAGAAAAGATGATCAGCTAGGCTTTTACTAACATTGGGTACATTAATTTTTCCTCCCAAATTTTATATATAATTTACTTAGTTATTTGAGATGGGATGCCTCTGACTGTCCTGAAAACTCTCTTTGTAGATCAGGCTGGCCCTGAGCTCACAGATGTCCGCCTGCTTCTGCCTCCTGAGTGCTTGGATTAATAAAGGCATGTGCCACCATGCATGGATGTATGTGTGTGTGTGTTTTGCAGGCACTTGAGTGTGCATCTTCTGTGTCCATCCATGCTTTCGTGCAGGGCCAGAACAGGAGATGAAGTGTCTGCCTCTACCACCTTCTACCGTGTTCACTCAAGACAGAGTCTCCCGCTGAACTGAAGGTTCATCATTTCGGCTGACTGTCTAGGGAGTTGGGATTGGCCCCTCTGTCACCCAACGCTAGGCTTACATGCATGTGTAGCCATGCTCGGCTTTTTACACGGGTGTAGGAGACTCTAACTCAGCTTCTCAAGCTTGAATGTCAACTGCTTTTACCCACTGAGCATATCCCCAGGCCCTGTTTTGTTTTTTTTTGGGTGTCACATTCAAGGTGGCCCAAAACTCACTATGAGGCAGAGGATAACTTTGAACACCAGATCCTCCCGTCTCTACCCTCCCCCTCCAGCCACCAAGCACTGGTGCACAGGTAACCTTTATTCACATTGAAATAAGGTGTGTAATGTTGGGTTCAAGGTGGAGACCGAGAAAATTCACTCCAGATACAGAAGCTTAAAATGGAAGCTTTATTTTCTGAGCTCAGGGAGGCGGCCAGTTTGGGATCTGAAACACGTCCTGGGAAGGAGATTGCGCAGCATTTTCAAACGATGGGAGCCCAAAGCAGGGGTGGGGGTGTAGCCTTGTCCAATCACATTTTGACACAAGGGGTTGATCAAGGGAGTTTCCATCAGTCAGGACAGGAGTAGGTCCCCGGGCCTGGGAACGTGAACTTGTTTGACCCTGCCAGCAAGATGCACAAGTTGTCCCTGAGATGGCTGGACTCAGACAGACAACTGTCTCCTTACAACAGAGGCTGTTCAGCCATTGGGGAGTCATCAATAGGGCCCGGGAGCTTGAATTTAGTTAGCTTCTCCCTGTGAGTAAATGCAGTCTGAAAACAAAATGGCAGTACTTACAATGAGTTTCTTTTGCTCGCTCCCAGCATGTCTCTGTATATTTGATTGTTAGTTACTGAACTGGTAGTGCGCTAAAAGTTAACAGACTCTGGTATTTTCATCACTATTGAGGAATCTCCTGTCTCAATGTTGTGTAAAAATTACCCTCCAATTATCTCTAATTTTATAAAGAAGTTGAAGAGCCAATGACTGGGCAGAGGAGACAGTAGGCAGGGCTTCCATTCCCAGTCTGGGGGTCTCAGGTAGAGAGAGAGGAGTAGGTATCCATGCCCTGGGGAAGAGGTCACTATGGGGAGTCGCCAAGAGGACAAAGATGGAGCAAAGGTGGCCAGGGAAAGAGGACAGGAAACAGGATAGATAGAAGTAGGCCAGGCTACCATAGACGGGTCAGAACAGACCGATATCTGCCCGGGTATGGTGCTTAAAGCTTATTAATAAACGTTAACAGGTCCCCGCCTCATTATTTGGGAGCTAGAGCAGTCATCAAAAAAAAATCCTTACATCGGCATCTGGAGCAAGAACTTACAGAATTCAGGCTTAGACTCTAGATTTGGCAGGCATTAGACCAAAGGTTCTGGGATGCAGAGCCGGTTTCTTAGCAACTGAAAAGCTGATGGGCTACTGTGCAGCAGGAACTTCCCAGAGCTGGGGTGGGCAGGCATAGCGCCCTTCCCCAGAGCTTGAGAGGCTGGGGACAAAGCGAGGGTCCTGCAGAATCCCCGCTGTGCACCACCGGAGCTGCTGCAACACAGAGACTTCAGAGAAGCCAAAGGCAGGTAAAGTCACCCTGGCCACTCTGCCAGAAAGGCCGGTGGGTGGAAAGGTTCTCCCAAGGTTGGCACAGTGGGTTGTCCCCATCTGAATATAGACAGTCATGGAAAGAAATAGTAAGTTTAAATAATAAAGTAAACTCTCCTTAAGAAGTAGAAATGCAGAGAAATTTAAAAGTAGATGTTTCCCATATTAAAAAATGGAAGATGGAGAGATGACTCAGAGGTTAAGAGCACTCGCTATTCTTTCCAAGGTCCTGAGTTCAATTCCCACCACCCACATGGTGGCTCACAACCATCTATAACAAAATTTGCTGCCCTCTGCTGACGTGTAGGCACACATGCAGGCAGAACACTGTGTAAATAAATAAATAAATCCATTTTAAAAACGGAAAAGGCTGAAGAAGAGGGCATTTGGACCCAATATAGTTTTGTTTTGAATGTCAACATTGAAATAATTAAATGTTCAGCAATGACTGCAATTTTATATATCCTATTTAAGAGATGAGAAGGGGAAAAAAAAACTCTTAGAGAAGGAAAAGACTAAAAATGTAAATGCCAGAGTGGAGACAATGGAAACGAGTGTAATGGAAGTTTTGGTTTCTTTAAAAACTCAGTTATATTAGGTAAAAATGTTTTAGTTTTAATCTGAAGTGTGGGATATTGGGCTTTTGGTTGGTCCACAGCTGATAATTACCTGGTAGAGGGGTGTGGGCCTTACCAGCTGGTGTTTGTGAAATTCTGAGGACTCTGGGACAGTATAAATACCAAAGCCCAGAGAGGAAGGAGGACTTCCAGGAGACGGAGGAAGGAGGATGGAGGCTGCGTGTTCCTCTTCTTGCATCTGTCTTTGGCTGTGGCAGGACTGCTGGAAATCCTGACCACTGAGATTGATATTTTCCCAAACAACCCTAATCAGCTGGAACTAAGCCTAAAAAGATCCATGCCCCCGTTCACTTCTAACCTTCTTTCTCTCCTACCTAGGGTTAGGGGGGTGGAAGGAAGGTAGAGTTTCATTTGAGTTAAGGAACCTCAAATGAAAGAGTTTAAAAAACAGCACCCACAGACAGGCATGGTGGCACATGCCTGCAGTCCTAGCACTCTGAGAGGCAGAGGCAGGCAGATCTCTGAGTTCTGGTCCAGCCTGGTCTACAGAGTGAGTTCCAGGGCAGCCAAGGCTACACAGAGAAACCGTGTCTTGAAAAACCATATTAAAACAAAAACAACACAACAACAACAAAAACAAAACAAACAAACAAAACTCAGCATCTACGAAAAAGATTGAAAAATCATGTAATTCAGAATAAAGGAGCCTTAGAGGACTCCAATCTTAAAGTCTACACTGCCACCTTGTGACGAGATTTCAGAATGGCAGCCCGTTGAGACGTTAGCGGGCTCAGCTGTGAACCATCATAACGGACTAGATGTTATAATTTATATTGTCAATAATCAATTAGTAGATGAAGGTCTATATTAAGAATTAAAAATACAGATCTGTACAATGTCACTTTAAAGCAACATCATCCACTAGCGAATGTGTTTCATTTTACAGAGTTCGGGAAACTGAGAAATGTGCACCTACTGTTGACACATAGTCAGGATTTCAATGGGTGGACTTGGAAATTACACATTTGTTAGAAGTTATGGCAATGATGGGGGTGTCTTTGCAGATCAAGACTGACAGTGCTCCGGCATATGTCTCTAATAAAATGAAACAGGTTTTGCATATTATAATATGAAGCATATTACAGGTAAACCACACAACCCTACAGGACAAACAGTTGTGGACAGATCTAATCCTACTTTTAAAAAGATGCTGAATAAGCAAAAGGGGTAACAAGGACCCCCAGAGGTAGATTATATAATGTTTAAAAATTAATTTTTAATGCTAATGAACAAAAAACAACAGCTGCTGAAAGACATTGGTTCATTTAAAAAAAAAAACCTGCTGAATTAGATGAGCCTGTGTATTTTAAGAATGTCTTAGCTTCAGAATGGAATGCAGGGAATGTGTTACACTGGGGAAGAGGTTTTGCATTTATTTCAACAGGATAAGAAACAGTATGGATTCCATCCAAATTAATAAAAATCAGATATGACCAGGGGAGATTTCCTAAAAAGAAAGTGATGAAGGGAACCAACAGAACAGGCAACACCGTGAGAACAGCTTGGAGACCGGCTGAGACACGAGAACATGTCTCTGCACAGCCAATACATCTTGTTGTCTACAGAGTCCACAGGATTTATCGTGTCATCCTTTTATGCGGCATGGATGGGGATTTAGATAGCAGCTTGGGAACACCGCAATTCCATTCTTATGTTTATGCAAAAATGTATATTACCTGTGAAGTATATTTACAGAACAAAAGGACCAGACACCAATGAAATTAAAGTGGTCCTGACAAGATTCACCCTCCAAGATATTGAGAAGCATGCTGAGATGCTGAGACATTTTTATTCCAGTACCCTGCTACGTCCAGCCTCACAAACTACCTTAGCTGCTATTTCACCAAAACTTGCTTCCAGGAGAGCTTCACAGGTGCTGACCCCAGCTGGTTCTAGCCTTACAGACTGCTTCTGACAGACTTCAGCTAAGCCCTGCACTTCCCTGTCACACAGAGCCTGGGCATCGAGATAAGCAGCTAGCTCTCCCAGGACCTGGCCTTTATCCCATTTTTATTAGTGTCCTCAAAAGAGAATGATGCCCCATTCCTAAAATGTGAGGTGGGTATTTTGGGGACATTTGGTGGGTGATGGTTATTGGCCATTGTTAAGAAGGTTGGTTTCGAGGTGTTAATGGTTTTGGTCAGGGAGGAAACAAAGTAGAGGTTAAATCCAGGGATCTGTAAGGGAAGTTTGGGTTTCTTTAAAAACTCAGTTATGTTATGTAGATACGTTTTTGTTTGGTTTCAATTTTCGAGACAGGGTTTCTCTGTGTAGACCTGGCTGTCCTGGACTCAAACTCACAGAGGTCCTCTAGCCTCTGCCTTCCAAAGTTCTGGGATTATAGTCATGCACCACTGCACCCAGCTCAGTATGTTTTTGTTTTAATCCCAAGTGTGGGATTTTAGTTTGGGCTTTATTTTGTTCACAGCTGATAATTCTCTCATGCATGCGGCCTTTGCCAGCTGGTAATGGCCTGCCACACTTGGCTCGGAGAGGACCATGGTTGAGGGTTCTGAGGCTGTAAATACGAGATCCCAGAAAGAGAACGGGTGACAGGAGGTGTGTGGAGAGTGGCAGTTTGGAGAGACTGGGAGACAGTGTGGCAGCCTGGAAGCAGACGGCTTACTGTGTCTGCCGCTCATGGAGACTGGTACAGCCATAAAAGAACCCATTGACCCTCAGCCGCTGGGAGAAGCAAAGAGGTCTGCCTCCCTCTCCCCACTAGAACTTCCACTAGAACTTTTAAAAGTTCTAGTCCTTTTGAAAGTTGCTATTACAAACTGTTTAGGATAATTAAGTAATGCAGGATAGCAGTCAGTCAATCAAACTCATGGTCAGTTTAGATACTAGTTCAGTTAATTACAGAAATATGTTTTCTAGGCTGAACAGACAGTAACAGCTAGAAACGAGCAAAGTTTTAGGGTCTAAGGAGATGTTTTAAGGATGGTCAATGTTATGAAGTTATGAAGGTTGGATGTAATAGCATGTTCTAGTCTTTGTATTTGATTGTTAATTAATTTGCTCCTTGAGGCCTGCTTGCTGTCTCTTACAAGCAGACACTCATATACCTTGAATGCCATTTTTAACCTTGCCTAAGAGATGATGATGATGATATTGATGATGATGATGATGATGATTGTTGATTGGCTGATTGAAAGGCCTAAACCTTGGCAGGGCAGAATGGGGTGGGTGTGGCCAAAGTTTGAGGGCTTTGAGGACAGAAGGATCGAAGAAGAGACAGGTGCTGGAGGTGGAGGAAGCAGGGAGCCAGGCTGGATTAGGGTGGAGAGAAGCACATGGCTGAATCGGCATGGAGGAAACTGGCTCAGACAAAGAACAGCAGTGAGCATTCTGGGATTATGGATGGGAGGTAACCAGAATAGAAATTATTAGTGCAGCTGGCTTGGGATGGGGCTTGGGAGGCAAAGGTAGCTGAGGAGGTAATATCTGTCATGCCCCAGGTGAAATAAGGCCAATCTGAAATCTATCAGGTTTCTGTGTCTTTCAGTGTGATAGCAGGTTAGATAATACTGCCATAATAATTATAGGGCTAATAATACATATTTGTAGACCATACCAATAAATTAATCACAACAGTCGGATTTGGAGGAAGTCATAAGCAAGTGTTTCAAGGTTGGTAATTGCAAGTTGTAAAAGCTAGAGGAGATAAAGAAAGCGATAGAAAATAATAGAAAGTGATTTATGTTCAGAACTTTGGACTCACCAAGATAATGGAATACTTTTTCCAAGGTTGCCAAATACAAATGGACTGGACATTGTGAATGCAATTCTTACCTGATAGATTTTATAATTGTTTATATCGTGTATAGTTTATTGATGTTAGAGAAAAACCATTTCTTGGACTAAAAGGAGGAGATGTAGGTGACCTTTGTCCACACTGTATTAAGGTGTGTCTCTGTACTTTTGATTGTTAATTGCTGAACCAGCAGTGAGCTAAATGCCGATAGATTCTGGTGTTGTCATTGCTATTGAGGAACTTCCTGTCTCAATGCTGTGTAAGAATTACTCCCCAGTTATCTCTGATTGGTTAATAAAGAAGCTGAAAAAGCAGGACTTCCATTCCAAGTCTGGGGGTTCCAGGGACAGAGAGAGAGAGAAGAAGGAGGAGGAGGAGAATGAGGAGGAGGAGGAGGAGGAGGAGGAGGAGGAGATTGCCGTGCCATAAGGAGGAGGTCATGGGGGAGTTGAGTTGCCATGAGGACAAAGATGAAGGAGGAGTGGGCAGGAGTGGCTGGGGTGAGACTAGAGGACGGGTAATAGGGCATGTGGCTGGGAAGTAGCTAAACTAGCATAAACGGGTTAGAATAGACCAATATCTGACCAGTTACGGTAAATGTAACAGGTCTCTGTCTCATTATTTGGGAGCTAGGGTGGACACAGAAAAACATTTACGTCAACACACCATGCTCACAGTGGAATGCGATATTCACCCACTAAAAGGAATGAGACAGTGACACATACTACAACTTGGATGAACCTTGAAAACAGAAATGGAGGTGGCTAGGCACAAAAGGCCACTGTGAGGCTGTTGACAGGAAATGTTCAGAGTGGGTAAATTAGTAAGGTAGATTTTGGCTTGTCTGGCAGGGAGAAGACAACGGAGCATGACCGTGAAACAACAGAGTTGCCTTTGGGGTGCTGAAGATATCGGGGAACTAGACAGAGAGATGGTGGATGGCTTTGTGGTGCGCCAATGCCCCAGCACTGCAGCGCTCCGTTCGCCTCTGAGCTTCTGGCCACAGGCAGCTGAGGGTGCCTAGCCTGCTCTGTGGCCATGTGGCTCTCCTTATAAGCCCGCGGCTTGCCTGTAACTTCAATTACTATCGTGGTACCAGGGTTTGAATCCAGCCCTGTTCTCATGCTGGGAAAGTTCTCTACCTAGCCCCTGTCCTCGTTTACGTGTGTGTGTGTGTGTGTGTGTGTGTGTGTGTGTGTGTGTGTGTGTCAGAGTCTCATGTAGTCTAGGCTGGCCTGGAAATCATATACAGGGCTGACCTTGAACTTCAACTCCTGAAAAAAAGAATAATTGAGCCCTGATCACCTGATCATGTCACCCTGTCTAAAACCCCTAATCCCTTCTGCCTGTCCCACTCCTCAGATGACACAGGTACTTGGAGTCCCCTGCTCCTCCTAGCCTATTTCGTCAGAGTACCAGCTTGAGAGCTCCCTCCAATCCAGTGGCTGAACACACAGACTCTGAGGCCACCAAGTGCTTTCTGGACGGGCTGGTGCAGAAGTCTACGGGGGTAGGTGGGCATGGTCTCCTCCCCCCGACACCAACTTGGATGCCAAGAACCCAGAGAGATGGCTTGTGAGAATATTCGTCACTGTAAGGTGGGGACATGTTCATATGCACACCCACACCCTCCACATGATGCACACATGAAACACACACACACACACACACACACACACACACACACACACACACTCCATAATGCACCCCCATCTCTTCCAATGGATAGCAAACATGCTGTCTGTCTAGGCCACTAAACAAAGGGAGCAAGGATCAGAATGACTGGCATTTTCAGCTGCAGCAAGCCAGGCTCAGTGCTGGGAACATGGACTTTGGGGCCAGCACCTTGGTGACATTCACCTTGGTGGCTTGCCATGTGGAGCAATGGTTAGTTTCACACGCCAGCGTGGCCATGTGACTCAGCTGAAGAAGGCTCTGAGGGTCACTGTAAAGGTCTCCTGGGGTGTGACACTGTAAAGGTCTCCTGGGGTGTGATTGGTGTCTACTGTGATTATGACCGTCACAGGCAGGCAGGTGGGACCCGACCACAGAGTGATGGAGCTAACCGGAGGTCCTCTCTGTAGAGGAGATGGGTGTCAGAGGCCAGAGAGACCATCTCTGGACAGAGTACAGGTTAGGGCAAACGTCTTTATCTGTTTCTCCATGCGTGGGAGCTGCCGGTGCTGAGCCTGGAGCCCAGGACGAAGACTCAAGGTCCGCAATGGCAAAGAAGCCACTGAAGCCTTGCCAGCCTCATATTCGCAGGCAAACAACAGTGCTTACGTGACCTGCTGGGCAGAACAGAAAATTTGGCTGGTCTGATGGTGCAGGCGGACCACAAGTTAATCTGGGCGACTCAGCTTGAAAAAAGAGCGAGGCTAGAGACACAGCTCACTGGGCACGGTGCGTGGCACGAAGACAAGGGTTTGAGTTGGATCCCCGACACACGTGTACTGTGTACACTACACACGTGTAGTGCGAGAGTGTCAAAAGAAAGAAAAGAAAGAAAAAAGAAAAAAGAGTGTGTCCGTGGATGTGTGTGCTCCGTGGTGCGAATGTGGAGCAGAGACAGCTCCATGGAGTTAGCCCTCAGCTTCCCTGAGTCCCAGGGAAGCTCTGGCAAGCAGACTTTCACAGCTGCTTTACTTCACTGTGCCATTTCTCTGGTCCTTTGTTCTTGAGTCAGGGTCTTGCTATGAATCCCATGTTGGCTTCAAATTAGCCATCCTCCTGTCTCCTGAGTGCTAGGGTTAGGAATATTAAATGCCGCCATGTTCCATTGTATTATTTTATTGTGTGCATGTGTGTATTTGTGTGTGCTGGCCACGGCATGCCACAGGACACACATGGAGGTCAGAGGACAACTTGGAGCTTGTTCTTTCCTTCCTTTCTGTGGCTCTCAGGAGGCAGACTCAGACCGTGAGGCTTTCACAGCCAGCCTCCTTACCATTGCTGAGCTGTCTCACAGTCCCTACACCCATTAGTTTTATATTTTTGAAAACATCAAAACATAACATAAAACATTAGTGAGCAGTGTCTGCTGGCCTGTTTTCTATAAGAAACTTGAGGCCGGACATAGTTGGATTTGCCTGAGGCGGCATGAGGGTTTCAGTTCCATGCCAGCCAGGACTATACAGTGACATCAGGACAAAACAAAGTCAGGAGAGGACAAATGTACCCTCCACACCAACCATTGTCTTTTCTGTCTGGACAAATGAAGGTTAAAGGCCAGCTATAACTCTCCCAGTTATGTGCGAGCTTTGTTTGTTTGTTTGTTGTTTTTCAAGACAGGGTTTCTCTGTGCTGTAGACCAGGCTGGCCTTGAACTCATAGACATCCACCTGCCACTGCCTCCCTGAGCACTGGGATCAAAGGTGTGCGCCACCACACCTGTCCGTATGTGTGATCTTGATGTTCCCTCATAGCCAGATTCTTTGGCAACAAGATCGACAACAGGACATTCTGCTTATCTTGTGACTCAGCAAACTCTCAGTCAAATTTGATTTTGTCACAAGATTCGGTGGCACCTACCCATGCTTTCTTCTGCCAAGTTGACTTTTTTTTTTTTTTTTTTTTTGAGACAGAGTTTCTTTGTGTGGCCTCGGTCGTCCTGGACTCCCTTTGTAGACCAGGCTGTTCTTGAACTCATAGAGATCCACCTGTCTCTGCCTACCAGAGTTCTGGGATCACAGGCGTGCGCCACCATGCCTGCCTTGCCAAGTTACTCTTTTCCCCTCTGTAAAAAACAGAAATGTGAAGACCAGATGCCTTGAAAGTGTCCACATTATAAAGCGTGTGAGAGCTGTGGGTTATTTTGGATTTATGTGTACCTCCTTTGTCACTTCACACCAGAGTGAAGTTCTGAATTATATGAGTTTAAAAAAAAAAAAAAAACTTCCATTACGCATCTGTATTAGTTTTCTATTTCTATGATAAAATACCATTACCAAAAACAACCTAAGGAAGAAAGAATTTCTTTTGACTTACCTTTCCAGAGGTTTAGAGTGCCTCAGAGTGAGGAAGGCATCATGGCAGCCAGAACAGGAGGCTGCTGCTCACATTCATCCACACAGAGGTAGGAGAGAGAATGAGAGGGGGTCGGGAACGGGAAGTGGGTGGAGGCATAGACTCCCAGAATCTGCCGCTGGGGACATGTAGACGTGCTGTTCTTCCCAAAGGCTCCCACAGCCTCCCAGACATCATCACCAACTGGGAGCCAAGTGTTCAAACACACGATCCTACCAAGAGTATTTCTTATTCCAGCTACCACCACATTTATTGGGGGGGGGGGGGTTGGTTCTGTGTGAGCTGGAATTTGAGATCAGGGCCTTAAACATGTTAGGCTAACCCCTGCGATCGGGCAATGGTCGAGCCCCTCACTGGTGGCTCTTTAGCCTGATAGCCCCCCAGCCCTTCACTTGGGTGGGTAGTCCAGGCAGGGTCTCTGCTTCTGAGCCACACCCACCCCAGCCCCATCTGTCTTACACACCTGTGAACAAATAAGCAAATTTATAGATAGAAGCGCACAAGACGACCACACTTCCCTGCCATTGTCAGCTTCTTAGATAGGCAAAGACCCCGAAGTCTGATAGCATGCTTTGTGTGCAGATAAATGCTTGCATTGTAGGTGAGATTAAAGTGGACAAGATTTGCCAGAGGCCGATTGGACAACATGCTGGAGATTTGTTCCAGCCATCCCAGGTACCATCATTTTTTTTGTTTTGTTTTTATTTTCTTTTAGTTTTTTTTAAATTTATCTGTTTTTTATGTTTTGTGTCTTTTTGTTTTTGTTTTTTGTTTTTGAGACAGGGTTTCTCTGTGTAACCCTGGCTGTCCTGGACTCACTCTGTAGACCAGGCTGGTGCCAAATTTAGAGATCCCCCTGCCTCTGCCTCCTACGAGCTGGGATTAAAGGCGTGCGCCACCACTACCCTGCCACAGTACTTTGTTTATTCACTATATTATTTTGTGGCAGAACAAGAAATGGAAACAGACCAGGCAGAAATCAAAAGAAAAGAGTCGCATCCGGTTATGGTTTGTGTAACTAAATAAAGGAATATTAAAGGCAGCTCCCGGACACAGCAGTAAGCGGCAGCAGGAAAGGGAGCATGGCTTGTGCTCACTGGTTGGTTATTTCTTTCCTTGTTTGCTTGCTTGTCTGATAAGAGCCAGCCATAAAGCAGCTCACCCTGATGTGTAATGAACCAGCCACAAGGCAGCTCTGATATGGTGTGACGCAGTGCAAGGTGCCGCATTGTAAGGAATGTGTGAGGAAGCTGAGTATATCTGAAAGGCAGACCTGCATGGACCTCCTAACTGCCCAGTCCCTCACAGACCCAGAGATCCCTATCAACAGGTCCTGCAAACCTCGAGCTGTTTTGAGGGCACAGGAATCTATGGCCAAAGTGTAGTAAATTCTGAGTCTGCTGAGGGCCTTCTTAGGGGCAGGGTCCCAGACTGCTCCTCCGTCTCTTTTGTCCTGAAGATAAGTGCTAATCTATCATGCATGAAGCCGAGTTCCTTCTCCTGCACTACAGAAACCCAAGTGTGCTGCGCACCTGTAATCCATCCCAGAATTTGGAGCTTGGACACAGGAGGCTTTGGAATTTAAGGCCAGCCTCAGCTGTAGCAAGGTCAAAGCTAACCGGGCTGTGTGAGTCCCTGTCTCAGAAAATTGAAAGAAGAAAGGAAGAAAGGAAGGAAGGAAGAAGAGAAAGAGGGGGAGAGGTAGAGGGAGGGAGGAGAAGGGCTCAGTGGTGAACAGCCTTACTCCTCTTGCCTGGAAGTGTGAGAGCAGCTCCCAGCACCCGTGTCCAGGGGCTCACAGTCATCTGGAACCCCGTGTTCAGGAGCTCTGACACCCTTTCCTGGCCTCAGAGGCACCGGTACAAATGTGTACATAACCACATATATAAATAAAAATAAATTTTAAAACATTTAAAAGACAGCCAGGGCTAGGCGATAGGGCTCCATGGGGAAAGGTGCTTGTGTCAAGGCTGACAACCTGATTTGATCATCAGGCTCAGGGCAGGAGAGAACTGACTCACCCAAGTTGTCTTCTGCCTTTTACCTGCGCGCTGAAAAATGAGGTGCCGCTCCCTTCCCAGGCTGGCCCTGAATTTACACAGCCGATGACCATGAACTCCTGGCCCCGGGAGAAGCCACCACTCCAGGTTAAGTAGTGCTGAGGACTGTCTGTGCATGCTGAGTGAGCACTGACCACTGAGCCCAGCCCAGGAGTCTCCTGATTATACTTAACAATGTTCAAGTTTTTTCATTTTTGAAAAAAAACCAAAAATGGTGAAATGCTTGGCTTGCTATTTTTAGTTGTGGAAGTTTGGCAGTGGACTGTTGACAGAAAAGTTAATTCTTTAAAAATTAATTGATCATTAACAAAAACCCAAATTGTCATGGCTTTTTCTTGTCTACACACAAAATCCTAGTCAGTGGTGGAAACATTTCACTGCAGTCTTTCCAATAAATGGTGTTGGGAAAACTGGCCCAGAATTGACAGGAAAGGGAATGAGGAATTGGGACACTGCAGGTGGAGTTTCAGTTTTCCAAAGAGGCCGAGCTATTGGCCTTCAGTGGCAACATGTGTCTGTGATCCTAGCACTCTAAAGCGCAAGGCAGGAGGATCTCTGTGAGTTCAAGGCCAGCTTTGGCTATTTGACAAGATTCCATCTGAAATAACAAGAGCAAAAACAATGAGAAAGTTGTGAAGGTGGGATGTATGGCCAGCAGGTTTAGGGGTTCACCGCTGTAATCCCAGCATTCAGGATGCTGAGCGGGAGGACTACAAGTCCAGGCAGCCTGGACCACACATTGAGAGCCTGTCTCAAAACAAATAAAGTGATTACACAAAATAAATGTGTTCTCTTCTCCACTTCCCCTGAAACAGGGTTTCTCTGTGTAGCCCTGGCTGCCCTGGACTTCCTTGGTAGAGCAGGCTGGCCTCGAACCCTCAGAGACCCACCTGCCTCTGCCTCTCAAGTTCTGGGCTCAAAGGTGTGAGCACCGTGACTGACTGTTCAAGCCACTTCTGAATGAGTACACTTATGGTGAACACGGGAAATTTTGTGTGGTGGGTGTTTTTTTGTTTTTTTGTTTTTTTTTCTATTTTAGTTTTTCTTTTTTCTTTCTTTTTCAGTTTTCTTTTCTTTCCTTTCTTTCTTCCTTCCTTCCTTTTCCTTCTTCTTTTTTGATACAGATCTCACTATGTAGCTCTGTGTGGCCTAGAATTCAGGCTAAAGTCAAACTCGCTGAGATCCAACCATCTCTACCTCCTGAATGCTGGAATTAAAATCACGCACCACCATGCCCGGGTATTCAAAGTGAACTTCCTCACAATGTCAAGAAAAGCTGCCAGGATAGAGCTTAGTAGTTCTATAACACACAGAACTATTTATAGGATACAACTATTGGGCTGTACTGGGTAGTCAGCCTCACTGTGGGGTGAGAATGTATAGGAAGTTTGTTTTATTTACTTGCTTATTTATTTATCCACTCTACACTCCAATCTTAGCCCCCCCTCTCCTCTCCTCCCAGCCCCACCCTTCTTTCCTATTCCCCTTATCCTCAGAAAGGGGGAGCCCTGCTGGCCACCCATCCCAGAACATCAAGTGGTATTGGGACTGAACGCATCCTCTACCGAGGTGGCCTGGCAAGGCATCCCTGCCAGGGGAGAATGCATGCTCCTGCTTTTCAGTGCACCAGCCATTATGTCCCACATGACTGGCTAATCACTACTGCATTTTATGACATTAATTTGTTTTTGTTTTTATGTTTTTCTGACATAGTATGAGCTCCGTCAAGACTGTGGAGCAAAGACTATTATCCTACCTCTGTTATTTCACTTACTCAACAGGATCACAAGCTCAAGGCCAGCATGGTGAGAGTCTGTCTCAAAATAGAAAGCAAAAAACTGAAAACTGAGATGTGACAGAACAGAGACCTTGCCTAGAATTCCCCAGTAAAGAGCTGAGGGCTTGGCCTAGTGGTAGAGCCCCTGCCTAGAATTCCCTAGTGAGGGGCTGGGGGTGTGGTGCAGTGGTAGAGCCTCTGCCTAGAATTCCCCAGTGAGGGGCTGGGGATGTAGTGCTATGATTGAGCCCTTCCATTGCAGAAACAAAGCCCATGGTTCCATCTTCAGTATTGGAAGCAAAAAGGGTTGTCTTTTCAAAAAGATACATTAATTTCTTAAATAAATGAAGAAGATAGGAAAGGAACATGACTGGTCCTGGGTTTTCAACACCAAATGAATGAAAACATGAACTAAGAATGGAAAGGAAAGGAACATGGCAGCTCCTAGGCATGATGGAGAAGTTTATCACACATGTGGGACAGCATAGCAGTGACAGGGACATCTGGGAGAGTCCAGAGTGGTCATGACCAGACTGAGCCGGGCCGTGTGAGGGGAAGAGGAGGGAGGGGAAGAGCAGCCCAGCCACCAGGCTTGAGAATTCAGGGGAGAGGGTAGGGTGTGCCAGGCAGGAGGGCCCTGTAACAGGGAGAAACTGAGGGATGCTGGGAGAACCTGGTGACCAGGTCCGCTTTGATATGTCAAATAGGCACCTCAGCTCTTGTCCCAGGTTTAAGATCTAACACTGATCTCAGCTACTATGGATGAGACTTTATCTAGAAATTGGAGCCAGATGTGCACACCATTAATCCCAGCACTAGGGAAGTAGAGGCAGATGGATCAGTGTGATATTGAAGCCAGTCTGGTCTACATAGTAAGCTACAGACCAGTCAGGGCTACATAGTAAGACCCTGTCTCCAAAGAAGAAAAGAAAGAAACAAAGAAACATAGTAAGAAACAAAACTGTCTCCAAAGAAGAAAAGAAAGAAACAAAGAAACATAGTAAGAAACAAAGAATGAAAGGAAAAAAAAATAGTCATAATAGGTCCTATTTTGAAACTGTTTTGAAAAACAAACAAACAAAAACACAGACTCTATTATTCCAAGTAAGAAAAATTTTAAAATAAATAAATAAATACCCATAATAAATAAGAGGAAACCCAAAAAGAAATGTTCCTGGAATCAGAGGGCTTCAAGAAGCATAGCTGGGGCTTTGGCCCAGTGAAGGCTCTACCATACTCAGCGGGTCAGAGGAGCCCACATCTGGGGGCTCTGGGGCCAGGAATCCTGGTGGCTCTTGGGGCTCTTGGAGCAGGCCAGGCATGGGCAGGAAGCGCACAGGTCCCCGGGATGCTGGACCCTGGTTTGCCAAGTTCCTCTGGGGCAGGCGGAGGAGCAGGCCACGGGCCTCAGACCGGTATACATTGTACCCATCCTGAAGCAGCAGCTCCCTGAAGCTGCAGGCAGCAGGGTCGAAGGAAGGCTGGGGGCACAGGGGAGAGTCAGAGACACACAGTCCGTTTTCACTCGCCAACCCCTGACCAGCCCCAGCCTCCTAACCTCACGGTCCGAATCTGGACCAGCTCCCCTCACGCCTAGAGTTCTAGCCCCAGCCCTCCCCTACCTGCAGACCACTAAGTAGGTTCAGGCCCAGCCTCCTCCCTCAACTTTTCTCTGTCTGGGCTGGCATTCTGCTCACCGTCTCCAGTCCCGTCATTTATTGGTCATGGGCACCAGAATGCCCCACTTCGAGCAGGAGCAGGCCCTGTGGGAGCTCACGTGGTCAGGTACAGGGCTACAGTCCTGCCAGTTGGCCTCTCTGAGGGCCAGTCTGCCTCTCACATACGTCAGGTGAGCTGCCCGAGCCTCAGTTTTCTCCACTCGCAAACACAGACAGCAGGCCCAGGCCCAGGGGCGGGGATGCGCTAAGCACACACTCTTGAGTGTAAGAATGGGGCCTCTCAGGGAGCGCCACAGAAAAACACTCACAGATCCATATAGGGTTCCATCTGGCTGTTGGCAAAGAAACCTAGAGGCCTTGACACCCAGAATTTGAATGACCCCTGGCTTCAAGGCTTTGAGCTCCAGGAGACCTGTGGGACAAGACAAAGACACTCAGGGTCTGCTCACACCAGGGAAGACCCAGGACCCTAGTCCTCTCAGCTCCATGAGGCCCCGTCCCCCCACTCACTTTCTGGGCTGCGGTGTGCAGCGCCTGCCACAGTTCCATCCTGCCTGATCTCCAGGTGGGCTTCAGTGTCCTGGTCATCGTCTGTGTAGAGGTACCTCTGCCGGACTTGACTTCCAAACTGGAGGAGAGGGCTGGAGTCAGGGATGGGGTGTGTCTGGCAGACCTCCAGCATGAAGACAGCCAGCAGAGGGACCCACAGGCCCAGGACCCCAACACTAGATTCCATCCAGTCAGCTAATCACTCTCCTTTAGGGAGAGCCCTTGGCAGGTGTCTGAGGAGAGTCGTCTGGACTCCGGTGCCCCAGCAGAGAAGGCTCAGCTTCAGCCTGGGGCTCAGGCAAAGTGAATGCCTGCTTCTCCAGAGGTGACTCCCCAGCTGACAAGACGCTAAGGCTGTCTGGTGGATGCAGAAATACCACAATTTATACCCAGACAGGACCGCCCATGTGCCCTCCCCACTCCTGACGCGTGATATTTGACACACTTGGCAGGAACCTGAATTCCACCGTGGCCAGGGCGGCCTGGATGGATGATGCAATGGGGGAGGGGTCTTTCCAACAGGGGTCTGGGGGAAAAGTGCTGGGCATGGACCCCTAGGTTTGGGGAAAGAGTATTGGGGTTTGCACTCCTAGCTCTGTGGGATGAGGCTGGGGTCTGTGCTCCTGGGTCCGAGAGAGGAGGGTTGGAGTCTGGACTCCCAGGTCTAAAGTAGGAGGCTGGGATCTGCCCTTCACTGTTTGGGATTTGGGGTCTGAGGGAGGAACTGGGGTCTCACTCTTGTGTCTGAGGCAGGAGGCTGGGGTCTCACTCCTGGGTCTGAGGCAAGAGGCTGGGGTCTGTACTCCTGGGTCTCAGGGAGGAGGCTGGGGCCTGTACTCCTGGGTCTGAGGCAGGAGGCTGGGGTCTCACTCCTGGGTCTGAGGCAAGAGGCTGGGGTCTGTACTCCTGGGTCTTAGGGAGGAGGCTGGGGTCTCACTCCTGGGTCTGAGGCAGGAGGCTGGGGTCTACACTCCTGGGTCTGAGGGAGGAGGCTAGGGTCTGCATTTCAGCATCTGAGGGGAGGAAAGCTGGAATTTGGGGCCCTGGGTCTGTCTGAGGGAGGAGGCTGGGATCTGGCTCCTAGGTACTAAGAAGGAGCTGTGGGCCTCAGACTTTCTGTGTTAGCAACTGTGTAGTCCACCCTATTTGACCACTGAGCCATCTCTCCATCTGGTCCACCCTATTTGAATTTCAAGGTTCAAGCGGTGTTGGAGGGGCGGGGGTCTGGGGCTTCTTTAATCAGGAAAGCTGCATCAGCCATGTGAAAGAGGAGTCCTCAGCAGGTGGAAGGCTCCCAGCTGGCCACGGGCCAGCCACCCTCACCAACCCCTTAGTAGTCAGCTCCTGTGCTCAGCTGCTGTCTGTCCTCCCTGATGCAATCCTAGTGCTTCTTTCACCAGAAAGTGTCCTGCACAGGTGCTCCCCAGACACCCTGGGGGATGGGCAGGCTCAGGCTCCACGAGGGGCCAGAGCTGGATGCTTTCTTGCAGTCAAAGGCATGCTGAGGCAAATTCCTGGGTCTGTAGGAGAGAGTCTGAGCAAGGACCTTTGGGGACTGAGGGAGGAGGCTGGGCACTGACTCCCAGGCCTGAGGGAGGATGAGGGAGCAGGCTGGGCAATGGACTGTTAGGGCTGAGGCGGTCCAGGGCCTCCTTGGCTTGGAGAAATAGCCTAATCTTGGGCCAACCAAGTGGATTTCTTGAGTCTTTATACAGTTGTCAATGCCCAGGTACAGGCGAGGGCTGCAGGCCCGGCTCTGTGCAAGTGAAGAACCCAGGGCCGCAGAGAGCTAAGACCTTTGTCCTCAGCTCCACCGGAGGAGGCCTGTCCAGAAAGCACGCTAGACAGCGTGCTCCACCTCCTCCTGGCCAGAAAAGTTACCTGCTCTGTTTGCCAGTCTAGAAAGTAGCAGCTGGGCCTCGTGCTTTCGGATCACCCCCGAAGAGGAACCTGGGACTCTGGGTGTGTGTGGCGTGCTGATGTGTAGGCGGCAACAGGCAGAGGCTCGCGGAGCTGGGCTGTGGCAGCTGGCAAACAGGTTCCCCATCCTCCTGGGAGGGCATAGCGGGCGGGGCTGGAGGAGGGAGCGGGTGGCCAGGCCTTGCTCCGCTGAGGCGCCGAGGCGTGGCTGCTCCCACAGCACCCAGGTAAAAGGAGCAGACACCAATTCCCGGCACCGGAGAAGGAACCACGCAGGAGACCCAAACTCCCAGGTCCAGCCCTGCGCCCCGGCGCTAGTCCCTGGGTCCATTCAGAGGATGCGGCGGCTTCTGGGTACCAACTGGGCTGCCCATCCCGGAGAAGCCAGAGAAAGGAACAGGGCTGCAGCGCCCCATCCACCTGGGTGGAGGAGAGGACGCAGCGCCAGGTAGGATGCGGCTCCGCCTACTGTTACCTGCCCGGCCCGGAGGGCGGAGGCTGCGCACCTTGGAACGAACTCTCTCCTCTCTCTCTCTCTCTCTCTCTCTCTCTCTCTCTCTCTCTCTCTCTC
>NW_026592509.1:954688-1057796 GCF_907164565.1 Psammomys obesus | reverse complement strand
TCTCTCTCTCTCTCTCTCTCTCTCTCTCTCTCTCTCTCTCTCTCTCTGTCTCTCTCTCTCCCCGCGGGTCTCTGAGCCCTCAGCCTTCTCAGTCGATTTCAGGAAGGAAGCCGGGAGCGGAGGGTTTCGGAGCCGGGGCTCCCGACCTCCAAACGCAGCCGATGAAAGCTACATTTTGGGACTGGACGCCCAGGCTGAAAGAATTCGTTTGTACCCCAAGCAAGGAGCTCAGGTTAGTCGGCACTGGCCATGCCAGACTCCCGAGGCCCCTCTCACCCTAACCCTCCAAGCCTGGAGGCCACCCCAAACCTCTCCCCATTAGGAACCCCTTCCCTCCTGCCAGAGCAAGTCTTGGGACATTAAACCCGCTGAGTTCGGAGACCCGCAGGGCTCCTCCCGGCACGCAGCTTTTTTGCAGTCTCACCTGTGCTCGGCTCTGTAGCTGCCTTGGAGTCACCCAAGCTTCTGTAAGCGGCCCCCAACAAATTCATTGGTTCACCAGGCCAGTTAGACTTGGCGGAGTTGTTTCTTTAGTACGTAACTGATCCTTAATGTGGGATAAATAGACGTTTGTTCCAGTCTCACAGGAAGTTATACAGCACCCAGGGGCTTGCTTTTGAAGTTCTAAAATCCTTACCTGGGCTTCCCTTGGTCCCCAACCACTGCCTGGGAGGCAGAAGGCGCCCCTTACATGGAGGTGTCCCGGAGAAAGTAGCTGAGATTATGAGGTTCCCAGCAGGCCCTGGACCGTCCTGGCCTCCAGCCGCTCATTTGCATAGCTCCTGACCTCATCCCCAAGAGTCAAAGCTTCATACCCCTGGAGTTAGGCTCTGAACCTGACCCCAGGAGTCACTCACTTCAGCTCGCAGAGCCTGAGGAGTCCCAGACTCTGTGTGCCTTCTAATTCACCTTTCCTCCCCACAGCCATGTGGCCTCCCAGCCGGAGACAGCTCTGCCTGGCCTTCCTGCTGGTGTGCCTGCTCTCCGTCAGCACCTTCTTTTTCCACCTGCGTGGAGGAAACTTGTTTCCAAATGGCCTCACTCTCTCTGTCCTGTGTCCAGGCTATGACCTGCTGAGGTCCCCAGTGGCCATGGTATGCCTGCCCCGCCCACGGCAGATGCGCAATGCCTCCCCCTCCTGTCCTGAGCCGCTCTCCTCACTCCCGGGGACCTGGACTATCTCCCCAGGAGGCAGGTTTGGTAACCAGATGGGGCAGTATGCCACACTGCTGGCCCTGGCCCAGCTCAATGGCCGCCGGGCTTTCATCCTGCCTGAGATGCACGCCACGCTGGCCCCCGTGTTCCGCATCTCCCTGCCGGTGCTGGACCCCGAGGTGGACAGCCTCACACCGTGGCAGCACCTAGTCCTCCACGACTGGATGTCGGAGGAGTACTCCCGTCTGGAGGACCCGTTTCTCAAGCTGTCCGGATTCCCCTGCTCCTGGACCTTCTTCCACCACCTCCGGGAACAGGTCCGCAGGGAGTTCACACTGCATGACCACCTCCGGGAAGATGCCCAGGGCCTGCTGAGAGCACTCCGCCTGGGCCCCGCCGGCGGCCGCCCTCACACCTTCGTGGGTGTCCACGTGCGTCGTGGGGACTATCTGCAGGTGATGCCCAACCGCTGGAAGGGCGTGGTGGCCGACCGGGCTTACCTGCAGCAGGCCATGGACTGGTTCCGGGCCCGCCACAGAGACCCCATCTTTGTGGTCACCAGCAATGGTATGAAATGGTGTTTGGAGAACATCGACACGTCCCGCGGTGACGTGGTCTTCGCTGGCAATGGGCAGGAGGGTTCGCCGGCCAAGGACTTCGCACTGCTCACCCAGTGTAACCACACCGTCATGACGATTGGCACCTTCGGCTTCTGGGCCGCCTACCTCGCCGGCGGAGACACAGTCTACCTCGCCAACTTCACCCTGCCGGACTCGGAATTTCTCAAGATCTTCAGGCCTAAGGCTGCCTTCCTGCCCGAGTGGGTGGGGATTAACGCAGACCTGTCTCCACTGAAGGCTCAGGTTGACCCTTGGGAGTCAGACAGTCTTTTAAGATTAGTCTGACCCTGCAGAGTCAGCCATCCGTGTCTCTCTGCTTTGGAGTGTGTCTGCGGAAGTCCCCGAGCCGGGGACACTCATTTCCAGGCTTCCAGATGAGGGGCTTTCTGGAAACGCTGGAATGCTTTACAGACACTCCAACTGGACACTGTTTCATCACGGTTGGAGAAGCCCAGGTCAGCACTGTAAGCCACAAGCCTTCTGACCGCCCTGGCTCACCTCCTCAGAACCTCTGGGCAGCTGCTTCTGGGCTTCAGAGGCTGAAGAAACTCCTGACTCACCAGATGGCCTCCTGGGTTTCTGGAGCCATTCTGGGGGGGGGGGCTTGGTGGTTGTTTCTGAGTGCCTGGTCCAGTCCCTGTGCAGCACCCTGCAGTGAAGAATTTAATGATGGTGCACACCTCCTCGCTTCCAGAAACGAGGAGCTACGAGCACCTTTCAGGAGCCAGCATTGTTAGGAAGATGAGAACAGTCGGAGCAAATCTGAACTCTGTCCAGAGAATTCTGGCCCCAGAGAAATGTCAAAGACTTTTACTTAGGGAGGGGAGAGTAAACGGGTGAAAATGTGGGGCAGGGGAGAGATCCGCTGCTGAGATGCCGTGCTCTCAGGAGCTAAAGTCCTTAAACATCCAGGGACCTAAAAAAAAAAAAAAAAAAAAAAGAGTTCAAAGCTTAAATGCACATATAGCCCTGGATTTAGGATCAAGGAGGTTTCTTTCTCTGAAGATGCTACAGGGGGTCTAGGGTGTGTTTTCTGGAGGTGACCAGGCCTTCAGGATGTGCCCCTGGGCTTACAAAGCCCCTAAATCCAGCTGTAAGGTCCGGGGTGAAGGGCTGAAGGTGGTCCAGACCCCTGAACCCAGCCTAACCCTGCAGATGCGCAGGCTCAGAGGAAGCAAGGGACGTTTGGCTGAGATCATGCATCCTTGATGCTTTTCAAGAATGAAGGTGGTTTCCTCAGATAGCACATACTCTAATTGTATTTTCTTCCAAGACAAACCTCTGTTCTTCTCAGGGAGTTTCCCGGCACTTTTTCCCAACTTGGCCTGTACAGGCTAGAGAGAGGGAGCAGTGAATTAAAGCGCCACATCACCAATACATGTATCTGACGTTTCTGGAACTGTGTACTGCATGTGTGAGTTTGAGACACAACAGAGGTGCTGTGTGTGTGTGTGTGTGTGTGTGTGTGTGTGTGTGTGTGTGTGTTTGGCTATTGGGCACATTCATGACTCATGGGTCTACTACTCAGATCTGGTAACCCTTGCTGCTGGATTTGTGGTCCACTTTCCCTCAGTACTTTCTCTGAAAACATCGTTATTGGCCACCAGACCTGTCTTGTGTTTGTCTTATTTTGAGATGGTCTCTGTGGCCCAGGCTGGCCTAGAACTCACTCTATAGACCAGGCTGGCTTGGAATTCGTGGCACTCTTCCAGCTTCAGCCTCCCAAGAGCTAGGACTATGCGTGTGGGTCACCATGCTAGGATCCAGACCTCTCCTTATCTGGCTTTGAGACAAGCAGATCATCAGACGCTCCAGTGCCTTCTGGGAGTTGTAGTCCCAGTTTAGAAGACGAACCACTTCCCGCACCTTCTTATCTGGACGCGAAGGTTTCCAGCCAGCCAGAGGGCATCCTGCGGGAAACCTGGGGGCGGTGAAGACCAGAGGAGGCCAGAGTAGGCTAGCCGCTTCCGTTCCGTAGGTGCTGGGAAAGTTCTACGAAGAGGCCGCCACCCTGTGACGTCATGGAGGGACGGGCGGGGCCTGCTTTGTTGCAGTCCAATTAAACTTAGAGTTGGACTTCTGGGCGGGACCAAAGAGAGTCCTAGAAAATATTTCTAAGGGAATTGGGATTCCCCCACATGGGATGTGGCTTAAATGTTTTGTGAGGAGGGGGCGACCGGTGACTCTCGGAGCCACTAGAAAAAACCCAAATTCCTCCCCCCAGTCTTTCAAGAAAAACCTTAATTTTAGTCGTGAGAAAGTCTTTTAAAAAAAATCCTCAGAACCTGGACTGAGCTGGGCGCAGCATTAGCGCTTGAGGGCACGAAGTTGGAGAGCGGCTGTTGAAGGGTGCTAAGGTACTGGAGGTTTGAGAAAAGCTTGTCCTGAAAGTTGGGGGTCTCAGCCTTGAGGAAGAGCAGACAGGTACCCCAGAGGCCGGAGGATGGCTTTGGAGGCATGCTGAAGTGTTTGTAGGGCCTTCGGGTTTAAGGAATTGGGCTTTTAAAATTTTCATTCTGAAGACCTTTTTAGTTTGCTAATATCCAAGTTGGTTACTTATTAGACAAATTATTTAATTAATTTGGAGACAGAGTCTCAAGTAGGCCAAAGTGGTCTTGACTTCTTCCTCCTGCCTCAACCTCCCAAGTGCCACTGCTCCGGCTTTTGATGGTTTCTCTGGTTTGATTGTTAACTGTTGTTTGTGGTGTCACACGGTTTTCAGGGCTTACAGGTCTGAATGGCAATCTATCCTCAGATTCGGAGTTAACAGTCATGAATCTGGGGTAGTTGGAGAGTGAGCGCCATGGGTTGAAAGTTTGAATGGGGTAAGGTTGGAAATGGTCCTGAGTTTGGGATCTGGCGTAATAGGTTGCAGAGACACAACAAAGACCCTAGATTTTGAGGTCCCCTGGGTTGGGAGGAGGTCCAAATTCACAGCTTCCATTCTTTGATTAATGATATCTCCTTTTGACTTGGGAATTTCTCAAAGACCCTCAAATTGAGCTTTGGAATCGTCTAAGACTGTTTTTGGCTTCTGTTTAGCGCCCTCCCATTGTCCTCCGTTTGGGGTGCGAGGAGCCTCTGGCGGTGCTGGCCAGCTGTGCGCTCTGGCCTCCATGGGGCCACGTTTTACACTCTTGCTGGCGGCTCTGGCCGACTGCCTGTGTCCAGCGAGGCCCTGCATCATATGTGACCCGTTTGTGGTAGCTGCACTGAAGACATTGGAGCAGAGTTACCTGCCTAGCCACCTGGCACCCGAACATCACCAAAACGTCATGAAGAGGGTAGAGGAGGCCGTGAAGGACTTCAAGGACCTGCCTTTGGATCAGGATACCTATGTGGGGGCTGTGGGTAAGGAGGGCAGGCCAGGATTCAGACCTTGGAGACCTGGGAGAGGAAGGGCTGGGGCCAGAAGTCCCAGTCTAGGGGTGACGGGGCTGCAGTGTGATAGTCCATTCCCTCATTCCCAGCCCTTGAGAGGCAGGGACAGCCTGGTCTAGAGAGTTCCAGGAGAGCCAGAGATACATACTGAGTCTCTACAACAATAATAACAACAACAATGCCAACATACACACACACACACACACACACAGAATGAAAAAGTCTTAGGATTCAGAATCATGGAGTCCCTCCCCATAACTCACAAATATTGGTTCTAGCAAGTTTGTGTGATAAAACTACAAGTCCCAGTCTTCAACAGGTCTCTCTTTGCCTGGTCGCCTCATGGGTATTGTAGTTTCTCTGAGATGGCAAGCCAGTGAGCTAGAAAAGCTGAACTCAGGTCTGTACCTGCCCTCCACACACAGATGAGGACACACTGGAACAGGCATCCTGGAGTTTTCTGAAGGATCTGAAACGTATCACGGACAGCGATGTAAAAGGTAAATGCACCCAAGGATGCTGACAGACCCTCAGAGAGCCCATGGCTGGTGATGCTTAGAGCAGATGTTCAGACTCTTGTCTGCGTGAGTGCCTTCTAGCTTGGCCACTTCTTAGCCTGGGGCCTGGGGCCTGGGCCTGGGGCCTGGGGCCTGGCAGCTTCCTCAGCCCCCTTGTTGAGATCACGATCATCTTCCTTGCTCATTGGCTATGAGGATTAAGTGAATTAACTCGAGTGCATTTCTTGCCCTGTGTTCAGTGCTTGACCTTCCCTGAAGGGCTAGAATGTGGAATGCCAGCCCAGACAGGTGGGGCAGGCCTGTGCTACCTGAGGCTGAAACAGGAGAATTGCCTAACCTAGAATTCCAGAACAATTTGGGCAACATAATGACATCCTGTCTACGCAAATTAGCAAGGTGGAGCTGGTTGTGGCGGGCACGCCTTTAATCCTGGCACTTGGGGAGGCTGTCAGATCTCCGAGTTTGAGCCCAGCTTGGTCTACATAGCAAGTTCAAAGCCAGCCAAGACTTCATGGTGAGACTCAGGAGAGATGCAAAATTAGGGGTTGGGATGTTGGTGCATGCTTGAAGATGGAGGCAGAAGGATCAGGTGTTCAAGGTCACCCTTGGGTGCACGGCAAATCTGAGGCCACTGGTAGTAGTAGCTGTGGCCTATGGAGTGCAAATCCTGGTGGCTCACGCCTGTTTGGGGAGCACCTTTCCTGGCTCTGCTTCCTCCTAGGAGAGCTCTTTGTGAAGGAATTATTCTGGATGCTTCGTCTGCAAAAGGACATCTTTGCCACCCTTGCTACACGTTTCCAAAAAGAAGGTCAGGGAAGTTGCAAGTCCAGGACCCCGGCCACTGGGTTCCTTAGCCCCTCCTCCAGTCATGCCTTCAAGAACACCTCCCCCAGACCCTTCCCTACCTGCCTAAAAACTCCTGAACCCCCTACCTCTCTGTTCAGCATCTGCTCTGGGGCTTGGTAGCAAAGCTTGTGATCCCAGCACTTGGGAGGCTGAGGCAGGAGGATTGCAACTCTGAGGTCACCTTGAGCTTAATGCTGAGATGCCTTGTAGTGACAGATTCCTGTAATCATAGGGCTTGATGGATGAAGGCAAGAGATAAAATGTTCAAGCGTTTGAGACTCCTTTCTAAAAGCAAAAATGACTCTGATTTTTTCTCTTTTCGTCCCTCCTTTCTCCCTTCGGAGGCAGTTTATTGTCCCAATCAATGTGGTGAGTCCAATATGCATAATGTATCCCTATGCCCCGGGAGCCTCCCTGATGTGATGGGGGATTTTCACTCTCCTCCGTCCGCTCTCTCCCTGGACCTGGAGCACGCTGTCCAGCCTGGACTTCTTAGGTGGTGGGTGGGGTTGCTGCACTCCTTCGGTGGGGGCACGAACATGGTAGAGGCTTGGAGCAAACCGCTTGCCCCAGCCCTTGACTTTGGCACAGTCTCCTTCTAGCCCCACCTCTTAGTGGGAGAGTACAACTTTAACCTTCGCTCTTCAGGCACCATGCTGCAGACCCTGATCTGGTGTAACAAGTGCGAGAAGCAGATCCACATTTGTCGGAAATCCATGGACTGCGGGGGTGAGCATGCCACAGGCTCGAGGGCCTCGTGTGAGGGGCTGGGGTGGGAAGGAGGCAGCTGCAGCCCCACCTCCTCTTGCAGAGCGCAGGATAGAGGTGCATCGCATGGAGGACATGCTCCTGGACTGTGGGCTCAGTTGGCATCACGCTTCTGAGGGACTTACGGACTACAGTTTTTACAGGGTGGGGACACCCAACTCCTGTGGCCCTTGACCCTAAGTCTGTTAGACCTGAGTGAGCCCCTGGGTCCCCTGTTCTAAAGCAGACCCCCATGGCCTGTTAGAGGTGACCTCTCCTGATCCCCAGAGGGATCCCATGACCTGACCAGGGACTGGCCGGTCCCAGCCACGCCCCCTGGATGGTAGTGAGTCTATGATGCTTCCTGTCAGGATTAGGGAGGTCAGAAGCCCCAATTCCTGCTTCCCCTACACTGAGGCCCCATGACCTTCTCACCCTGTACTCCCCCAGCCCCCAAATACCCCAGGCCTCTGTGACCCCTTGAGCTTGGGTCTAGGTTTGGGGGAACAGTTCTGAGATCTTGCTGTCCAAGGGGAAAGAACCCTATCTGACCAAGACGATGGTGAGTGCAGAGGATGCCGGCAGCTACCGCTGCGAACTGGGGACTGTCAACTCGGGTCCTGCCACCATCATCCATTTTCGTGTCATAGGTCAGTCTGGGGTGTTGGAAAAGTGGCATTCGGGATGGGAGGAGCTTTAGAGGTGTGGCCTCATCCACAGGACCTGACTTTCTGTGGGCATGACCTCTTTATTGTGTTAGTGGCTTTGGCTATTACCAGGGTCTGTGCTAAGGGGTGTGGCTTCCCTTAGGAGGTGTGTTTTCTGGTATGGCTTCCTGCTTGACCTTAGGCCCTAGCTGGATTTCCTGGGGTGCTCCTACCCCCTGGAGAGGGCCAGGGTGGTGGGGCAAGTTTGCCTTTCCCAGCTGCTGCCAGGACTGCCTTTGGCTCTCCTCTGTCAGTATTGCCCCCAAGGATATTCGAAGAAAAACCACCACCAAACATCATAACCCAGGAGGAGGAGATCCCTGGCCAGGTGAATGTAGAGGTCCCGGAGCCCGGGACTACGATCACCCATCAGCCGAAACCAGAGAGAAATCTGAAACACCGCCTCTTAATACTGTTGATCCTCGGCTTTGTCGTTCTGGTGGCCAGCATCATTGCCTCGTGAGCTGTCCACTGGGAAACCTGGAGGGAGGGCAGGCCTTAGAGTGGACTTGTATGGAGGGGGGAAAGGCTTGGACAAAGAGATGGGCTTTGGGAAGGAGCCTGGCTTGGATAGAGGAGTCAGGGGCCTGGGTAAGAGTGAGCCTTAGAGGGAGAGGCAGGGAGAGAGACTTCATAGAGGGATGTGGTATAGTCTTGGACACGGAGAAGAGATTTAATAGAAGGGCGTGGACGAGGGTTTGGATGGATGGATGGATGGACAGACAAATGGATGAGGCTTCAGTGAAAGGGCAGGGCCTTGAGGGGAGTGAATTGGAGGGGTGGGGCTTCCTATAGTCCCGGGGCTGGAGTCGGAAAGGAAGTTACTGGGCACCTTCCTTTGGAGCTTACGTAGGAGGACAAGGCTTACATAAACTGCTTATGGGGGTTCAGGGAAGCACACACTACATTCAACCCATGACCTGATGTGGTTCTGTGCACCTATGTCCTGTCCCAGGGTACTTCACTTCAGGAAGAAAGCAGCTACAGCTTCATCGAAGAGCTCAAGTTCAGGTGGCAAATACTCACCACGGGAGAAGGGACAGACGGACACCATGGATTCTCCGCACTCTCAACCAGAGGCTCAGAGTGCCAATGAGGAGGACACAGAGGAAAAGGGCGGGGAAGAAGAAAGCCAATAAAGATTTGACCTGTTGTCTCAGTAGATGACTTACTCTTGGGGACTGCTGCTGACTTCTGGTTCTGAGAGAGGAGGTCTGGATGGGACGCGCCCCCACCCCAGCCCCCTGTCTGAGGGGATTTAGCTGGAACACGGGACGTCCCTTTTCAGGGGGCCCATGAATGGTGGGCCCAGAATCAAAGCACAGGCCAGGGCCAGCCCTGCCCCATCTCCTCCCCCAGGCCTGGTCTCCTCACAGGACGCCCCCTCCCCGCTCTTCCTGCCCGGCTTCCTCTTGCCTTTTCCTGTCCCCCACCCAGTGCTGGGAGCCGGGGCAGAGGAAAACACTTTACAGAGGGATTGGGACTTAACGGAGGCCAACGGCACCAGGGCCTCCGGGTGCTACGGGACCCGAAGCAGGGTAAGAACCAGAGCAATGGCCCATCCTGGGACCTAGGAGTTCATTGCTCTACCCTTGAACCTCCCCTGGGCGTCGTCGGGAGCCTGAACTGATTCTCTTTTCCATAGCCCCCGCCCCTGTGGCCTTAGGACTTGGGGCCTTACCCTTTTCCCTTAGGGCCATGCTATCTGGTGAACGAAAGGAGGGCGGAAGCCCCCGCTTTGGGAAGCTCCATCTCCCAGTAGGCCTGTGGATCAATTCCCCAAGGAAGCAGCTGGCCAAACTGGGGCGGCGCTGGCCCAGCGCTGCCTCTGTCAAGTAAGTGGTCAACTTCTGTGGCATGCCTACCATCTGTCCCTGTTTAGCAAAGTCATGCCAGGGATCCTACAGAGGTGGGCAGACAAGTGGGCCGGGGGTGTCCCTGAGGGGCAGGGAGAGAGTAGCTGGGCCAGATGAGCACTGGGATGGAACCCATTAGGCAAGGCACGGGGATTTGATTCACCTTCCTTCCTCCCCTCTCCGTTCACCTTACTTCCTACCAAGGGTAATATCTTTTAATTGCGTATCTCTTGTCTCCATTCTTCCCACCCCACCCCATCACCTCGGTTTTCTGTCCCCACCCCTGTCTGCGTCTCTTTGGGTCTTTGTCTCTGACTCTTGAATTTCTGTCCTTCCCCCTTTCTCGGTTTCTCGGTGTCTCTCTGGGTGCCTCCCTGCGTCTGTGTCTCTGGGGCCTCTTCTCCCTTCTGCGTCCTCTCTGCCCACTTCTTCCTCCTCAGGTCCTCGTCCTCCGACACGGGGAGCCGCAGCAGTGAGCCCCTGCCGCCGCCGCCGCCGCACGTGGAGCTGCGGCGCGTGGGCGCGGTGAAGGCGGCGGGGGGCGCGTCCGGCAGCCGCGCTAAGCGCATCTCGCAGCTGTTTCGGGGCTCGGGGGCCGGCGGCGCCGGGGGTCCCGGCACGCCCGGGGGCGCGCAGCGCTGGGCCAGCGAGAAGAAGCTGCCTGAGCTGGCGGCGGGCGTCGCCCCCGAGCCCCCGCTGCCCACGCGCGCCGCGGTGCCCCCGGGCGTGCTCAAGATCTTCGCGGCCGGGCTGGCGTCCGGCGCCAACTACAAGAGCGTGCTGGCCACGGAGCGTTCCACCGCGCGCGAGCTGGTGGCGGAGGCGCTGGAGCGCTACGGGCTGGCGGCCGGCCGCGGGGCCGCGGACGGCGGCTGCGTCGACGCCTACGCGCTCTGCGACGCCCTGGGCCGGCCGGCGCCCGGGGTGGGCGGCGGCGAGTGGCGCGCCGAGCACCTGCGTGTGCTGGCCGACGCGGAGCGCCCCCTGCTGGTGCAGGACCTGTGGCGCGCGCGGCCCGGCTGGGCGCGGCGCTTTGAGCTGCGCGGCCGCGAGGAGGCGCGGCGGCTGGAGCAGGAGGCCTTCGGCGCCGCGGATGCAGACGGTTAGCCGGGGCAGGGCCCGGAGACGTGGGGCGGGACCCTGGAGAGAGCGGGGCC
Source organism: Psammomys obesus (assembly GCF_907164565.1). NCBI lineage: Eukaryota > Metazoa > Chordata > Mammalia > Rodentia > Muridae > Psammomys > Psammomys obesus. The sequence goes on along the minus strand of NW_026592509.1, from coordinate 1,046,809 downwards.
CGGGCCCGGGAAGAGGGACGGGACCTAGAGCAGAAGGCGCTGGGGGCGTGGCTTACAGGAAAAGAGGCGGGGCCTGTGGAATAAAGGCGGGGTCCTGGGTGAGCGGCGCTGGGGCGGGGCCTCTGGGAGGGGCTGGAGGCGGGTCCTACCCAGTGAAGGCTCTGGACTGGATGTGGCGAGCTGGGGCAGGCGGGGCCAATTGGTGGTGCTCCTCCGGGCCTGGAAGGGCAGAAGCTTGGTTAAGGGATCTTTCCTTACTTTCCCTTCGGGGTATAGCTTATGTTATTTTTACCAAGATAAGGTTCTGCCATGTAGCCCAGGATGGCCTTGAGTGCTGTCATTGTAGGTGCCTGTAATTATAATGGATGTCTAGTCCATCCATTCTGTAAGTTTCAATCCCAACGAAGTTCTAAGTGAATGGTCAATGAAATAGAAATTCTAGGTGAAGCCGGTGGTGGCCTGTTCCTTTATTCCCAGCACTCGGGAGGTAAAGGCAGACCGATCTCCATGAGTTCAAGGCCAGCCTGGTCTATAGAGTGATTCCAGGACAGCCAGGGCTACACACAGAGAAACCCTGTCTCGAAAAACCAAAACCAACCAACCAACCAAACAAACAAAAAATTCTAGGTAAAGGTTCAATGGAATAACGTATATAAAGGTCGTGGCACATTCTTAATAAAGAACAGGGACGGCTGGAAAGATGGCTCAGCGGTTAAGAGCACTGGCTGCACTTTCAGAGGACCAGGGTTCAGTTTCCATCACCCACATGGCAGCTCACAACTGTCTGTAACTACAGTTCCCCACATTGACATACATACAGGCAGAACACCAATGCGCATAAAATAAAATTTATAAAGAGAATAGGGAAATAAAAGAACAACCACCACCCAAAAGAATGGCAAATATTGTCATCTCTTCTTAAAAAAAAAAAAAAAGCCTTTACTGAGCACACAGTGGGAGCCACATGGACTCATGAAGTTCCCACCTTCTCATATGTGACAAACTTAGTGGAAAGTGTGTTTCTGCGTTAAGCTCCTATCAATAGGGAGCCTTCTGTGTGCCTTCCGACTGCCAGGAGACGTGGTTAGCAAGAGAACTGTTTGGCACACAGTGATTGCTCCCCAAATGCATGTGTAAAGAATGAATTTCTAAGCTGACAGCTCCAAGTTGGAGCCTGGCGAAACTGAGGTCTGGAGTTAACAGCCGCGTTCTCCCTTTCCCCTCAGGCACAAACGCCCCGTCCTGGCGTGCACAGAAGAATCGGTCTCGGGCAGCGTCGGGCGGGGCAGCTCTGGCCAGTCCTGGGCCAGGCTCAGGATCGGGGACCCCCTCTGGGTCCGGGGGCAAGGAGCGATCTGAAAACTTGTCCCTGCGCCGCAGCGTGTCTGAGCTGAGCCTGCAGGGGCGGAGGCGAAGGCAGCAGGAACGCAGGCAGCAGGCGCTAAGCATGGCCCCAGGGGCGGCTGACACACAGATGGTACCCACGGACCCTGGAGACTTCGATCAGCTGACTCAGTGCCTCATTCAGGCGCCCAGCAACCGTCCCTACTTCCTTCTGCTTCAGGGTTACCAGGATGCTCAGGTCAGCACGGTCTCCCTAACTCACAGAGCCGCACCGCTGAAAACTACAACACCAACGCCTCGGGTTGACCCCCTCTGCTGGTACCCCAGTGAGACCGCATGGTGGGGGCCGAGGTGGAAGGCAGATACAAAGATTCCATTTGAGGGATATTGCGAATGCTTCCTTTCATTCAGAGGTGGAAGAAAACATGGTCTTGGTCAAAGGCCAGTTCATTGTCAGAAGGACAGTCCTAGCAAACATCCGTTTCTTGGAGGAAAGTCTGTGTCCTAGGTCAGGCAAATCTTTGTTTGGTAACTTGTTCTGGAAAAGGCGGCTTTCTTGATGGGAGAGATAGACTAATTCATTTATAAAGGTTTGAACGGGAACCATCTGACCTCTTACGCACACTGAAACCTGTGTGCATTTTATTTTTGCAGTTTTGAGGATTGAACCCAGTCCCTTGCACCTGCTAAGCAGCTCTCTACCCCTGAGCAAAGCCCCCAACCACCACTGGTGGGTTCTAGGTGGGCAGTGTACTTCTGAGTCATTCTGGAGTTTTTACTGTGAGACGGGCGCTCCATCAGTTACCGAGGCTGGTCTTGAACTCGTGACCCTCTGCTGTTCCAGCCTCCTGAGTTGCAGGCACGACCTACCTGCGTCTTACATATTTGAGTGCCACGGCAACAGGAGCAGTAGTTTTATTTTAGGAAGGGGTCAGATGGCACATCCATTTTTAAAGGTGGAGGTAAGAAGCTGCTGTTAGACCAGGGTCTTCTGAAATTTGTCTTTCTGTTCCGTGGAAAGAAGGGGGTCTCTCGGAAGCCTCCATAAGCGTTTCTAGAAGAGTCTGCCGTGTCGGTGGAGGTCCCTGGGGAATGGACTGTTGAGAGCTTGCATTAATGGGCAGGGAGGCTCCTTGGACTCCGTCCTGAGAAAGGGGCCGTGATGAGTTCCTTGTAGACATGTTTCCTTGGGAGTGAGTCCAACGTTGGGTGGCCATGAATGGGGCTGTTGAAGAGAGGGGCTCTTCGTGAAAGTGTGCCTTTTTTGGGTGGAGGTAACGGAACCCCCTTGGCTCACGGGGTGTTTCCATTAAGGCGTCCCTGGCTTGCTTTGGACATTTCCAGAGAGTGTTACTAGAAAGGAAAATACACTCACGAGCTGACAGGTGGGGCTCAGGGTGGGGGAAAGTCTGCTCTTTGAGGGTGCTGGGACAGCCCGCTTTAGGAGGGGGTGGGACGCCTGTGGGGGCCCTGTTTGTGGGGCTGGGTGGTACAGAAGGGCACATTGTGGAGCCGCACAGTGGCGACTTCTGGGGAACTCTGTTTAGAAACCTCTGTTCCAGGAGGGGCCACGTGAAGGGTCTTTTTAAAAGGCTGGAGCCAGAGCGATGGCCCTGCAGGTAAACGCCCCCACTGCGGGGAGTAAGGACGCAGGTTATAGCCAGCTGCGGTGGCGCACGCCTTTATTCCCAGCACTCAAGCAGCAGAGGCAGGCGGATCTCTGGGAATTCGAGACCAGCCTGGTCTAAAAAGAGAGTCCAGGACAGCCAAGGTTATACAGAGAGACTCAGTGTCGAAAGACAAGAACTGGAACCCACACGGTGGAAGGAGAGCACCGATTCACAAGTTGTCTGCTGACCTCTACAAGAACGCTGTGGCGCTCCTCCTCCCCTATACCCCCCCCCCCCCAAAAAAAAAGGATGAAGCCACAGACTGTCTTGAGGTTATTCATAGGCAAGGGATGCTCAAAAGAATTCTTTTGAGAATCCAGGAGACCTCCCTGAGGTCCAGTGTGGGGGAGCAGGACGTTGTCTGGACACGCCCATCCCCACAGCAGCCTCTTCTGCTTTCCTCTAGGACTTCGTGGTGTATGTGATGACCAGAGAGCAGCACGTGTTCGGCCGGGGTGGGCCCTCGTCGTCCCGCGGCGGGTCCCCAGCCCCCTATGTGGACACCTTCCTCAACGCCCCAGACATCCTGCCGCGACACTGCACGGTGCGCGCGGGCCCGGAGCCCCCGGCCACGGTGCGCCCATCCCGGGGCGCCCCGGTGACGCACAACGGCTGTCTTCTGCTGCGCGAGGCGGAGCTGCACCCCGGAGACCTGCTGGGCCTGGGAGAGCATTTCCTGTTCATGTATAAGGACCCCCGCGCCGGGGGATCTGGGCCCGCGCGGCCGCCCTGGCTGCCCGCGCGTCCAGGGGCCCCGCCGCCCGGACCGGGCTGGGCATTTTCCTGTCGCCTGTGTGGCCGTGGCCTCCAGGAGCGCGGTGAGGCGCTGGCCGCCTACCTAGACGGCCGCGAGCCGGTGCTGCGGTTCAGACCACGCGAAGAGGAGGCCCTGCTGGGCGAGATCGTGCGCGCTGCGGCCTCGGGCGCGGGGGACCTGCCCCCGCTCGGGCCCGCCACTCTGCTGGCGCTGTGTGTGCAGCACTCTGCGAGGGAGCTGGAGCTGGGCCACCTGCCGCGCCTGCTGGGCCGCCTGGCCCGGCTCATCAAGGAGGCCGTGTGGGTGAGTGCTCCCTCTCTCCTGTCAGCGGCCTCCCACCTGCTTCACAGGTCGTCCTGCGGTATCCCTGCCCTTCACCCCCTTAACTTTTCCACAGTATCTCCTTAATCCAACCAGCCAGCTCCCTGTGCAAGCCTCAGGCAAGAAGAAACTACTTTTCCCATGATGCTTTGAGATGGGCCGAGGTGCCGGCCCTTACAGGGTGCTTCAAGCAGTAGCCATCTTTAGATTTCAGATTTGTTTACTAGTACTGGGATGGAAGGAACCCCGGCCCCATAGCGTGCCGGGGAGGTGCTCCAGTGCCGAGCTGAGCCTTATCCTCAACCCCTCACTGAGGAGTTCTAGGCAGGCGCTGCACTGCTGAGCCACATTCCCAGCCCTCCTTGTAGTTTTTCTGAGAAAAACTTTCCTTAAGTTGCCCAGGCGGACCTTGAACTTGAGAGTTCATGCTTCTGCTTTGGCGCTGTGGAATCAGGAGGAAACTGTTCTGGGATGTGGGAGGAGGTGTCATTGGATGCGAAGCTAGTAGAGGTCCTCGTGGGAACTGCATTGGTCAGCCCTTCCCTCGTGGAGCTTGGAACAGCAGTAACAACAAGCAAAAAAACCTAGGAGGACCCATCAGTGGGACCAACACTGTCAAGTGGCAGTGTACCCCAGAATGAGGGGGGAAGTCTCATTCAGGGAGGGGCTAGAGGGGTCAGAGATTTTCTTGGTGAGTAAGGAGAAACTCCGTTTGGACAGACAGAAAATGAAGTAAACAGATTCCTAGTGACGGGAATTGGTTAGAGTGGGAGAAGCATGCCTGGTGGCACAAGCATGCCTGGTGGCACAGACCTGTCATCTTACTTACAAGAGAAGCTGAGGCAGGGGGATGGCTGCCTCAGGTCTCAAGGTCTGGCAGAATTACAGAGATTTTAAGACCAGTGCCTGACTCAGAATAAAAACTCAGAAGGCACCGGGCGGTGGTGGCCTATCGCCCTTAATCCCAGCACTTGGCAGGCACAAGCAAATGGATCTCTTTGAGTTCAAGGCCAGCCTGGTTTACAGAGCTAGCTCCAGGATGGGCAGGGCTATGCAGAGAAACCCTGTCTCCAGCAAACAAAAAGCAAAAAACCCAAACAACCAAACAAAAAACTTAAAAACAAGAAGTTAAAAGGCCTGGAGCTGGAAGTGTCTGGCATTTTCTTCTAATGCCAGCGCTTGGAGGAGGCAAAGCAGGAGGATGGCACTTAGTTGGAAGCCAGTCAGTGCTAGACCTTGCTTCAACAACAACAGAAGGGGGCGGGGTGGGGATATATATGGAATCGGGAAGATGGCTCGGGTGGCTCAGTGGGTAAAGGGCAATCGTCTCATAAGCCTGAGGCCCAGCGCTCAGATCCGTAGACCCCATGTGAGAACTGGGCAGACACGGTGGCCACCTGTGATCCTATGTCTCAGGAGGCAGACAGCATTCCCTGGAGCAAGATGGCTGCTAGCTAGATTAGCTGGGATTAGCAGGGTTCAGATTCAGGGAGTCGACTGCTTCAGTAAACTGGAGGTGATCAGGGAAGACCGCAGCAACTTCAGCCCCACCACACACACACACACACACACACACACACACACACACACACACCACGCTGCTCATATGAGCATGCACGTGTGCTCAAGGAAGGTGCTTTTAGGCAAACAAAGTTGTACAGTCCCCATCCCCTCAATCCAGCTCCTTACATTGATTCTTATCTTACTGTTCTACAGGAAAAAATTAAAGAAATTGGAGACCGGCAGCCAGAGAAGTAAGAGAAAGCTGGGGCGCACAGATCTGGAGAGTTGGGGGTGGAGACTAGCGCTTGGCTCTCCATGGTGCCTTAGTACAAGTTCTGTGACTCCTAGGGTGGAGGAAAACTCCAGCCTTGGAGTTGTCTTGGTGTTGAGGGTCCCTCCTCTTCCCTTAGCCACCCAGAGGGTGTTCCTGAGGTGCCTCTGACCCCCGAGGCTGTGTCTGTGGAGCTGCGACCACTCATACTATGGATGGCCAACACCACAGAGCTGTTGAGCTTTGTTCAGGAGAAAGTTCTAGAGATGGAGAAAGAGGCTGACCAGGAGGGTGAGCTCAGCCCCAGGCCCACTTTGCTCCGGTCATACCCGGAACCTGGAGCCCTGGGCTCTAGCACCTGGCCTCTCTTCCCTCTCACCCCCAGGTCTGTCCTCGGACCCACAGCTCTGCAATGACTTGGAACTGTGTGACGAGGCCTTGGCCCTCCTGGATGAGGTCATCATGTGTACCTTCCAGCAATCCGTCTACTACCTCACCAAGGTGGGCCTTGCTCCCTCTTCCCTTTTGAAATACTCTCACTTTCTGTTTAACTGACATTATGTTGCTCTGATGTCACTTCCTTCTTGACCTAAGAGTTCTCTCTCCTTGGAGTCAATTCTCATTCACCCTAGTGCTTTACTTTTGTCACACTACTTCCTGTTTGAGCTGACATCACTTCCTTTCTGGCTCATTTCCTGTCTTTGCTCCCCTTAAGTCTTATCTAGCTGAGTTCATTTCCTCTGTAGCAATCACTATTTTTTTTCAAGTGTTCACTTTTGAAGTTTAATGTTAAGTTGTGTGTATTTGCTGACATCACTTCCTGCATCTCTGACTTCACTTCCCTTTTCTGAGCCTAGGTCCTTTTTTTCACTGGAGTATTCATGGGGGGGGGTTGATTTCCCCTCTCCCCCTTTGACCTAATATTAATGATTGGACTAATTAGGGTTTTGGTTATGGTATACTGGATTCCCTACCTGTAAAATAAGGGGATATTCCAAAATACACACTCAACAGGTTCCAGGAGTGGCCTTGATTATGAAGCCCTTTTCTCTGAGGGTTTACTTCCTGTACTTGACAAGTATACTCTTATGTCTTCTTTGTCATTTCCTGTCCTTGGTGTGATCACACTTTCCATTGGCTGGCTGCCAACTCCTCTTTCTGGACTCTCCATTCTTTAACTTCCTTTGGAAATTCTGGTAAAATATTTCTTTGGCCGAAGGGAGGCCCTTTTTGTCCATTGTCCTGTCCTGCCTGAACTACCTCTGTGAGAACTATGAATTATATAATGTTTGGGAGATGCTCTTAAAATATCTAATATGCTTCCTGAAGACGTAGCTCAGGACACGGTCTTCCAGGAAGCCTAATACCTGCTGGAAAACCATCAACAAAAATAAGGATTTGATCATGGAGCCCCCTGGGAATGGTGAAGGTAGAATGGACTACAGCTCCCAGAAGCGCTAGGTGGAAGTCCCCATTGTCTTCGTTGACTGTCACTCTGAAGGTTTTGCCTGTGTGTTTCCTCCCTAGACTCTTTATTCAACACTGCCAGCTCTCTTGGACAGTAACCCTTTCACAGCTGGGGCAGAGCTGCCAGGGCTTGGTGCGGAGCTGTCGGCCATGCCACCTGGGCTCAGGCCTACCCTGGGTGTGTTCCAGGCAGCTCTAGAACTGACCAGCCAGTGTGAGCTGCACCCCGACCTCGTGTCCCAGACTTTTGGCTACTTGTTCTTCTTCTCCAATGCATCCCTTCTCAACTCACTGATGGAGCGAGGTGAGGGTTGGGCTGGGAGCAGCCAGGGGCTACCCAGACCCAATCCAGGCAGACATAACCCAGGCTCAGGCTGCAGCTTCGGGCAGCTTGATTTCCGGTCAGACTTTATCTCATTGCCTCTCATTCCTTCCTACACAGGTCAAGGCCGACCTTTCTATCAATGGTCTCGAGCCGTCCAAATCAGAACCAACTTGGATCTTGTTTTGGATTGGCTGCAGGGGGCTGGGCTGGGTGACATTGCCACTGAGTTCTTCCGGAAGCTCTCCATTGCTGTGAACCTGCTGTGTGTGCCCCGCACCTCCCTGCTCAAGGTGACTCCTGACTAACCTCACTTAGAAGTGTTATTCTTTAGCCCAGGCCATCCGTCCTCTGTGTTCAGTCTCTGTGGGGCCCCAAGTCAGCTCCAGCCCTAGATTAGACACTGTGATGGACCTCTGGCAGCCACAGAGGTCAGTGTCAAGAACGACTGAACATGGATGTCTGAATGCTAGTGGAACTTGGTAGAAATAGTTCCTCATGTCCCTTTCTTAGACATGTTGAGTCAGAAATTCTGGTTAAGCATTCATTGAGTGTAAGCGGCATGCTGGTAACGGATACTAATGTCAGCAAACATCCCATTCAAAGTAGATTATCAATTGATAGGTTTTCAGATGAGAAAGCTGAATCAGGGAGATCACAATTTTTTTTTTTTTTTTTTTTTTTTTGAGATCTTGCTATGTACCTCTGGTTGACCTGGAATCCACTAGGTTGGCCATGACTCACAAATGATTCACCAGCCCCTGACTTCTCAGTTGCTGGGATTAAAGGTGTTCACAGCCGCACTGGCCTTCACTTTTTTTGAAGATTGATTTTCATACGTATACGTGCACCATGTCCAGGAAACGCAGAAGTGGGATGCAGAGCCCCTGGAACTGGACTGCAGCCCATGTGCGACTAAGCCTGGGTCCCCGGCAAGCGTTAACTGCTGAGCCTTTGCTCTAGCCCCTTAAGTTCACTTATTTATATCTCTTTACAGTGCTGGGGATGGAACCTAGGGTGTTGAGCGTGCTGGGCAAACTCTGCCACTGACCTGCATCTTCAGACCTCTTTTTAATCTTTCTTTCTTTCTCTTTTCTTTTTTGTTGTTTGTTTTGTTTTTTTCAAGACAGGGTTTCCCTGTGTAGCTTTGCCTGTCCTGGACTAACTTTGTAGACCAGGCTGGCCTCCAACTCACAGAAATCTACCTGCCTCTGCCTCCCAGAGTGTGGGATTACTGACGTGTGCCACCATGCCCAGCCTCTTGAAGAGTTTCACTGTGTTTCCCAAACTGGCTTTGTACTTTGAATCCTCTTGCCTCAAACTCCTAAGACACTGAGATGGCTGGCCTCCCTTGCTGGGGCCAGCGTTAAGCACAGATGTCTAACTTGGTCTTCCCCTAGGCTTCATGGAGCACCTTGCGAACCGACTACCCCACCTTGACTCCTGCTCAGCTCCACCATCTCCTCAGCCACTACCAGTTGGGTCCTGGCCGTGGGCCACCACCAGCCTGGGACCCACCACCTGCAGAGCGAGAAGCTGTGGACACAGGTGTGCAAAAATGGGCTAACAAACACTGAGATGTCTTCTTTCCTTGGGGCCCAAGAGTCCATGTCCCCAGCCCTCCCCTCTGTCTCAGGATTCTGGATGAGACTCCCTTTCATTTCCCAGGTGCCAGATGCCCTCTCCACCAGGTTTAGACTCTGGCTACCATTGTAACAGTAGTGGGGCTTGCTTACTTTGGGGTCCCTTCTGGTACCCTAAGAAGAGCTCAAACATTTAATTAATTTTTAATTAGACTTCATTCCCGAGCCTCTTCTCTCCACAGCTCTCACCCTAACCCAATTTAGATAGGCCTCAGGCCCCTCTGTTCTCAGCAATCTCCTAAGATTTCCTACCTCATCCTCAAGGTCTCAGGGGTTTCTGTTTCCCTAGTAATTTTTTGTTTGTTTTGTTTTTCGAGATAGAGTTTCTCTGTGTAGCCTTGGCTTTCCTGGAACTCACTCTGTAGACCAGGCTGGCCTCGAACTCAAAGAGATCCACTTGCCTCTATCACCGGAGTACTGCGATTAAAGGCACGTGCTACCACGGGGCCATTTTTCTTAGTCTTAAGTACAACTCCCATCACGCTCTGGGACACAGAGACCCGCATTTGATACTGGATTTGCAGTTTTTGTTCTTCAGGCTCTGGACCACCTCACACCCACGGTTAGTCTCTAACTCGGTTTTCCTGTGCTCTCAGGGGATATCTTTGAAAGCTTTTCCTCGCACCCTCCTCTCATCCTGCCCCTGGGCAGCTCACGCCTGTGTCTCACTGGCCCTGTGACCGACGACGCATTGCACCGAGAACTACGCAGGCTCCGTCGCCTCCTTTGGGATCTAGAGCAACAGGAGCTGCCAGCCAATCACCGTCACGGACCCCCAGTGGCTGCGACACCTTGAAAACCAATGAAAAAAGCACGCGCGAAGCTTGAAACTGCATCGGTTCTTACGGGTGCCAGCCTGAGCACAAGAGCATTCTGGGAGTTGTAGTTCTCCCCGCGTAGAACGCTGGGAGTTTGAGTTGTCGGGTTGGTAGATGATGGGACAGTGGGAAGATGGGCGTGGAATGTGAATGCCAAGAAGTAATAAAAGTATCTGTGGTATTGACCTTGTTTGTAAAGACTTGGGGGCCTCAGCAAAAATGGTTTTAAGGTGCCAGGGACTGTGTTTGGAACGTGGCCTGTCTGCCGAGTTTGGGAAGATATTTCTAGCCATGGCCTCAGCTTGCCCTCTAGAACGAAATGTGACCCTGGAGCACTGAGTACTGCTGCACAGCTCGGAACACAGCCCGGACCGTGCTCCACTGAGTATCAGACCCTGTGTACTGCCAGAGGCAATAAGCCACCATCTCCCTCCTACCCACAAAGTCCAAAATCTAGCCTTCTCCCCAGTCCTTCCAATGCTGTCTTCCTACTGTGCACACCGCTGGATTCCAACACCCAGCACCTCTTAAACTCAGAGACCCTCAGGTCCTAGCCTTCCCTCACATCCAAGAATGCAGCCCTCAGCCCTCCACCCTCTAGACCAGAGGCTAAAGCCTCAGTTTTCCTCCCTCAGACCAGGAGTCCTGACTTCTGTCCCTTCCGTTCTTAGAACTGGGGGTCTGGGCCTCATGTTTGAACTTTCCCCTCCTCCGAACTTGACTCCTACTGCTGCGTCAGGAAAAAAGAGGCAACAGGTGGCACCTGCCTTCAGGGTCTGAACATGGCCACCTGCCGCTGTTGCTCACCCGGGTCCCTCTTCCTGCACCTGCCCCTGTCCGTCACCTGTGTCCGTTCCACCCAACCCCACAGCCTAGGACGTCCGGGGGGGGGGGTGCGGGAGGGAGCAGGGGGACCCTCGTTGTGAGGCGGGTCGATCCTCCCCTCGTGTGCCCCGCCCCTTTCTCCGAGTCCTGGCAGGGTTTCTGATCCGAGGCGGGCTCCCCTGACTGCCGCTAGCCCCAGAAAAGGGAGTCGAAGGCGGCCCTAGCTGGCGGGGCGGAGCCTGAGGTCTCGAGCCTAGTCCGCGGGACTCCACCCGCTTCAAGGCACAGCTGAGTAGCTGCGAGGAGCCCACCTGGTGAGAAGCCCCTGGGGTGGAGACGGGGATCCTCCTTATTACCCCTCATTCACCGTCCTGGTTCCCTTTCTCGTCCCGATTGTCTTTCCCACGGAGCCTGGTGCATGGTCCTCAGTCCATTCTGTTTCAGGTGTCTGCTGCAGGGACCCTTGTGTTTCCCAGGCACCTGTCAGCCTGATTCCCTGCTGACCCAGAGTCGCGGATTCTAGGCTCTTCCAGCAGGGTGTTTAAGTCCTTAATCTCCTTCTCCTTCAGGATTCAGACTCGAGGCGCCTGCACTTTCAAAGACCCCGAGCTCCAAATCCAATGTTCTCCCCTTAGGATGTAGGAACATGTGACCTGGGGCCTTCCTCTGTCACCAAGGTGCAGGAATTGCGAACCTGCGTGTTGCTTCAGACTCAGAACTCCAGGCCCCAAGCCTCCTTCAGACACTGTAGTCCACACCCAAGTACTCCTCCCTCAAGCCCAGAATCCCAGGACTCCTTCAGTCCTAGGGGTCCAGGCCCCAGCCCTGGTCTCACACCCTGGGGTCCAGGCCCCAGCCCTCCTTTCTCAGACCCAGAGGTCCAGAGCCCAGCTGACCCTGAAAAGATTTGGCCCAGTACTTTTGTCTTTAGTCTTTCATGGTCTCTCCCCAAATGGCAACCTCCTGTCATCCGCTTTGACCCTGCTCTCTGGTGGCTCTGGCTTCCTCTCTGTCCAGGTCTCCACCCCAGCCTTGGCAATGACCCTGGCAGCCTCCTCCCAGCGCTCCCAAATCATCCGTTCCAAGTTCCGCTCTGGTGAGAGGGTACTTTCTCTGTGCATGTGGGGAGGGGTCCCGGATCCAGGGCCCAGGGACACTCCGGCATGGGTGGAGGAACCCATGAAGCTCACGCACACGGTCACTCGTGCTGCGGAGGGAGATGACACATGGGTGTGCACCTGGCACATGCCGTAGGTGGGACGCCCGAGACTGCATATGTTGCAGAGAACTTCAGCTGACCTGTAGGCGAACCCAGAAGAGCAGAACGGGACCTGAGTGGCGTGGGCGTATGGGGGGGGGACCATGAGCTCTCAAGCTTTGAAAGTGTCGTTAGTCATGACTTGTTCGAAGAGTTTTGGACACACAGAAAGGAGCAGAGCTGTGCACTGGAAAATCTTTACCCCCAAACCGAGGATCAAGTCTTTTGAGTGTCAGTAGCATTTGTGTGGGTGCATGCCAGCAAAGAGTAAGTTGGGGTGAAAGGTCATATAAAAGCTACGAAAACACAAGAGCAGCATCTGTGCAAACTAGAGCCCAGAGAGATTTGGGCTGCAGCGGTAGGTGTGTAGGATGCTGGAGTGGGGGATGCTGGGGGCCGCAGAGAAAGGGGGTGTGGACAAAAGGAAGTGAGGTGTTGATGGTTCAGGCTGGCAAGATGGCGACTGTACCGGGGTGGACACAGACTCCTTAAGTGGCAGGTGGAGCCAGGAGTATGGCTGCCTCCTGGCTGCAGGCAGGCTGGCTTACAGTCTCAGGAGTGGCTCTGGCCCAAGATGCTTTGCTGGCAGGAGCAGGCAAGAGGCCCTGGGAAGGGAGAGGGAGCAGGCTGCCTGCCCACCCGTCCGGGGTGTGTGAAGGGGCTGGGCACGTGGGTCCGCCAACAACTGCGGCTCCCGCCCACCAGCCAAGTCCGGCTTTGGATACTCCCTTCCCGCCTTCCTTGTCCCACCTCCCTCTTCCTTCCACAGTCCTGCAGCTTCGGATCCACAGACGGAATCAAGACTGCAGTAAGTGTGGGCCCCCAAGGGGGTCTCAGTCCCCGAGGAGCATGCCTGCCCTCAGATAGTGAGGGCAGCCTGTCAGTTTCAGAGGACACCCCACCCACTGAGCTCTCCCACCCCGGGTACCCCATCCTTCCTTGGTGGAGCCAGGTATCCGGTCTCTTCCACACTCAATGGCTTGTCCATTTCCCTGGAGTCAGGGGACACAGACATCGCCTGGTGCTGTCCCAGGACTATGCTAGCTGTCTGTGTGTGATCCTGGGCAAACAGACCCCTTGCTGAGTTGAAGACAAAACTCTCTTCCTTTCTCAAAACTGTGAAAAGCTGGGTACCCAGGAGGCCGGCTGGACAACTCGGGTTATGCCCACTGCTCCTGGCCAGCCCTCCTTTCCTGCAGCCTCTCTCCACCCTAGCTAGCCTGCTGTCTGCCTGCCTATTCAGGGCCCTCCACTATCTCTTCAGCCTCTGATTCAGATCCGTGGATCTCAGCCTCAGGCCCAGCTCTGGCTACAGCCTTGCCTCCTGTTCCTGCGTCTTTCCTTGTCAACCCTGGCGTCTTGTCGCCTGAGCCAACATATTGTCCTTGGAGGTCCCCAAAGAAGGTGAGTTTTGACAGGAGCAGAGGGCAGGGGCCCAACACAGGCTAGCTCTGGTTCTCCTAGCCATTGCTCTGTCCTTCTGGTGGTGTTAGGCTGATGCTACACAGTTCGTGGGCCAGGAAGGAGGCAGCCATGCTGAAGCATCACCTGGCTCTTTCTCTTTGTTTTTGAGACAAGTTCACTATATACGCCAAGACTTGAACTTTCCATCCTGCCCCGGACTCCTTGGTGCTAGGGTAACAGGTATGGTAGGCTACCAAGCTTAGTCTTGTTTGTTCTTTCAGGAATCTCCTAAGAACTCCCAACACTGGAAGGAGCCGAAGGTCAGGGGGAACTTGACATACCACCTGTACATGCCTCAAGAACGGAGACAAGGGCCAAGGGCAGATCTCCAAGCAGAGAGGCCAACCCTCAGTCCCCCAGAACCACCTCTGTGGGATGAGAAAAACTCACAGAGGCCTCACTCTCGGTAGGGCTCTCATTTCTATTCTCCAGGGGACCAGGAACTCAGGCCCCATGCTCTTCCCTCAAGCCCAGAAAGCAAGGGAGAAGAGCCTGCTCCTTCCCCAGAACCCCAGCTGTGCAGGCTCCCAGCTTCTCATCCCCTGAGAGGCCCCTGTTGCCTATCTTCCACACCCACAAACCCAACCCTGTGTTTGCTCCACCGGAGGTCCAGAATTCCTCATTTTCCCAGCGTCCTCCGAAGCCCCTGTTTTTAAGGTCCCTATGCCTTTCTTCCTCTGTCCTAACTTCACCCTACGCCCTCACGCCTGTTGCTAGGATGAAGCCATCCTCACCAGCAGTCTCCAGTCCCTCGCCCTCTTCACACAAACTGGAACTTCAGACCCTTAAACTGGAAGAGCTGACGGTGGGTTTAGTGAGCAGCGTCCCAAGGCTGGCCCCAGACCTCGTAAACCCTTGGCTTCTGTCTTAGGAAAGTCGGTCTGGACTGTGGTTCCACCTCTTGGTTTCCTGGTCATCCCTCCCCAGAGCTCGATCAGCACCTCCTCTCCCTGCCCCCAACTCAGGTCTCGGAGCTCCGGCAACAGCTGCGCCTGCGGGGACTCCCGGTGTCCGGGACCAAAGCGATGCTTCTGGAGCGCATGCGTGGTGGCGCCCCGCCCAGAGAGCGGCTGAAGCTCCGGCGCGTGGACAAAGAGGCGGGGGCTCCCTGGCCGCGTCTCAGGCCCAAGGCGCTAGGAACTACCCGGCGTCCCAGCACGGTGAGGGCGGGGCTGGGTACACGTGGGCCGGTAAAGTTCTACAAGAGGAATTGGGAGAGATCTTGGAAAAGAAATAGCCAATGAAATGTTGCCAAGGAGGGCTGGAGAGATCGTTCAGAGGTTAAGAGCACTGTCTGCCCTTTCAGAGGTCTGAGTTCAATTCCCAGCAACCTCATGGTGGCTCACAACCATCTATAATGAGATCTGGTGCCCTTTGTCATGCAGGCAAACCTGAAAATAGTGTTCATATAAATAAGTAAATAAAACAAATAGATAAATACTTAAAAATGCTGTGGAAAGGAGGCCGGGCAGTGGTGGCTCACGCCTTTAATCCAAGCACTCAAGATGCAGAGGCAGGTGGATCTCTGTGAGTTCGAGGCCAGCCTGATCTACAGAGTTCCTGCACAGCCAGGGCTACACGGAGAAATCCTGTCTAAAAAACAAAACAAAACAAAACAAAACAAAAAAAAAAAACAAAAAACAAAAAACGGAAGGAAGGAAGGAAGGAAGGGAATAAAAGATTGGCAAGGAATCGTGACTTGCACTTAGGGACGGGTCTTAATCAGAGGCCGCTAAGGTTTGGGGCGTGGCCAGTCATTGGTTGCCCTGGGAATGTAGTTGAGAGCACCCGAAGGGCGTGGTTTAAGGGAGAAAGAACCAATGACAGATAGGGATGGGCCGCGAGCTTATTTAGGCATTGCAGCGCCTACTTGCGGTCCCCAAGATCTGCAAGATAGAAGACGAGAACCGACCCTGGAAGTGGTCCTCTGAGGTACACACACGTGCGCACATACATAAAAACAGTAAATAAAGTGTTAAAAAATAAAAAGAATAGGGTGAAGCCAAGGAGGGGAAGGGGGCGGAGCCACGCCTGATAAGCCGGCTTAGTGACCTTTCCTGGTTCTAGGTGAAGGCGAGTGCTACAACTCCTCGGCTGAGGGTTTCTGGAGCTGCGGATCCCCTGGGGCCAGCTCCCGTTCCCGCTCCAACTTTGGCTCCAGCTCTCGTTCCTGTTCCGGCTCGGGCTCCTGTTCCCGCTCCAGCTCTGGCTCCCGCTCCGGCTCCCTCTCCCGTTCCCGCTCCAGCTCCCTTGCCAACACCTTCTCCAGCCAGCCTGACTCTGGAGGAGGAGCTGCAGGAAGCGATCCGGAGGGCGCAGGTGGAAGGGGATGCGTGGCTGGGGCGTACCTGGGGACTGGCCTCTGGACCTAAGCCGGACCCCGGGGTCACGTGGCATGTGCTCATCCACAGCTGCTTCCGAACCGGGGCATCGAAGACATCCTGGAAGACCAAGTGGAGCCAGATGGTAGGAACTGAGCTCCCGCATTTAGGGGAGGAGCAGAACTTGGAACTCCTGGGTTCGAGGGAGGAGTGGGTGGGAAACAGCGCAGTGAACAGGACCCATCCCCCTAAAGCTCTCACCCCTCCTGCAGAGCTGCTGCCGCCCATCCCCTTGGACTTCCCTGGCTCATTTGACGTGCTGTCTCCCTCCCCGGACTCAGAAGGCTTCCCTTCCGTCTTCTCTTCCTCGCTCCCGTCCCCCACAAGCTCCCAGTCCCCTTCTCCAAGAGCCCTCACGGATTCCCTGGACTGGCTGGAGGCCTTGAGCGGGGGTCCTCCGCTGGGCTCTGGGCCTCCAGGCCCCAGCATCTTCTCTGCGGACTTATCTGACCCCAGTGGCACTCGTCTCTGGGAGCTGCTGCCAGATCCATGGTGACAGACCCTGCGGTTTCCAAGGAGAGGTCATCTGCACCCACAAGGACCCTTCAACTACAGAGGATTCAAGATGCCCTCATCCCCTCCTGGCCCACTGCTGCTGACATGCAAACGCCTAGACCTGCCTACCTGCCCTCTGCGTGACCCCTCCCAGTCCCTGTAGTTGGGGTTGGGGGTTCATTTGCTACTGGCCAGTGCAAACAAGCTTACTGCCTCCCTCAGAGACCTTCCTCCAGACCCTGCATGGCTGCTTGTCATGTGGGGATCTGGAAGTTTGTGTTGTTGGGGTTTAGGAAAGGACCAGCTGAGAGTAGAAGCAAGGCACCCCTGAGTTCTAGTTAGATGTGAGAGGACCAGAGGCTACTAGTGGGGGGGTGACGACAACCTCCCTGTGACCTTGAACCGATGATCCCCTCCCCACCTCCACCCCCTCAGTGTCCCTGAGTGCTGCGATTACAGATTGAGCCATCACACCCAGCTCTTCCAGGAGCCAGGTGGGGAGATGGAGAATAGGGAAGAGGCGCTAAAATGTGGCCTCCACCTCATGTTGTGAGGGTACCTGCCTGGTGAATTAAACTGTGGATCTCCTGTGGCCTGAAGCTCAAGAGTCTAGACATTTGCACCTACATTCCACTTCTCAACAAACCCACAGAACATGAGTTACCTTCACATAGCCATGACCAGTGGACTCGAGAGAGTTAAGGGAGGAAGGACTCAATTGTGGTTGCTCTGTTGCTTGGCCCCATGTACGTGGGTGGGACACCATGGTGGGAGAGAGAGAGAGAGCGCGAGCTAGGATGAGATTTTCAGACCTCTCCAAAGAGCACTAACAGCCACACATGAGCCAGTGTGAGACAATGTATAGTCAAAGCGTAGCAGGAAGTAAGTGACTACAGTTTATTCTGCAGCTCCATGAGATACTGGAGGGCCCGCATGGGCGAGCAGCGAGCACGTCCAATACGGCGCGTTCAAGTAGGTGGGTACAGTGGTGGAGGTAGGTGGGGAGAGGGCTGGCTCCAGCTGACTCCAGCTGGGCCTTTCTCCTCCACATGTTCTGTCTCTGCTGGGATCACTGGACTGCTTGGGTAGTAGCCCAGGACTTTCAAGAATGAAAGTTCAGCTTGAAGTGGTATCACACACCTGTACTCCTAGCCCTCAGGGCAATAGGCATGAAGAGCTGAAGCAGGAGGATCAGAAGTTCACCTTCAGCTATATAGAGAGTTCAAGACCAGCCCGGGCTACATCAGACCCTGGGGCACAAAAGAAAGAGAGGATATGAGGGCCTGATGGGAAATTTTGTTGAAGTAAGATTTTCTGTTGAAGTAAGATTATCAGAAAAGGAGGGACTAGTGTTAAAGGGGGAGGGAGTATGTATGAGGGGTGACAATCAGATGTATCCGTGTATAACCTGGGCCCTCAGGACTGAGAAAACCAAGAGCCTGAGTTTGCACTCAAGTAAAGCTCAGTGATCACAGTCCCAATGCGGACTGACACTTCTGTGGCTGTTCTGTGGGATCATGGAGCCATGGCAGATCAGGGTTACTGGAAAAGGACAGAAACGCTGGGGAGCAGAACAGAGGTCTGAGAAAGAGCTGAGCCTCCAAGGGTTAGGGGCCTCCAAGAGTTAAGAGGGTAGAGAACCTTCTGGAAGATGGAAAGGGAACATGAGAAGACCTTGACGTGGGAAGGAAGATAGCTCCCCGGGAAGCTGACGAGGTTGAGCGCACTGAACGGGACAGCAGACAGGCGGTGACCCACCAGGCCAGAGGCGGACAGAGCTGGCCTGCAGCACCCTCTGACAGTTGACAGAGGGGTTCCCAGGCCTGGAGGGTCACCGGGGTCTAGCGGACTTCCTCTTCTGCCTCTAGATACTTTCCTTCTGATTTCTTGCATTTTTAAATTTGTGTACGGATGTGTAGGGGCATGCCACGTATGTACTTAAGCCCTTGGAAGAAGAAGAACCTGTAACTCAGCTGAAGCTGGGCTTGTGAGCTGCCTGACACGGGTGCCAGGAACTACAACAGCGCCTATAAGAGCAGCTGTTCTCCAGCCCCCTTGTTTTCCATGTCACTCTCATGCTGTCCCTGGCCTCGAGGTCCTTTTCTGTGGCCTCCAGTTAGCCTCCACTGTCCTCTGCCATCTCTGATTCGTCTTCTGGCTGCCTCCCTCTCCCAGTCTTTCCCAGCCACAGCTGCCTCTATTTCCTTGTCCTGTAGTCTTGGGCCCCTGGACACTAATCTCTCACCAAGCCTCACTCACATCTGCCCATTGTCACCATCTACCCTCAGCCAGAGGGCACCCTCTACCTCAGCCTTGTGTAGAGAGTGTTGTGGGGCCCTGCACAAGTCCGGGAGAGGTAGGGCCGGGTGGCCAAGGAGTTCTTTGGAAGGTGGAGCTTTGGAAGGCTGGTGCAAGTTTGGTGTGGCCATACTCTCGCCCCTCCCCGGCCTCAGGGTGCACATGCTAGCCTTGATCTTCAGTCAGTAAGGTGTGTCTTTTCCTTCCATTCCCTTCTTCCTTCTCTCTTCCTTCCTCCCTCCCCTCCCACAAGACAAGTCTCCCTATGTAGCCCAGGCTGTCCTCAAACTGGACATTGCTAGTCTTCAGCTTCTAGAGGGCTCAGATTAGATGTATGGGCTACTACACAGAATCCTTCTTTATCTTAAATGTGATTCTGGTTACTTAACTATATGACTGTCAAAAACCAGTGGATGGGTCCAGAGGTGGCACACGTCTGTAATCCCAGCACTGGGGGAGGCAGAGGCAGGTGGATCTCTGTGAGTTCAAGGCCAGCCTGCTCTACAGAGTGAGTCCAGAACAGCCAGGACTACACAGAGAAACCCTGTCTGGAAAAACAAAACAAAAATATTTTCAGTGGACACAGAGCTGGTCTATGTTGACAGCATTTGAAGAGAGAATTCACATTCCACATGATCCACCCATTGATAGGTAAAAATTCATTGTTTTCCATACACTCAGTTCATTTACCACTGTGGTCAATTTTAATTCATTTTTTGTTGTTTGGTTTTCTCTTTTGAGTTTTTGAAACAGGGTCTCCCCATAGCCCTGGCTCTCCTGGAACTCACCATGAAGACCAGGCTGTGGTGATCCCCCAGCAAGCTTTACAGCAGGCAGAGAAAACAAACAAACAAACAAACAAACAAACAAACAAACAGGGTGAGGTCAGAATGAAAGTTGGCTCAGGTAGAATTAATCGTAACCGGTGCTGGACCAGGATGTCTAGAGTCTGCCCAGGTCATTTTCCTTTAGCCATATTCAAGCATAGCACAATGTAGGAAAAAGTGTTTAGATAGCTACTAATTAACCCCCAGGGAACAGCAATTTAAGACATACATTAATATTCTTTACACAGTTCACATGGCTTCTTTCACAAGAACGGGTACTGTTGGCTCAAAAACTGCCCAAGATTTAGATCAAAGGAGCATGACTGAGGTAAACAGCGCTTGTGGGTGTCAGGACTATCCTGGCCCCAAGATAATGTAGAAGTCTAGGCTGTAATAAAGCATAAGTGACATCACACATAAGGATGGGTTCGTGGTCTAAAAGCAATGCCCAAGATTCCCTGGGCTACATGGGAAAGGGTGTGGGATAAGTACATTCTGGAGCTTCTGACAGAGCCTGTCTCCAGGCAGCAAAGCATCACCAGGCTGTAAAACTACTTCATTCCGCTGGATGTGGCACACCTGTAATCCCAGCAGGCGGATCTCTGTGAGTTCGAGGCCAGCCTGCTCTACAGAGTGAGTCCAGGAGAGCCAAGGCTACACAGAGAAACCCTGCCTCAAAAAACCAAAAAATACCACAAATCAAACATGAAACAAAACAAAACACCAAACTCCATCATTCCTGGCATTCTAGGAAGAGCAGCTGTGCACCTCACTCCATTGAAGAAGCAAGCTGTGTCTTTAATGTTCCTGGCTTCTCCAGTGCTTATCTGTGTACACAAGGCATTTTTGTCCTCTACCAGGCTAGTCTAGAACTCACAAAGATCCACTTGCCTGCTTCTGCCTCTGGAGTGCTGGGATCAAATATGTGCAACACCCACCCCTGCCCATCCTCATGGAGGAATGGCTCAAGCTCAGTTTTATCACTCTCAAGAATGTAAAAATGGGCTGGGTGTGACTGGCACAGGCCTTTGAGCCTATCACCCTGGAGGCAGAGCTCAAGGCCAGCCTGGTCTACATTATGAATTTCAGGACAGCAAGGGCTATATAGAGACCTTGTCTCAAAAGACAGAAAGAAAGAGAAAGGAAGGAAGAAAGGAAGGAAGGAAGAAAGAAAGAAAGAAAGAAGGAAAGAAGGAAGGAAAGAAAGAAAGAAAGAAAGAAAGAAAGAAAGAAAGAAAGAAAGAAAGAAAGAAAACATGAAATTGTGGAGAGGCATATTTGTTTTGTTTTTTTTGAGACAGGGTTTCTCTGTGTAGTCCTGACTGTTCTGGACTGGCTTTGTAGACCAGGCTGGCTTTAAACTCAGAGATCTGCCTGCCTCTGCCTCCTGAGTGCTGGGATTAAAAGTGTGTGCCATCACTGCCCAGTCTGGATTTTGCCATGTTCTTTCTGTTTCTGAGATGAACTCTGCAGCTCAGACTGGCTCTTGGGACTGGAGATGTCCCGCTGGTCTCCAGGAGGCAAGGACAGCAGGATTGGATGTATGGCTGCTCTGAGCTCCACCCACAGAGTTCTCCTCAGACGGACTGAGCAAGATGAAGGAGCCCTTGGTGGACAGAGTCCCAACGACAAGCAACTTGGTGGGGGGCACTGTGGGCTCACTGTAGCCCCCACCTCCCTTTTGACCAGGTAACTGTGCAGTGAACAATGACCCCTTCGGATCGCAGGCGAAACCAATCCAGCACCTCCTCCTCAACCCTTTGCTGCCTGGTGGGGCTTGTCAAGGGGACAAGGGAGCCAGCTGGAGTGCTTGCAGAGGTGCGGCTTTCATTGGACTTGAAAAGGGTCCTCAGCGTGGTGATAGTGAGGCCTTTGAGAGGCATAGGAGACTGGAGACAGGGCTCAGCAGTTAAGAGAGGATCCCTGGCTGCCTATGGCTCCAGCTCCAGGAAGCCAGCGCCTCTGAGGTACTTGCATTCACACACTCACACATACGATCCATAATTTAAAAACTAAAATCCTAACAGACTACGAGACATTCCTAGGTCATCAAAGGCACTGCCTTCAGAGGGGCTAACAGTTCTCAGCAGGCTCCAGTCAGTTCGTGAAGGTCGGTGGCTATAGAGCCAGCCCCATCCTCTTTGCTCAGGCTTCCTAGGACTGATGCTTGTCACACGCTGCCCCACCATGGAAATGCCATCACAGGGAGGCACTCACTGGACCTTTGTGAAGTACCCAGCGTCAAGTACTTCATGATGATGCCACTAAGTGGGCAAACGTGGCTGCTTCTCACCTCTCAAAGGGAAAGAAAGCAATGAGCCTTTTCTTGCCGCCTTGGCAGCGGCTGTCTGCCTGTGAGGCCTTCTGGCACCAGGAGACAGCTGTGCTAAAGAACGGCGTTGGCCCTGCTGGTTGTTATCCAGAACTGGGGTCACCAGTGATGTCTTGGAGCTGCTGGTGCCCAGTGTGTGACTACGTTTTCCGAAGATGTTTCTGCTTCTCTTGTTTGCAGCCCAAGGGACACTTCTTACAAGAAGGCTCTGCCCTTGAATGTTACAGTGGCTCCTCCTGCCTTGACCTGGAAGGGGGACGGACGACAGGCTGGCGTTAGTGCTTAAGGAGTGGGGACAGGTCTGCCGGGATACCCACCCACTCAGGTAGGAAGGCTGCCTCGGGCTTAAAGATTTTGAGGAAGGGAGAATTGGGAAGGGTGTAGTTGGCCAGGTAGATGGTGTCACCTCCTGCCAGGTAGGCAGCCCAGATCCCGAAGGTTCCAATAGTCATGACGGTGTGGTTGCACTGGGTGAGCAGTGCGAAGTCCTTGGCCGGCGAACCCTCAATACCGTTGCCCGCGAACACCACGTCTCCGCGGGAGGCGTCGATGTTCTCTCGGCACCAGGCCATACCGTTGCTCGTGACCACGAAGACTGGAGCCGAATAGCGTGCCCGGAACCTGTCCAGGGCCTTCTCCAGGTAGCCCCGGTCAGCCACCACGCCCTTCCACACATTGGGCATGACATGCACGTAGTCTCCCCGGCGCACGTGGACACCCACGAAGGTGCTGGGCTGGCTCCCATTCACCCGCAGGCGGCGCAGGAAGGCCTGGGCCTCCTCGCGCACGTGGTCGTGCAGGGTGAACTCCTGCAGGATCTCGGGGCGCAGGTGGTGGTAGAAGGTCCAGGAGCACGGGTAGCCGGTGAGGCGCACGTAGCGCCCCGGGATGTGGCGGTACCGATCCTCCATCCAGTCGTTGAGGTGGTAGTTCTGCCAGGGGATCCTCCCGGCGGTGTCGCCGTGCAGCACGGGGAGGCTGATCCTGAAGATGGGCGCCAGCGCGCTGTGCATGGACGCGGGGATGAAGGCGGGCTTCCCGTTCATCCTGGCCAGGGCGAACAGCGTGGCGTACTCGCCCATCTGGTTCCCCAGGCGGCCAATGGAGTTGATGGTGAACATGCCCTGCCTCTCTGCGCTTGCCGGGTCTCCGGAGGGCACTGGGAACGTCTGGATTTCAATCTCTGACAGGGGTCGGAGCTTCACTATTCGCTGCTGGAGGTGGATGATGGTGGATATCACGAAGACAAAGATGACAAAGTGGGTCAGAGGAAAGGAGAAAGGAACCGTGGCGCTGGCCATGGTTGCCAGGAAAGAAAGCACGGCAGGTTAGGTGTGTGCTGATAGCCACGTGTGTGTAAATACTGGTGCCCTTTTGGCTAATCGTCTGGACCGTGGCTCTGGCTCTGTTTTGCTTCCTTTTGGGTTTGTTTGAGACAGGATTTCCCTCGGTAGCTCAGTCTAGCCAGGAACTGCGTTGCCCAATCTTCCTGCTTCGGGGTTGGAATGACAGTGAGCCAATATGGCTTGTTTGATGTCCAATTTGTGCTGCAAGTGTTCAAATGAGGAAGAAGGAAAAAAAAAAAAAAAAAAAAAAAGCAAGAGAATCAGGGACATTATGGGGGACATGGGAAGGGGAAGGGGCCTTTCATTCAGCACAATTAGCAACATTTGCTGAGGTTGCTCACGGTTAGCTAATATTCCTTTCAAAAGTAGACATTTTAGGTTAAGTAATAGCACACCAGGCTGAAGGCCTGAATGTACGTGGCCGTGGTAGGGCCTCATTCCCTGTGGCCTCAGAATCTCCCAGAGCATCTTCTACTTTGTCACAAATTTCTCTTCTTTTCTCCACTGGTTGATAGAGATAGTAATTCCAGCTTGGCATGGTGGTAAAAGCCTGTCATCTGAGCTACAGGCCAAAGGGGGGAGGACTGTAAGTTCAAGGCCAGCCTGGGCAACTTAGTGACTTCTTAATCTGGAAAAGTGAAGAGAGGATTGAGGGTGTGGCTCCAGAGTGGAGAACGTGTCTAGAACCCACCAATCAGGCCTGAGGGTGTGGCTCAGCAGAAGAGAGAGCAGTTGTGAATTGGGCCTCTGTGGAACAAGTCAAAGGCTGCAAATGATGAGCCTATGCACAAGTGAACCAAAGGGGGATGTGGGGTTGCACCAGGATGCATAAGTGGGTAAAGGTCATTGCTGCCCAGCCTGGTGACCTGAACTGGATCCCTAGGACACACGTGGCAGGAGGAGGGAACAGAGCACAAGCTGTCCTCAGACCTCCACACCCCCCCCACCTCCCTCAAAACACAAATTAAAAAAATGTAATAAAAAATTAGAAAGCCAGGCATGGTGGTGCATTCTTTAATTCCAGCACCGCAGTGACATCAGCCAGCCTGGTCTACAAAGTGAGTTCCAGGACAGCCAGGGCTACACAGAGAAACTGTCTCAACAAACAAACAAAGACAAAACAAAAGAAACAGAGGGGTTGGGAGGTGCCTAAAAGCGCCTGCTGCTCTTTCGGAGGACTGGAGTTTCCTTTCCAGCACCATATTGCGGGGCTCATAGCACCCTATATGTAACTCCACTGAAGGAGGTGAGATGTTCTCTACGGGCCTTTGCAGGCGCTGCACAAACACGCATGTACACACACACATCTTAAAAAGCCGAGCTGTGTACGGCTGTGGCACGGCTCCGACCTGAGTACTCTGGAGGAGGGCAGATCTGCATGAGGTTGAGGCCAGCCTGGTCTACATAATAAGAACCTGTCTCAGAACAAAACATCGAAAACAAACAAAACGCTCTAAGACAAACCAAGAAACTAAGTGGGACTTGACTGGACTTTGACTATGTCAGGCGCCTCCATCCCAGGGTTCAGGGGCATCTGTCCACCGAAGGCGCTGTCCAGTCCAGCGGCTCTTGGCCTCCCCGGCTCTTGGCCTCCCCAGTGCTGCGATTCTTTAATACAGCTCCTGTTGTGGGGATTGCCAACCATAGAATCATCTTTGTGGCTACTTCATAACTAATTTTTCTATTATGAATTCTATCGTAAATATCTGTGTTTTCGGTCGTCTTAGGAGACCCCACGAATGGGTCATTTTACCACAAAGGGGTTGACACCCACAGGCTGAGAACTATTGGTCCAGAGGCTGATGAACTTTGACATCTGCAGCCAGGGTGTAACCAGCTTACACACTAAGCTTTAGTTAGGCAAAGTCCAGATGCGACCAGTAACTAAAGACGATCCAGACCTGAGTGCCAGGAAAGAGAAGCCTAGAGGCCTTCAGGGTCCCCAGGTTCTTTAGAAGCCTCACCACCTTGTGGTCAGGTGGTCAGGAGCACAGAGTATGCTCCGCAATGAGAGCCCTCAAAGGAGGCTTTGTGTAGCTCCAGGAAAGGTTTCTGGCTGCCTTGGCCCGAGGCCCACAGTCCTGACCACAGGCTTAGGCCCGATGACTCTGAGTCAAGAGGATATTGGCATTAAATCAAGCTACTTGTAAACTGATCAAAGCTTACAGGCTGCAGTGTCACACAGGTATAGTTACTGAGTCAACTCAGATCTGTTAGCATAGCACTGCAGGCCGAAACACTCCTCAGGCAGGGCGTGAAGGCGCTTCTCCACCATCTCCCGGCTCAGGGGGCTGAAGGCAGTACCATTGCTTGAGTTTGAAGCTAGCCTGAGCTGTGTGAGCTTCTTCAAAATAACGAATTCGGGACAGGGAAGATGACTCAGTGGTTAAAGCACTCGTGAGCAGGCACTGGAATCTCTGGCACTCACACAGTAGCTTGGTAGTACATGTGTCTGTGACCACGGTGCGACCTGTTTCTGTACCCCAGCAGCTGATGCGGGACAGGAAGATATTGGGGGACTTCTGGCCAGTCTAGATTAAGCAATGAGCTATAGGCTCAGTGAGAGAGCCCTGTCTCAAAAGAAAAAAAAAAAAAAAAGAGAGAGGGGTTCCAGAGCTGGTTCAGTGGTGCAGAGCTCTGGCTGCTCTTGCAAAGGTCCCAGCAACCACATCAGGTGGCTCATGAACACCTGTAACTCTAGTTTCAGAAATCTGACACCCTCTGTCCGCCATGGGCACCTGCACAAATGTGGCACTGTAAGAACTTAAGCAGGCACAGACTTGTGCACATAAATAAAAATAAGTAAAAATCAGACATAAATAAAAATAAGACCGGAGCAAACGGCTCAGCAGGGAAAGCACCTGGGCCAAAACCTGAGGCCCTCAAGCCCCAGCACCACGCAGAAGCCTGGCAGCGGGAGTCTGTAAACAGGAGCACTGCGCTCTGGGTCAAAATGGAGCACAGCCCACCAGCCAGCCAGCGAGACCCAGTTCCTGAGCTTTGGGTTCAGTAAAAGACACCTGACATTGAAGACAGTCATTCTGACCTCTGACCTCCACAGCTAAGTGCATGTACAGGCATTCGTGCATGCACACACAGATCACATCACAAACAATTTCAGGCCTGTTGACTCAGTGCCTGGGTATGAACTGCATGAGTCTGGAGTGTGGGCCCACTGGGTCATCTCCAATTGGGATAAGCCTTTCAAGTCCCCTCTGACTTTACTGGAAGGCCTTGCTCGGCTCTGTCAAGTTCCCAGCTCAGCTATACGCAAGAGGTTATTTATTTCTTTATTTTTGCTTTTATCAGACAGGGTCTATAATCCTAGCACTTGGAAAGCTGAGGCAGGAGGATCACACAAGCTACACACAAGCCTGGGCCACAGTGTGAGTCTTTGTCGCAATAAAACACACACAGGCAAGAAAGAGACTGATCAGAGACAAGTCACAGAAGGTAAGGACAGAGCAGGGGTGGAGGGGACATGGAGCGATGGCTTCACCCTACCTACTCCCTGTCCTTGCAGGTTTGTTTTTTCTTTTTCCTTTTTTTCTTCCATAGTACTGAAGCTAGAACTCAGGGCTTCCAGCATGTTCCACTGCTGAGCCTCGCCCCAGCTCCTCACCGGAGCCCTCTAGCCAGAGCTCTACCTGAGCCTTCTTTGTTGTTTTAACTTTGTGAGATGGTCTGAATTGCCTGGGCTGACCTTGAATTCCTTCTACAGCCCAGACTAGTTTGCTGTAGAACTAGCTGTAGAACTAACTCCCAAGTGCTGAGATTACAGGCTGGCGACAACAGATTGAATCCACACTTCCAGTCCTATTACTTCTGCCTTTTGTCCACTCCCCCAAATTCAGGTGCCCCCTTTTCCCTCTACCAAAGGAGCCGTTCCTGATCAACGTCAGAAGGGACAGATGGCTATGCATGGTGTCTTTTAGCAAACCCAAGCACATCCTGGCTCCAGACTCACACAGTACCTGTGTCTCTTCTCAGCCCTTCTCACCCAGCCCCCTCACCCTAAACTCCTCAGGCTCCTGGGCTTGCCTTCCCCCAGCTTCTCTTTTCTAGATGACCCTGCAGCCATGGCTCGCTTCATCCTTGTGAGCAAGAAGGTAGTTAGGATAATAAAAGCTATTGCTTTAGTATATTGATATTCACAGTCTAAGTACCTTGGCCAGAAGTCCAGCTCCAGCCTCTCAGGCATAAGGATCGATCCTGAGGGAGACTCTCAAGCTCCTCGGCAGGTCAGGATGGCGTCTCCCCGGAGTCTCCAGCAGCCCTGAAGATGTGAGGAGCAATGCATTGCTTTTGGTCTCCAGGCTGGTCAAGTGCACGTCATGGTGTTTGCTATGTGTTGTGTGTGTCTGTGTGTGTTTCTGTGTGTGTGTGTGTGTGTGACTATAAGCAGTATCACTGGTGTTACGTCTCAAAGAAGCCCAGGACAAATGCCTTACTGAGGTCCCTTTTCTTTTCTATATATTTTTTAAATTAGTTTATCTATTAACTGAGGTCCTTTTTAACATATCAAAGTGTGTTGGCAGGCTCTCAGCACTGCAGGGACCTATTCCAGAGTCACCCTGGCTGCCACACCTACCCTAACCCTCAACCCCTCTAACCCCTACATAACCCAGCCTCTCTTGGTTCTTGGCTCCACTCCTGGACCTCTCTTCCTCCATTTGACCTCTCTTCTCTTCCCTTCCTCTCTATTGCCTCTCTTGCTCTCTCCTTCCCCTCCTCTCATGGCCCAGTTCAGGCTGCTGGTCTGGTTCAGTCTGGACCCCCGCCCCCCAGAGGCCTCTGGCTGTACACTGTCTCCCTCAGCGGTACCTGTGGCCATCAAAGCCTCATGTTTTGTTCATGTGGTGCTGAAACCAAACTGGGAGCAGCATTCATGACTTCCTTTCCAAGGGACTCCAGCTCTCCAAACCCAGCCTCCGACTTGACTCCCCTAAGGCATGTGCGGGTCCTTTGTTTCTGCTGGCTCCTGCCACCCACCATGTTTGGCTTCAAATTCTAGAGTCTGGCTCTCCAGTGGCTTCTTCCTTCCTCCCACTCTAAGCATTTGCCTCTCCTGTCTACTCCACAGTGTCTCTCAGGCCTCTCAGGCTCCTGCAGCCTGCGATGCCTCCTCATGCATCTCTCTGCCTCTCTGGGCCTCGGAGCCTACTCTGCCCTCTAGATGGTGTCTGGACATTTCTTTGACCTGTTACACCCAGGAGGGCATCTCCTACTAAAGACATTTACCACCTCTGGGGACACTCCCTTTTCCCAAGGCCTCTCTCAGTCTGCCTCTCCACCCGCCCTCCTGGAACTCCCCTACCTCCCTCTGGGAGCGGCCTGCTAAGACCTGCAGCTCCCTTAAGCCGGCCTGGCCTGGCCGTGTAGAACCCTTTCTCTTTCTTCCCCAGACTCTGAGAGGTTAGTACAGCCTCCCTGTCTTCCTGTAAACGGGTTGGCCTCAGTCCAGTTCAAGAGCCAAAAAGACACACTTGATTTCTAAGTTCTCTTAGCAACAACCTCTGCCACTGCGCAAACGAGTGATGCCTCTACTGACTGGTTCTGGCATTGTCTTGACACAGCTAGAGTCTTGAGAGAGGAAGGAACCTCAGTTGAGAAAATACCTCTGTGGGATCCAGCTGTAAGGCATTTTCTCGATTACTAATCAAGCTGGCCATGTGAAGCAAGCCAGTCAGCAGCACCCTTCATGGCCTCCGCATCAGCTCCTGCCTCCAGGTCCCTGCCCTGTTTGAGTTCCTGTCCTGACTTCCTTCAATGACGAGCAGCAACCTAGAAGTGTAAGCCCAATAAACATTTTTCTTCCTGACTTGCTTTTGGTTATGGTGTTCTCTTGGGGCCAAAGAGCCCTTAACTAAGACAATCCCCAAATCTCTTTTATCTAATTTTTCGAAAGGTCTCTTATCTCTAAGCTTTTTCTACTTTCTGCTTTAAAAAAAACAAAACAAACTTTCACCTAGCTGGGTGGTGGTGAGGCACACCCTTAATCCCAGTACTTGGGGGGCAGAAGCAGGTGATCTCTGAGTGCCAGGCCAGCCTGGTTTACAGAGTGAGTCCCAACCAAGGCTTCACAGAGAACCCTGTCACAACACAACAAAACAAAACAAAAATCTCTTAATTGTAACTTATCTCAAAATTGTGCATTCATTGGGCATGGTAAATGCTGGGATAAATGGTATCACCACCACCATCTGGCTCTTTAACTTAAAATCTAAGGCTCAGAACTGGAGAGATGGCTCAGCAGTTAGGAGCACTGACTGCTCTTCCAGAGGAAGAGGAACCTGGGTTCAATTCCCAGCAACCCACATGGCAGCTCTATGTCTGTAACTCCAGTTCCAGTGGTTCTGACATCCTCACACAGACATACATTCAGGCAAAACAACAGTGCACATAAAATAAAAAGAAATAAATCATTAAAAAAAATAAATAAGCTGGGTGGTGGTGGTACACACCTTTAATCCCAGCACTTGGGAGGCAGAGGCAGGTGGATCTCTGTAAGTTCCAGACCAGCTTGGTCTACAAAGAGAGTACAGAGCTACACAGAGAAACCATGTCTTGAAAACCTAATTAATTGATTAATTAACTAATTAAAAAATTAAGGCTAAATCTTAACAGGAGTAAAGCTATAAAATACTAATCTTATAAAAGCTACTAATTTGTTCTAAACTTTTAATGATAATTAAGACGTGCAAGCTAATGCTCACCCACCTTCTACAGGGTCAGGTTTGTTAATGTGCTCAGAACTATGCTTGTCAGCAGGCTACAAATGTAGCTCATTCACAGGGACAAGCTTTAGTTAGCCTCCTGTATATGTTTTTTAAGGTTAAATCTAAAGCAAGTAACTGAACACAAAGTTTGTTTAGTTCAACTAATCTTAACAGATAGTCCTCAAACTCTCCAGAGATCTGCTGAAAATGGCATTTAATATGTTTAGTAAAAAAGCTTCCCATTGGCTGGAGAGATGGCTCAGAGGTTAAGAGCACTAGCTGTTCTTCCAGAGGTTATGAGTTCAGTTCCCAGCACCCACATGATGGCTCACAACTATCTATACTGAAATCAGATGCCCTCTTCTGGCCTGCAGGTGTACATGCAGACAGAACACTGTATACATCTTTCTTTCTCTTTCTTTCTTTCTTTCTTTCTTTCTTTCTTTCTTTCTTTCTTTCTTTCTTTCTTTCTTTCTTTCTTTCTTTTAAAAGCTTCCTAGGATAGACAGGCCGCTGAGGCTCTGTCCAAACTATGGACACTATTGGGTTGAAACCCCCCTCCCTCCCTGCCCGCGCCACCTGCCTTATAACTAGGTCAGTTTTCCCCGGTTCCTCCTCAACAGGAAAGTCTCCCAGACCTTCTGGCAGCCCAAGGCCAATGCTGTCCTACAGAACAACTGAAGATGTAACGACCTGAGTGACAGCTGGAAACTGACTACTTCTGCCCCAAACAAAGCCATCCATTCCATGGGAGTATTTGTCATTCTAACTGATACAGAGGCCATCTGCATTGCACTTCCTGCTATAATTTATCCCTCTCAGATCTCTGAGGATACTGACCAACCAACAGCACCTTTTTGTTGACAGCAGCCAGCATACCAGCTCCGGCAAGGCTACAGCTGCCTGGTCAGCTCGTTTAATTCCGAACAATCAGGTCTCAGTTTTCTAGAGCTCCTAGGTCTCTTGCTGAGAAAGACTGGACACAGATTCACTTTACCTTGTTAACAGATTTCACACTGATAGAGATAAAGATAAACTTACTTTTCAATATAACTTTTTTTTTTAATAACTATTCTTTTATGTAAAGGAACTTGCTTTGCAAAAGACTGTTCTTGTTAATCAACCACTTGTGTCTCATGGTAAATTATTGGATAGAAAAAAAGGTTTAAAGCTTAAGTAAGTTGTGAGGTTCTAAGAAAGTGTCTTAAGATGTATAAATGCAGGCAGACAGTGGTGGTGCACGCCCTTAATCCCAGCGCTGGGAAAGCAGAGGCTGGTGGATCTCTGTGAGTTCAAGGCCAGCTTGGTTCACAAAGTGAGTCCAGGAAAGCCAAGATTACGCAGAGAAACTCTGTCTCAAAAAAATCTAAAAAAAAAAAAACAAAACAAAAAAACAAAACAAATTAGGGGCTGGTGAAATGGCTCAGTGGTTAAGAGCACTGTGTGCTCTACCAGAGGTTCTGAGTTCAATTCCCAGCAACCACATGGTGGCTCACAACCATCTATACTGAGATCTGATGCCCTCTTCTGGCATGCAGAGGAGCACTCACATACACAGAAAAGCAAATAAATAAATAAAACAAATAAATTTGGGCTGGAGAAATGGCTCAGTGGTTAAGAGCACTGTCTGCTCTTCCAGAGGTCCTGAGTTCAATTCCCAGCAACCACATGGTAGTTCACAGTCATTTATAATGTGATCTGATGCCCTCTTCTGGCATGCAGGTATACATGCAGATAGAGTATTCATATACATAAAATAAATAAAACATTAAAAAAAATGTATAAATGCAAGTTGTAAAGGTCTTAGAAAGTGATTCAAGGTATGCAAAGAAATAAAAACATGTTTCAGATGTCTTTCCCTCACTGTGCTGTTGTCATACTAGGACTCCAAAGGTTCACTCATCAATGAAGATCTGATACGCTGTTTTCTAGTCTGATAAACTGATAAAGTAGTGCTACTCTTATCATGACCATAAGCTCAGACATTTGAATTTCCCTCCGTTGTCTTCTAAGCACAGATGTACTAGTGCCTCTCTATCATGCTGACGTCTCTGTCAGTCTGTCTATCCTCCCTCTGGACAGAGGGGCGAGTGCTCATGCTTTTAACTCAGAATCATGGTTTGGGCCTCCAAGCTTTCACTATGACTCAAGGCACGAACGAGACAAATGCGTTTGCTACAATGCGGGCTTCAGTACGTATGACAGAATTTGGTCACGCTGATACATCTAAAACTTTATGTCTTTCTGTAAACTTAAATTATTGCAAGCTTCGGGAAGCCGAGACTTGTATCCGCCGGCCACAGGTCAAATGGACTCCAGCGTTTCCCCACCGCCCCCCCTGAGTGTGGACTTCCCCTTTCCTTGGTCTCAGGCCTCTGCCACCCAAGTACAAGGACTACGGGCCTGGAAGTTTCAAATGGACACCACCCAAGATAAAAAAAATTTCACAATCTCCTTAGCTTTAACGTCTGTCCCTTGTCTATGTCAGTCCCAGCAGGTTTCCAGTCAACTAAAGACTGTTCCACACATGCCGACCACAGACACTTCTGTGGAATTTCCCACCAGCCTGAGCCCCCGCATCAAGCACCCCAGACCGCTGGAAAGCGAAAGTGGCCTGCAAGGCCCGGGTTGGTCCCACAGACCCTGGACATTGAGCAGAGCAGATGTCCCCCTGTCCCCACTCCTCTCTCCCTTCTTTTCCTTTATCATTCCAGCCTTCCTGGGCCCCAACAACAATAATGGCAACTCCCCAGTTTCAGCAGAAAGTAGTTATGGAGGAGATTAAGTAGCCCTGTAACATCAACAAAAGGCTGGAATGTTAAGTCTCGAAGGAGCTCAGGATAAATGGCTGAGGTGTCTATCTGACATATCAAAGTGGACCCTGGCTCTCAGTGTTGTATGACTCTCATCCTGGCGAGCACACCCCACCCCTACCCCTACCTCTCTACCCTCTGAGCTTCCCTTCCCTCCTCCCAGCTTCTCTGGTTTCTGTATAGCCCAGCCATTTTGTCTGCACATCCTCTTGGCTCTTGCCTCTGCACATGGATGAAAAGGAAAGCAGAGAGAGACAGAAGGGAACCAATATAGTGAAGAGCCTCTGGGAGAGGGGAAGCCCCACCCTGGGCTGGAAAGTTTAGGGTAGAGGGTAGGGTATGCCTGCCAGCCACCTGCTGGGAGAGCCTGGAGGCTTTGGTTAGAAAGGCCACTCAGCTCTAGCCCAGCAGGCCCTTTGCCCTTTCTTCTCCCATCTCTTTTCTGTCTCTCCATGCACACTCTCTCCCCCACCCCCATCCTGACCAGGTTCATTCTGGAGCCTTTCAAATGCTTGTGGCTGTTTTACCCCTCGTTTCCCTTCTCAGTCATACCTTGAGTAGTCGTGCACTTCTTGCTCAGCTGGATCTGATTCCTAGATGCAGCCTTGCGGGGGGGGGGGGGGTTTCCCACATAGGCCACTTTTTGTCTAAATGCCTCCCCCCCACCCCCCACCCCTGCTCATCACATTCCTCTTTTGTCTTTCTATCTTGATCTTCTTGATGTTTACTCTCCGTCTCCCTCTCTCTCCTCCAGCCCTCTCCTCTCATGGCCAAGGCCACTGCTCCCTGTCTTACTTTCCCTGGTCTGGACTCTTGCAGATGCCTGCGGGACAGCTAAGCCTCTCTCTCATACCCACAGTAAAAACCTGTTTAACCTTACCTTGGAGCCGTCATGTCCTCACTGTAGGTGCTAGTTTTTTAAACTCTACTCTGTTTGGGGTTCCTTAAGCTTCTACCTCCCTTTCAACCCCCCAGGAGAGAAAGAAGGTTAGAAAAGAAAGGGGACATAGAGTTCTGGCTAGTTAGGGTTGTCTGGTCTTTGGGAAAATACCAATCTCAGTTGTCAGGATATCTAGCAGTCTAGCAACAGCAGAAAAAACAAACAGCCTTCTTTCTCCTCTGTCTGTTTCCTCAGAGCCCTTGCCTTTCCTCACTGGCTCTCATACCCTCTCAAGAGTCCTCAGAATTCCACTCTGCAACCGACCAAAGACCGCACCCCTCTCTGTGTGGCACGAGGCCATTACCAGTTGGCAAAGACCACACCCCGGAGGAGGCAATTATCAGCTATGGACAAACTAAGGCTGCACAAGGCCATTACCAGTAGGCAAAGACCACACCCCGAAGGAGACAGTTATCAGCTAAGAACAAACTAAGGCTGTCCCATATCCCTCACTTGGGATTAAAACCAAAACCTGCTTATATAACACCACGGAGTTTGTAAAGACACCAAAACTTCTACTATACCTCACTTTATTCACTTTTGAGACAAAGTCTTACAACGTTTCCCAGGCTGAATTCATTCTGATACCTAGCCTGGCCTTGAACTTTTTGCCCTCCCTTTTTTGGCCTCCACAGTATCTGGAACGTCAGGCCTGCTCCACTAGGTTCATCTTGGCGTCAGTTCTATTGATGGGAAAATACTGGGAAAACACACTTTGCAATCAAACCTGTTAGCTCTGGGCTTTTAATCTGAGGGCTCTGAATCTCCAACAGCAAACAGAAGTACAATCAGGCTGCTTGTGCGAGAAAATGGAAAGTTGGATGTTTTGGAATAATGTTTTCAGGCTGCCTCTGGGTTTGGTTCCCATTCCTCAGGAAGAGACATGATGGTGTAGAGGCTGCAGGTCAAAAAAGGCCCGGCATCTGTTGGGAGATCTCACAGCCAGCTTCCGGGCCCAGAGTGGAGGCACACGCTTGTAATCCCAGAACTCAGGAGGCAGAGGCAGGTGGATCTCTGAGCTCCAGGCCAGCCTGGTCTACAGAGTGAGTTCCAGGTCAGCCAGGGCTACACAGAGAAACCCAGTCTAGAGAACAAACAAGCGAACAAAACTGTGGGTTGTGGCCAGAGCTGTGTGGCCTTGACCTCTCTGCTGGAGTCTGCAGCACTGTCTGAGCACTGTGCTGACTAGAACCGGCTATAGCTGCTCAGGTTTCTCAGACTGGTGCTCACGCACTCCTGCGCAGCTACCTCAGGGTAACGTCCAACTAGATTATAGGGACCGGAGTTGAGACTCTCAGAAGCTGAGAACCAAGAGCTCAGTGAGGAGCTTGAGTGAGTTTGGGAAGATTAAGGCCACAGGAGACTGAAGAGTAGCAGTTTGGAAGCTGCAGCTGGCAAGGGGAGGAGCCTAGATTCTCCTTTCATTCTCTGTGGTCAGAAAGATCACCACAGACCCAGCCTTGGTTTCTATGGCTGTTTCAACACCTGGGATGGGGGGGGGGGGGCAATGTTTAAAGAAAAAAACAAAAAAACAAAACAAAACAAAAAAAAAACAAAGCAAGTTCAGGTTTGTTCCTTCCTCTATCTGGGTCTCCTACAACCTTCCCTTGGAGGGGTGATATGCCAGAAGAAGGAACCCTTTTCCAGCTCTCTAGAAACAAGGGGAGGACCTCTCCTTCCTTCCCTCTCTCCCTCTTTCTACCTTCTCTCCTTTGGCTCAGCCTCCTCCATTTGCCTCCTCCATCCAGAGAGTGTCCTAGCCCCAGCAGCCATTTCATATCAGCCCACAGACAGGAGCCAGCCTTGGGCCTGGCCCACCCCATCAGCACCCTTCCTGTCGTTGGCGCTGCCTTCACCTCTTTTGTTCCTGTGCCGAGAAATGTTGGCATTATGACTCTCAGGGCAGCTTACGAGAGTAGCTGCCACAATGAAATCTCAAACAGAGGGAGGGGGCATGCTGCGATGGCCTGATCTGGGGTCCACACCTCCCTCAGGGCAGGGGCAACTGCACGTTTCTGAGGCCCTAGGCTGATGTGGAAGCTACGGGAACAGTAACAGGAAAATCCGGTTACACTCAGCCCAACTCTGCCTTGCATCTACTTCTGCTCCTGGAATCAGCAGTATGGAGAGGGCTAAAGATCTGAGGGAGAAAAGGGCGAAGGGGGCTAAGACTGCAAGCAGCGGGGTAGGATGGCAGGTGGGGTGCAGGAAGTCAGGCTATGGGGGTTCTGGAGGAGCATGGGGCTAGGAACCTGGAGCTGGGGCACCCACTCAGGGACTGGAATAACCCAGGCCTGAAAACTCCGAAATGGAGGACTCAGGGGCTGAAGGAACCAGGGGGGGCTTGAGGCTGGGACACAGGATGGGAAGCCAGGGTCTGGGGTGGCCAGGGTCTGGGGTAGCTAGGATTTGGATCCTACTTGCCAGCAATGGCATCTCCTCCCAGAGAGCCGTGGGCTGGGATCAGAGACCAATGTGTCCAGTTTCCGGATCCCTAGAGTTTGTTGAGGGCACAGGAGACCTGCCCCAACCCCCTCACCTGTGCTTACCTCATTTGGCTGTGGAGCAGAGAAATGGATGACAAGGTGGCTCTGAAGGCAGGTGGTTCAATGTTCCTTCCAGCCTGGCTCCTCACTCAGGGCGGAGGAAGCCTCCTGAGCCTAATCACAGCCCTGGATATAAACTCCGCCCAGGGTGTACCTGCTGACATCCTAGAACCAGTGTGGCTGCGCTTGAGGGAAGCATGACAAAGGTTGGCTTCTTCTCAGGTGCCTGCCAGGAGGAGCAGTCTGAGTTGGCAGCGTCCAGCTGTGCCGTCGTCCTCTGAAATGCCCCTAATTCCTAAGACCCTCGGCTGCCGACCTCACTCAACGTAGGCACGTCATGGTTGTGTGTGTGTGTGTGTGTGTGTGTGTGTGTGTGTGTGTGTGCAGATGGCTAACCACCCTGTTAGCAGAAGGTGACTTTGAACTTAAAAAGGAAATAAAGTATTTGTGTGTGTGAGAGCGAGAACAGGCACACACGTGGGGTTCTGAGGACTGCTTTCAGAAGCCCTTCTCACGTTTGCTCAGGGTCTCCCCTGTTTCTGCCATGCTGGTCCAGGCTAGACGGCTTGAGAGCGTTTGCATGGTTCTGCTCTCTGCCTCCCTTCTCACGGTGGGAGTGCTGGTGTTACAGATCTACACATCAGGCGTGTCTGTGCCGGACTTTTTCTGTGAGGTTTTGGGATCACACTCGGGTCATCTGGCAACTTGAGCAGTAAGTGCTTCACCATCTCTTGGGCATTTGCGAGGGGCTGAACTCAGGGCCTCACAATTGCAGCATCTCTTGCTTTTCCCACTGTGCCAACTCTCTAGTCCTTCAGTTTTGACGCTTAAAAAAAAAAAAAAAGAAAGATTTTATTTTTATTTATGTGTGTTTTCTTGTGTGTATGTGCTTATGTGTTCAGTGCCCACAGAGGCCAGAAGTGGGTGTCAGAGCCCCTGAAGCTGCAGTCACAGATGGTCGGGAGCTGTCCAGTGGGGGTTCTGCCCACAAGGGCAAGTGATCTTGGCTGCTGAGCCATCTCTCCAGCCCCTGGTTTAAATGTTTGTTTGTTTTAAGTTTGTGAGATAAGGTTTTCCTTGTAGTGCTGGCTAGCCTGGAACTCATTGTAGACCAGGCTGGCCTTGAACCTGATACATCCTTCTGCCTCTGACTCCTGTGTCCTGGATTATAGGTATGTGCCACCATGTCTTGCTATCCTGTTTTTTGAGACGCTAATAGGCTCAATGGTTGGCAAGTCCTAGGGAACCTCCCGCCTCTCCATTCCTGCACTGGGATTACAAGTGTGTGTCGCCACAGCTAATGCTCTCACAGGGTTTCTGGGAATCAAGCCTGGTCCTCACCCTCGTGTGGCAAGTTCACTGTGGACTGAGGCATCCCCCACCCCCACCCCTGGGTTTTACTTGGGTTTTGGGATTAAACACTGGTCCTTGAGCTTTCTCAGCAAGGGCTTCACCAAATGAACCATCCTGAGAGCCAAGAGTATACAAAAATTCTTTTTTTTCCTTCTCTTTTTGATGTGGGGGAAATTGAACCAAGGAAGGCCTCATGCACCACACACTTGGCCCCTACAGCTGACACTCTGGTTTTAAAACAGGAGGTTACTGTGTAGCCCTGGTTTGCCTGGAACTTAGGTAACCCTGGCTGGCTTCAAACTCAAAAATCTACCTGTTTCTGCCTCTCAAGTGCTAAGATGAAAGGTGTGCACCACCACCCCTTATCGTATGCACTCTTAATAGCTCTCTGTGCGCAGGAGAAACCAAGCACAGAGAGGGAAAGCAACTTTCCTAGAGCCACACAGCCATGTGGGGCCAGGCAAGCTGGGGCTTGGAAAATGCTATGCAAACAGCAACGTTTCTCACTTCCATTTATTGTTATTATTTGTTTTGTTTGTTTGTTTTGAGACACTGTCTTTCTTCATTGTCCTGGCTGTGCTGGACATTATGTCTGTAGACCAGGCTAGCCTCAAACTCACAGAGATCCTTCTGCCTCTGCCTTCTGAGTGCTGGCATTCAAGGCGTGTCACCAATCAGATGGAGAAAGGGCACCTGTGGGTGATCTGGGGCCAAGGTATACTGATAAGAGATTACACCAGGCAACAGATCCAGTGCAGGGCAGGGAGGGAAGGGTGAAAGGCCAACTCAGAGTGGGGACATGAGAGGGAGATGGTGACAGAGAGGACACAAGAGAGAGCTTTTACAGGGGGAGTGAGTTGCTATGCACCTAGGGCGCCACACCGGTATGCGCTGCACCTGTCTGCCGTGGGTGACGGCACAAGCGCTGCCAGCCAGTCACCGAAAGCCAGGCTGGCAAGACGCCAAATTCACAACAATGTGTGTGATTACTTGTAATTGTATTATTGGCTAGAAGGGTTTGACTGTGGGCACCATTCCTGTGGTCAGTTGTTTTACTGTGGAGTTACAGCCCCCCAGCTGGTGCTTCCTTTCTTTACTTATTTTTGAATTTTCTGTCTACCAAGGTATAATGAGTGCTTCATGCCTGTGAGCACAGACTCAGGAGCAGCCAGACACCCCAAGTTTGAGGCCTGCCTTCTATACTGACTTCCAGGCAAGCCAGGGCTACAGAGTAAGACCCTGTCTCCAAATCCCACAAACTTGTGATGGAGAGATGGCTCAGTGGGTAGGAATACACACTTCTCATGCAGGGGATCTGTGTGCAGTTCTCAGCATCTGTTGGGGGGGGGGTAGGGGTGGGAAAGGGTAGCCTCAGAGCCAACTGCAACTTCAGCTCCACACACATTAACAAAACAAATGTTCAAACAACAACAAAACTAGCCCTGCAGGGGGGGGCACACGCCTTCAATCCCAGCAACTGGAGAGCAGAGACAGGCAGATCTATGGGTTTGAAGCCATCCTGGTGGTACAGAGCAAGTTCCAGGACAGCCAGTGAAACCCTAGCTTGAAAAACAAGATAATTAATTAATTAACTAATTAATTAACCAATCTCAAAACAAAACTAAAAAAAAAAACAAACAGAAAAACACCTCTCAGAAACAAATGTGATGGCATATAAATATGAAATTGTGCATGAAATGTAAAAAATTAATCTTAAAATATGCTCAGAGGGACTGAAAAGATGGCTGAGGAGATAAGAGGATAAGAGGAGATTAGAAAAGATGGCTGAACCACAGTTCAGTTCCCAGCATTTACACTGGACTGCTCACAACTCTTTCTAACTCCAGATACAGGTGATCTGGTGCCCTCTTCAGGCCTTCACAGGCACCTGCACTCATGTGCACATAACACACATACAGCTTAAAATAATAAAAGTAGTGGTTGGAGAGTTGGCTCAATAGTAAAGAGGACCAGGGTTCGGGTCCCAGCACCTACTTCATGACTATGACTCCAGCTTCAGGGAATCCAACTCCTCAGGCCTTTATGGGTACCTGCACTCACCCGAACACACACTCACTCACACACATAATTAAAAACAATAAAAACAAACCTTCCTTTTTCAAAAGTATGTGCTGGAGACATCATTCAGTTGGTAAAGAGTTTGCTGCACACACATGGAGAGCAGAGCTCAGTCCTCAGCACTCACATAAAAGCCGGGCATGGTAGTATGTGCCTGTGGTCCTACGCTGGGGAGGCAGAAGAGGAAGATTCTCACTGGCCAGCCAGCTTAGCCTAACCACCAGATAACACCAGGACCCAGTAAGAGACCCTATCTCAAAAAAAAAAAAAAAAAAAGGACAGTGTGTTGTAAGCGGTGATTAATATTTACTATTGGTTTATCTTCTAGTAATGCTGCTGTTAATCTTAAACAGCTGTATAACCAAATCACCACACAGAGACTGGGTTTTTAGTTAACCTAGAACACAATGCTGGGCAATATTTACTCCCTCCTAAACTTTCAAGCCCTCAGTTTCCTAACATTTAGATTTCCCACATTATACTTGCTTTTTGTGAAATCTTAGGTCTGGTTCATGCTCCACTTCCTCCAAGATCTCTCCTCCAGCTCCGCTCTCCTAGCTCTCCTCTCACCCCTTCTCCTCCTTCTCCTCCCACTCCTCTCCCGCCTTCTGGCTCCTCCCTTCTTTCCTGTCCTCTGGCTCCTCCTTGCTCAACATCGTGTCTAGTTGCTTTATTTTGTTCCTGTTTACACAAGAGTTGAGACAGGATGCTTAGAATGAGTATCACAATGCAATATCCGGATTGAAACCAGAGAGTTGGGGGTGGGGTGGGGGAGAAATTAGTATTTAAATGAACAAGGGTAAGGTGTATACATTAAAAAAAAAAAAACACATTATACTAACAACAGTGTCTTAGTTACAGTTTCTAATACTGTGAAAACACCATGGTCAAAAGCAACTCTGGGAGGGAAGAGTGTATTTCACCTTTCTGCTTATACCCACCATCCAGGGAAGTCTTGGCAGGAACCCGGAGGCGGCAGGAACAGAGGCAGCAGCCATGGAGGCGTGTTGCTTACCGTCTGGCTGCCTGTGGCTTGCTCAGCTTGCTTTCTTCTACCACCCAGGACCAACTGCCAACAAGCGTCACCATCCTCGGGATCTGGGCTGCCTTACATCAATCTCAACTAAGAAAACGCACTACAGGCGGGGCTAGTCTGGTGGGATGCTCTCTCGGCAGGGGTCCTGTCTTCCCAAAGAACTCTGAACCTGTTCCAGCTTGACTAGACCCTAAGCAGCTCAGTCAGCAGCTGAAGAAGACATCGAATGGTAAGTACTCTGGCCTCCAACGTGCCTGTGCACACGCAAACAGGAACATGTACACACACATTCACAGATGCTAAAACAAACAAACACACAATAGTAAGAAGTGAAAGGCAGGGCAGCAGGCGTGGCTCGGTGGCAAAGTGCCTGCCTAGCATGCCAGAGGTCTTGGGTTCCATCCACCATGGCGCAGACAGATAGAGCACAAACGGAAAAGTCCCCACCAGAGCCACTTCTCCTTTCTGACTCCTCAGTTGGGGACACCAGGAGAATCAAGTTGCAGTGACATCTGCCAAGCCCAGAATGTGGGGCAGTTGAACTTCAAAAGGCCATTTTCTCTAACCCATTCATGCAGTGGAGAAAAGAAACAGGTGCTTAGCGAGCGTGCAGAACGATTCTGGGCTTGAGTTCAGTTTGCGCTCCTCTGATATGCCACTGTTCAAAAGCCACAGGAAGAGCCGGGGATGGTGGTTCATGTCTGCAGTCCCAGCCACGAGCCTGAGTCAGGACTGCTGTGAGTTCAAGGCTAGCCTGGTCTACGCAGAGAGTTCCAGGACAGCCAGGGCTACACAGAAAAACTCTGTCTCAAAAAAAAAAAAACAAAAAACAAACAAACAAACAAACAAAAAAAAAACCCAAAGGAACAAATAAACAAAAAGGGCCGGAGGACAGTGCCATCAGCACCCCGGAGTGCCTTGTGTGCGAGGGACAATCACCAGGCTGCAGTATACTGGTCAAGACATGGGGCACTGCCCAAAACATCCTTGGTTTGGGATATAATAATATACTCATCTGTAAATGAGCTTTTAGGGCGTCCAGGCTGACCTTAGACTTGGAGTCCTCCTGTCTCTGTCTCCCAAATGCTGGGAACACAAACGGGCTTTGGCAGCATTTTACTGAGATCTTGGTTGTGCTTAGATCACAGCTTCGGACACCGCAATGCTGAGCCCCAGGCACAGCTCCAGGAAGTGGGGACAGCTCTACCACTGTCCTTGCCCACAGCTACCGCAACCTCTGCTTCCCTGAGAGCCCCCCTCTGTTCTCTAAGCATTCAGTTAAGCACTCAGCTCACTCCAGCCTTTACTGTGTGCTGGGTGTGGTGGGGGCAGAGCGGGGGACCTCTGAGTTAGGAAACAAACTAAGCAGAAAGCAACGGTCAGGGAGTGAGCTTGACGATTCGGCAATGCAGGTTGCAACACTGGAGCAACTCCATCGTATGTGTTAGGAAACAAGTGTAGACGGTACTGTGGCTTTGCACAGGGCCATCTGACACTTCGCAATGCAAAGGCCTGAACCACTGACATGCACTACTGTGTGACCAATCTTAGAAACTGGGTCTGGCAGGGCGGTGGTGGCCACGCCTGTAATCCCAGCACTTGGGAGGCAGAAGCACCAGGATTTATTTCTATGAGTTTGAAGCCAACCTGCTCTACAGAGTTCCAGGACAGCCAAGGCTACACAAAGAAACCCTGTCTTGGAAAACAAAACAAAAATAGGGTCTGAGGCAAAAATGATGCTATTGTTTGATTCTACTGAAGCAGAAATCCAAGGCAGGCCAGCCCACAGAGAGGAACGGAGGTGAGGCCAGCACTGGGCTTCTTCGGGGAGGCCCTGCAATTCTGTTCCTGGTCTGCCCCAGAACTGGTCAGTACCTACGCTGTACCTTGAATAAATAAGAAAAAGCACTAATAAAATGCATAGTGACCGGAGGGCGGCTTCAACTGCCACACCCCAACTCACCCCAAATGCAGAGCTGGCATTAGATAGGGAAGGAAGCTGAAGCCGACAGATTACCTGCCTAAAGTCAATAGACAGCAGAGGTAGGATTCAAACTCTGAACTCAGGCTGTATTTTTCTGACTGTTGCAAATCTTAGCTGTTTTTCCTTTTCTTGAAGCAGCTTTGCTTCTTTTCATGTGTGTGTGCAGGGGTGGGGGGTGGCATCCTATGTATGAGCGGAGGCCAGAGGAGAGAGACCCAGTTTTCCCCTGCTGTCATTCGGGTCCTGGGGAATTAAGCTGTCAAGCTTAGTGCCAAGCACCTTTCCACAGAGCCACCTCACCGGCCCAGG
This sequence comes from Psammomys obesus, assembly GCF_907164565.1. Lineage (NCBI taxonomy): Eukaryota > Metazoa > Chordata > Mammalia > Rodentia > Muridae > Psammomys > Psammomys obesus. Next base: position 1,003,688 of record NW_026592509.1, on the reverse strand, counting down.
GTCTCACTTTGTCCTTCCTTCCTTCCTTCCTTCCTTCCTTCCTTCCTTCCTTCCTTCCTTCCTTCCTTCCTTCCTTCCTTTTTTTTGGGGGGGGGTGGTTGTTTCAAGATAGGGTTTCTCTGTGTGTATCCCTGGCACTCTGTGTAGACCAGGCAGGCCTTGAACTCACAGAGATCCATCTGCCTCTGCCTCCCAAATGCTAGGATTAAAGGCAGGAGCCACCACTGCCCGGCGGGTCTCACTTTTCAGCCCTTGAACTCTCAGCAACGCTCCTGCTTTCTTGACCAACTGCTGAGCGTGCAGGCATGTTCCACCAGGTCTGGTTTTCTGGGTCATTTTTTAAGCGTGCAGTTCCCTAGGGGTGGGGTTCCACTGAGGTCCAACCAACCCACTATAACTGCCTTGTCCTGTTAGAACCCAAACCCTGTGCCCGTGAACTAACTCCTCCCTGACCTGTTCTCAGTCCCTTTCTGTCTCCATGAATCTGCTTTACTGGCCGTTTCGTCTAATTTGTGTCTCTTTGCCTGGGTCGTTTCCCCAGAAGCACATAGCTAACAAAGGTGCAGTTGGACACAACAGCTGGTATTCGAGCCTGTGCATGGCACAGCATAATTCAGGAACTTGTGGCCTATCAGGGTCAAACCCCATAGCCTCTGCTCTTCCGCCTAGGATGAGGGGGTGGAGAGAGCTGTTCAGCCTTGAGCCTAGTTCCCTTTGAGCTCAAAACTTGGACTGAGCCAATAGGTAAGCCCCACCTGGATGAGGCTCAGCTCAGATCCAGTGACAGGTGGACAGTAGCTTCTTCCGGAAAGCTCATAATCCTGACCTCCATGAACTCCAAAAGTTGAGTTCACTTACACATAAGCAAAAGTTCTTGGGTCCTTCGTGGAAGAACCTGACATGTCTGACAGCTTCCTGGTGTAGCTAGGTTCATACCCTGTTGATTCATCCCAATACTCCCTTCATATCATTTGATTTCGTACAATGATTCAAAGACAGGCTTCAGCCAAGGTCAACAGGAAGTTAATTTTTGGGGTGTGTGTGTGGGGGGGGGTGAGACGCCTGTGTGTTGCTGAGAATTGAAGCCAAAGTCTCTGAGAGCTAAGTACACAGCAGAGACTACCCAGCCTGTCAGCTGCGCACAAGAGGTTTTTGTTCGGTGAGACTGTCATTTATTTGGTGTGCACACTCAACCCTGCTTTTCCTCAGGGCCTGTGAGATGGGATGGGGTAAGGCGAAAGGACACTTAGGGCTGCAGAGCAGTGTTTATTACAAGTTGGTCTCTACTCTGCCACTATGTAGCACCAGCTCTAGTGGGTTAAGGACCAGTTTCAGCGGCAGTGGCCCTCTTTCCAAGAAAGGATGTCATCATTGGACTCTAAGGAGCACACGCTGTGAGCTAGGCCACCTTTAGCCTAGGCAGCGTCTGCTCACTTCCTCTCCTCTGCTGAGGCACTGGGGCGTCTTCAACCCACTTAAGGGCCAGGTAAATATTTGCTGGATGAATGCATCATTTATTGTCATTGGCAGATTACCAGTCCCCGCTTGGGCTTTTGTAAAGTAAAAGCTGTTTATATCTTTGTTCAAGCAAGGCCAAGCAAACACAGAGCTGGGCAGGGCGCCCTTCATCACATGGCTGCCATTGCCATTTGCCTCCACCTCTGCCCCCCCAGCCTGACTGATGAAAAGAGCCGAGCAGGGAACAGTAAGCTGGTGCCTCGCCAGAGGCTGCGATGGTTCGGAGCCTTTGCTCTCCAGGCAAGTGTGCTGGGAACGTCCTTCCACATGCTCTGAACTGGCAAGGAAGTGAGGGCAATGTCATCCAGGGAATTAATTTCTCCTCCCCTTCCCTCCCTCCGTGTCTCCTCCATTTCTTTTACTTTTTCTGTTTGAGACAGTCTCACTCTGAGGAACACGAGTGATTTTCCCGGGACAGCTAGCTAGCCTGTGGGAAAACTAGCTGCAGCTAACAACAGCTGCACTGTCCCTGGCAAGATACACTCTCTGCAGCTCTAAACTGGACCCCATCAACTCAGCCCAACAGGAAGCCGTAGGCTGTGGAAACAGAGAAAACCAGAGCGGTTGGGGGTCGAAGGGCTCAAAGCTTAAATTCCCCAAGAGCCTTCTTGCAACCTGTCCCAGTCTCTCACGGAAGACCCTGGGGACAAGGAGCGGAAAGGGCAGAGCAGACAGCAGGATAAGCAAGCTGACTGGGGGAAGGCTGGCCACAAGGCTCCTTGGAGCCAGCATTAGACACTGAAGGGGTCTCCACTCCACACAGACGTGTAGATGCAATTCAAAGTGAGGTCAGAGTAGTGTGCTGAGTGGGTATGTCCTTCTGACCCGGCAGGATTAGAGTCTCTACAAGAGGAAACGCAGGAAGTAGGCATGTTGGCTTTTCACTGCAATCTTGGCCCTCAGAAGGCTGAGGCAGGAGGATTACCTTGAGTTCAAGACCAGCCTGTGCCTCAGAGTAAGACTCTCACCCTGGAGGCTGAAGCAATCAGATGTCTGAGTTCAAGGCCAGCCTGGTCTACTTGGAAAACAAACAACAACAAAGGTGGGAGGAGAGAAAGGAATCAGCAGACACAGGTGAAGAAGGCCACATGCGGCTGGAACACAGGCCCTCTATCTCAGCCACCGGAAGTAGTCGGCCCACCCTGATCTCAGTCCTCCAGGACTGAGACCAGTGCGTTGTGGTGGAGTTAGAGGTGCTACTGCCGCACTGTGAGGCCCTGGGTCCATTTCTGTCCTCTAGACTGTCCAGCCTACGGTAGGTCTGGCACTGCCACACCAGCTTGTTCCAAAAGCCTCTGTCAGAGTGTCCTGATAGACGAGATGTGTCCGGAGGAAGTGCACCTCCCGAGGCCAGGTGATTAAAAAAAGCCAATTTTTGATTCTCTCTGGATGAACCAAGCTACCATTTTCCCTAGCGGTGGCCACCAGCCTTGGCGACAGAGAACCCTGGAGCAGTCTACCTATGCCCAACACACTCTCCCTGCCAGGGGAGCCACACCAAGAACTTCAGGAAGGCAAGGACAGACACATCCCTGTGGCTGTAAAGGAAGAGGTGTCAGCCTTAGGAGTGAGCCAGGAAATGGGGATTCAAGTGGGTAAGGTCTTGTGGGGTGGGATCAAAATGTGTTCTGCCCACTACACAGAATCTGGGACGGAAGGGGCTCAGGCCAGCCAGGGCTTCACTGGCACACCTGTCACACAAACAAAATGTAAACTAAGGGGGATGAGAGATGTCTCAGGGGTGAAAGGCCCTGGCTGCTCTTCCAGAGGACAGGGGTTCAATTGCAAGCACCAACGTGGCAGCTCACAATCATCTCTAACTCCAATTCCAGGTGACTTGATGCCCTCTTCTGGCCTCTGTGGACACCAGACATGCACAAGGTATACGTGTAGCCAGGACACTTATAGAAAATAGTAATTACAAAAATATAAAATAAGTAGTGTCAGAGGTAGCAATGCTAAGTGAATGTGAATGACTATATTATACTTTTTTAAAAATATCGACAAAGATTTACACCGATAAAGGTTCTCATACCTCCTTGTTTTCAAGTGCACCAAACCCAGGGACACCAATGCCTGACAGAGGGAGAGGGCTGGGTGTTGACTGGAAACAAGTTATAGGTTTGGGTTGGGAGGATGTAGTCCAGTAGGGAGCTGGCTTTGCAGGGATCTGGGGATGAACTGCTGCTCTGCCTCACACTTCTCCTGGTGTCCCAGCTTGAGGCAGATACTGGTGTCACACTTAGGGACTCTGGTGACCGAGACAGAGAGACCAAGGCCAGGCAGCTCCAATAGAGCTTCACTGAGAAGCCGTGGCCCCCAGGCTCTGGCAGGGCCTGGGCAGAAGGTCATTTGTCAGACAGTACCTTATGGGCCAGTCTTTATACCGGAGGAGTCAGGCTTCCTGGAGAGCTGGGCCCTGGAGCATCTGCTGCCTGATAGTGGGCCCTGCTGATCAAAGTTCTCTTCTGGACTCCCTCCCAGCCACTACCCAGGTTTGTCTACCATGAGACCTGTCCCTACTCTGAGAAGGTCGCTGCCTAAACTCCCAGTGAGAGATGCCATGTCCCCATAACACCAGGGCAGGAGCAGCTCCATCACCAAACACCTCCCAGGGCCCTTCAGGAAGGAAAGCAGAAAGCTGACTGTGCTGGGCTAGTTTTATGTCAACCTGACACAAGCTAGAGTCTTTCTGGAAGACTGAATCTAAACTGAAAAAAATGGCCCCACCAGACTGGCCTGTACATTTTCTGGATGGATGTCGGAAGGCCCGGCTCACCCTGAGTGACTACCTGGGCAGACAGTCCTGGGCAGTATAAGGCAGCAGGTGAGTTATAAGGCGAGAGGAGCAAGCCAGCAGGCAGCACCCCATCATACCCCAGAATCAGCTCCTGTCTTCGGGTGCGTGCCCTGACGCCCCTCAGTGATAGACAGCAGTGGGGAAGTGCGAGCTGGACCCCGAGTGGTTCACTGTCACGGTGTCTGTCACGCATAATGAAGACACTGCCCCCTGTGGAAAACACTGCAGATACAGCAGGTTAGGCCTGTGGCGGTTAGCACTCTGGGTAGAAAGCAAGTCAAGTCACCTTGCACATGGCTGCTGAGGTAAGCCCAGGGGGTGCTCACATTTCCAGGGCACTCAAGCTCCATGCGCTACAGCAAGAGCCCCACCTCCAAATGCCTCTCGGGCGCCCAGGCTGAGGCACGGCTGGAGGTTCCTCTATTGGACCTGTCCCAGGTCGGCAGCGATGCCTACCCACTCGGGCAGGTAGGCTGCTTCTGGCTTGAAAATCAAGTGGAAGGGGGAGCTGGCCTGGGTGAAGTTGGCCAGGTAGACAGTGTCCCCACCTGTGAGGTAGGCAGCCCAGATCCCAAAGGTCCCCACAGTCATGACGGTGTGGTTGCACTGGGTGAGCAGTGCGATGTCCCTGGCAGGTGACCCCTGAAGGCCGTTGCCCGCGAACACCACGTCCCCCAGGGAGGAACTGATACTCTTCCGGCACCAGGCCATGTCGTCACTGCTGACCACGAAGACTGGAGCCGAATAGCGTGCCCGGAACCTGTCCAGGGCCTTCTCCAGGTAGCCCCGGTCAGCCACCACGCCCTTCCACACGTTGGGCATGACATGCACGTAGTCTCCGCGGCGCACGTGGACGCCCACGAAGGTGCCGGGCTGGCTCCCGTTCACCCGCAGGCGGCGCAGGAAGGCCTGGGCCTCCTCGCGCACGTGGTCGTGCAGGGTGAACTCCTGCAGGATCTCGGGGCGCAGGTGGTGGTAGAAGGTCCAGGAGCACGGGTAGCCGGTGAGGCGCACATAGCGCCCCGGGATGTGGCGGTACCGCTCCTCCATCCAGTCGTTGAGGTGGTAGTTCTGCCAGGGGATCCTCCCGGCGGTGTCGCCGTGCAGCACGGGGAGGCTGATCCTGAAGATGGGCGCCAGCGCGCTGTGCATGGACGCGGGGATGAAGGCGGGCTTCCCGTTCATCCTGGCCAGGGCGAACAGCGTGGCGTACTCGCCCATCTGGTTCCCCAGGCGGCCTTTGACATTAATGGTGAACATGCCCTCTGGGGGCAGGTGTCTTGGGGATAAGACCACAAGGGCTGAAGAGGCCCAGGGCGCAGGCACCAGAGCCAGGCGCTGGTGGCAGTGGAAGATGGTAGACAACACAAAGATCACAAAAAGCAGGTAGAAGGCGGAGAGGGGAGGGCAAACGACCTTGAGCCCTTGGAGAGCTGTAAGAGAAGACAGAAGTCAGAAGGGAAGGCCAGCGGTCAGACTCTTCCCCATCACTCTGCACTCTGCACTCGGCAGGAGGTGGAGGCCTCAGAGCTCGCCATTCAGGACTGTTTCTGTCTGGCTCTGGGATGGGCTTTACTGTAACTCTCTGAATCTTTCTGTCACCTGTTCAATGAGTATGACTAGCTGTAACCTTTGAAAACAGTTGGCCATATCTTATCTGATTGCAGGCATTTCTATAGTCCTAACAGCTACTTCAGGGAGTTTGTGAAAAATCAATGTAAGACGGGTGTGGTGGTACACACCTGTAATCCCAGCACTCAGGGAGACAGAGGCAGTTGGATCTCTGTGAGTTTGAGGCCAGCCTGCTCTACAGATGGAGTCCAGGACAGCCAGGGCTACACAGAGAAACCCTGTCTCAAAAAAACAAAAAGAGAAAATTCAATGTGCTACAGAAGCTCTTCCTTATTCACAGTCTGACCTTCTAGGGTTTCACTTACTCAGGGTTAAGTGTGGCTTGAAAATATTAAATGGAAAATTCCAGAAATAAATAATCTATAAGCTCTAAGTCTTTTTCTGAGCATGATAAAATCTTTTAACAGCCCACCTCAGCCCCACCCCCAGCTCTGGTGAGCCACCATTGGCCCAGGGTGTCAAGCTGCGCGTGCTGCATGCTTGGTCACTTTGCTGTCGCCCGGCCCATTGTCAGAGCTACAATGCTCGGGCAGCAAGGTGACCCAGCCAGAAGCACGCCCAGGCAGGACTGATGTTCAATACCGGGATGCCATAAAGTGGCCGGGGAGAATTAGCTCCTCAAAGTCAACTTTCCTCTGAAGAGAGCTGCAGTGCCATAGTCAATAAGGTCCTGCCTTGGCACTGCTAGGCTTGTCTGGGCCCTGATGTGCATGACTCATCTCTGCTCATTTTTCTTGGCAACTTGATGCACGTACCGTTGCCTGGGGCCTCCTCAATGGAGAAAACGCCTCCATCAGATGGCCTGTAGGCAAGTTTGTGATTACCCATTATGGGAGGTCCCACACCTCTGTGGGCAGTGCCACCTCTGGGCAGGTGGTCCTGACCGAAGAGAGCAGGCTGAGCAATCGAGATAGCAAGCCAGTGAACAGCACTGCTCCACGGTCTCTGCTTCAGTCCCAGCCTCTCCCACGCTCCTGTCTTGAGTCCCTGTCCTGACTTCCATGTATGACAAACTGTAAACTTCAAGCTGAAATAAGCCCCTTCCTCCCCAAGTTGTTTTTGGTCCTGGTTGTTCATCACAGCAGCAGAAAACAAACTAGTACACAGCTTTCTCAGCGGCCCTCAAAGTCTTCAGGTGGATCCCACCATAGTATGACCTGCGGCCTCCTGCTTATTCCTGGTGCAGCCTCAGGGTTAGGCAGGCTGTCTCAGCTCCCTCGCTCCTGTGCCCCAGGGCCGCTCACTTTCTTATTAACCTAGCCACTTCTGGACGTGCCAACACTCCTGGCTTTCCACTCAACTCCTAGCCCATCCAGAGCACCACGGAGCAGAGCAGGGACAGAGAACCTGGCTAGGGAGAAGAGAAAAGGCTCTAGACAAGCGGGCAGCCTCTGGAGAGGGTGTGGCCTCCGGAGCCCTTCACGGAAAAGGCAGCTGTTTTGGGAAGTGTTCTGCTGCTCCTATCTGGAGGCCAGGCCCCGCCTCCTTCCTGCTATGTCAACAGTGCCATCTTGAGGCTGTTTCACAGAGCGGACACTGTGCTGCCCTGCTTCTTTTCTCAAGGCTGATGACAGACCAGTCACTGTGGAGAGCAAGCTGGTCCTAGCTCTCCAGCAGCCAGGTCCTGTGGGGGTTAAGGTCTCAGTTCTCGGGGACTAGCCACTTCTGGTTCGTTGTGGCTCTCCCTCTTGCTGCTTCTACCTGCTGCTTGCCCCATTCATCCCACAGTGGATGCCTTCTGGGTAGTGATCACCCAGCCAGCCCAGGGTACTGGCACAAAGTGAGGAAGAAAGGTCTCTCTGGGGACAACTGAGGGACTCCTTGCTAGGCAGAGAGGGTCCCACAGCAGACCCAAACCTTCCTGAAGGTCCAGACAGCCAGGGCAAGGCTCTCCTTGTATCCTCGGAAGCCACAGCACATCCCTGCTCCACAGCAAACGCTACCTGAGGTCTGTAGAACAGACCAGCTTCCTGTCCTTCTGTCTAGAAGGGGGCCTGACCTGGCCAAGGCTGGGCAGACCTGGGAGAGCTTGCTGGAGGGACCAGGTCCATGTGTCGCCCTCCCACTCACAGCCCTTGCTGGGAACACGGCTCTCTAATGTGGGGTCTGTTGGCCCCAGCCTTCTCTGACAACGAGTACCTCCAGCTTTCATGGGCCTTATAGCTCTCGTTTATCCCTGTCCTTGCTCCTCCGAGATCCCAGCCCCCAGGGTCACCTGGAACTAGTATAGGGTGTCTCTTTCTCCAAGGCAACAGGTCCCTGAGCCTTGCCCCTGCCAGTTCTGCACAGTGGCAAGATAGTGGTGAATGGGATGCGTACTCAGGACAAAGCGCACAGACCCTTGCTTTGCTCAGAAGAAAGCCATACACTCGGGTGTTCAGAGCACAGCAGTTTTGTAAGTACTTCAGCTAAAATCCCTGGAGCCTTAAACACCAGTTGCTGGAGGAGCTGCCTTTGACTTTTCCTACTCTCTTTTGCTCCCCAAATCCAGCCCGGCTGAGGTACTCTCCATTGCTCTCCCTGCAGACAGCCCTGGCCTCTGGTCTCCCCTGTGGCTGGACTGAGGCTTCCTTGGGGGATTTCAGAGCTTGAAAGCAGATCTTAACATCGAGTTGACACACGTGGCAGGGGTTGCAGGACTGGGAGGGGCTGGCAAGCTAAACTCCTGAGGTAAGAAGGGTGGGGCAAGTGAGAACAGGCCAGGACCCCAACCCCGGGCCCCCCTGCTGCAGCTATATTCCTACCTGCCTGGATCTTCCTAGGCCAGTTTGCTCCAGGGCACCAGGCAGCAAGCCTGCTGGGGGCGACAGCGCCCCTGTCCCACGCAGTCTCGGGTGGCATGGCTGGCAGGGGTCCCTGTGGGAAAGCGTGGCTGCTGTTGGCTAGAGTCTGGGGTGGGCGGTGGTGTTGGATTCTGCGGGCTCTGCTTTGAGCTCCCGCCCAGAACCCCACTAGCCTGGGCCTGAGAACAGCCACTCAACAGCCTCTCTCACTCCTCCTGAGAGCCACCGTGTGCTGCTCCTACAGAAGAATGTGGGGACGACTGACCACAGGACACTTCTCTCCAGGCAGGTTTGACCAATGGCTGGGCCCTAATAGCCAGGTAGGAGATGCATGCCAAAGCCCAGTGGCCCAGCAAGGCTGACTGTGGGGCCTACGGAATCTGGCTGGGCCTGCCACTGAGGGAGGAAGTCTGTAGGCCCAAATGGGCAGGGGCTAGCTTCTGCCTACCCCAGGAAACACTGAAAACGCACAGCATGGTACTTCATGGTGTTAAGAGCCAGAGGTGGGACCTGAAATTACCCAGCAAGAAACATGCTCACATGAGGAATTGGGCTCAAGGGGGCTGTCCTGCTGTGTTACGGGTGCATAACGGCTCCCTGGGGTAGGGACCAGGCCTACAGATCGCATGGGAAATGTCCTGGGAGCACAGGGTGGTGTAGCTCTTAGCCTATGTGCAGATTCAGAGAAAACGGTTCACACAGGGGGCTCAGGAAAGTCCCAAGATGTCCAGTCCCACGAGGGGGAAGTTGAGAGCCTCAGTCCTCTGGCTCCGAACATTTCCTGGGCTCTGGATTTCTGATTTCTAAGTGTCCTGGCATCTGGCAGACTTTATACCACCTCCTCCTTTTTGTCCTTCCTCCCACATTATATATTCCCCAACATCAGCTCCCTGATCTGCTCCGAGGGCCTGAGCACTGTGGTTAAGTATGAGATTTGGGGTAGCAGGTAGAGCCATAGCCCAGGTAGTCCTAGAAATGTACTGGGGGGGGGTCCCACACCCAGGTCCTAGAGGAAGGCCAGGCTCTGCCTTCCCAGCTCCCCATGTGTCAGCTCTTCAACAACAAGGTGGTGCTGGTTTCCAGCTCCCATTTGCCATCCCTCCCTCAGTGCCGTTCTCTGGCTATACACCTAGAAGGGAAAGGGTTAAGGGTGGAGGGCTGGGGTAGGTAGCAGAGAGGCCAGGGCTTTTTAGCAATAATCCCCCCTCCGTGCCCAGGGTGTGGAGAACAAGGTTAGAACCTCATGTGGGAAAGGCTTCTACTCTGATCTACATGGGCCAAGCCCTCGGCCTCTGCTTCTGACTTCCTGCCAGGCGGCGCCAGCTCTTCCTTCCCTCTTGAGCTTCTCACTGTCCTCAGGCTTTCATGGGCATCTCTGAGCAGACCTGCCCTTCCCTGCCAGCCCCGGAACCTCCTGCTTCATTCCGGGTGTCCCATCCTCTGCCCTTCTGCCGTGCCGTCTATCCCTCTGGCTTTCCCTGAGGTCTGTGTTGGTTTCTGCTCCTCTTGTCTATTTCCTCCCTCAGCCATGCTTCTCCATCTCTTCCTTGACTCACTGTTCCAGGTTTTCACGTCTGTTGGTCCTGCTGCTTCCTCGTCACCCTCTCCCCAGGGCCTCAACCCCTTGACACTGATGGGTAACTTTAGGGTGTTAAGCTCTGGATTAGTTCAGGCGAAATTCTCAATTTTGCTTGCGTTCTTTCCCTCCGGGTTATGTAAACAGTAATTCTCCCCAGATGGAACTATTTTCCTCGCTTCAAGGCAGCTGGGGAGGGGGCTCAGGCAGGGCTGCGAGGAATTCTCAGCAGGGTAACGGCTGACTGGCCCCCTCGACCACCTCTGTCTCCAGGTGCCGGCTCTGCTGTGGCCATGCCCATTGCCCTCGGCCTCCTGCTTCTCCTTAGCCAGGCCACTTCAGACCCATGCTATGACCCTGGAGGGCGCCCTCGCTTTTGCCTCCCACCAGTGACCCAGCTGATTGGCAAGGCAGCAGCCCCCTGCCCCCAGACCTGCAGTCTCCCTGCAGCCAGCCCTGGCCCTGCCTGCAATGGTAGTCTGACCCTGGACTTGGATGGCTTCTTTCTCTTGACGTCTGTCACCCTGCGTTTCTGTACCCCAGGGCCTCCAGCCCTGGTTCTTTCTGCTGCCTGGGCCACTGGAGGTCCTTGGAGACCACTATGGCGCAGGCCTGCCTGGCCTGGGGCTCTGGGGGGCCCCGAGAAGGTAACCTTTCACTCCCCACCTGGCCCCAAGGCCAGGATAGTGGCCAGCCACCTCCGTGTGGAGTTTGGCGGAAAAGCGGGGCTAATGACCACTGGAGTAAGAGGCCGCTGCCAGTGCCATGGCCACGCTGCCCGCTGTGCTGCTCGGGCACGGCCCCCACGCTGCCGCTGCCGCCACCACACCACTGGCCCAGGGTGTGAAAGCTGCCGCCCATCCCATCAAGACTGGCCCTGGCGGCCTGCCACACCCCAGCATCCTCACCCGTGCTTGCGTAAGTCATGGGTCCTGGCCCCAATCCTTGCCACCACTTGGCTCCCTGGACAACATGCTTTGGGCCCCTTCTCCCAAAGCATGCAGAATGTCCTCTTCCCCTCAAAACTGCTTTTCCTTGCTCGTCCTCACATTGTGCTGGGACCTGGTTTCCTTTCCATGTTTGTCAAGCATGTCAGACAGACACACATACACACACACACACACACACACACACACACACACACACGGAACCGTCTGTCAGGGACTCCACTCACCAGATGTAACCACGTGACAACAGTGACAGTCCTGAGCAGAACCTACCCCAGGTCTGGTGTGGAAATGGGTTTGGGCAAAGATCTGGGCAGACACACTTCCTGACTCCTGGGAGACATGGAACCCGGAATATTTAACCATAAAACATTCTGATGGCCCACCAGCTGCCAGCCCACTGTCTGGATGAGGAGACTAGCCATAATTCACTTACACAGTCACGCTGGTATGAGCATGAATCCTGTCCTGCCCAGCTCCCACTGGGTGCTGTCATACTAAGTGCCCCTGGACACAATTAGGAGCAGTGTTAGTAGATGGCCTGCCCAATTTCAGCTCTTCGGCTCTCAGTAATGTGGTCTCAGGCACGGATCTGACCTCTCTGTGCCTGTTTTCTAACCCTATAAAGGGGGGGGGGGGGCAGTGACAGCTCTATCCTTATGGCTGCAGAGAAGACAGTGAGGCCTGGGAGCAGAGCTCTGTCCTTCCACCACTTCTGAGCACCTGCCATTATACCATTCCCAGGTAGAAAAAAGATCCTGGCGGGAACACAGAGCCAAGATGATTCTTAGGGACGTGTCTTCCTTGATGCTGTCATCTCCAGAACATACTCTAGCCTCTCTTCTTTCAGCCACAATGTCAGCTCCACCTGTCTGTGACCTTCAGGCCCATGGACAACTAATGCAGACAGACAGAACAGGCAGATACACACCCATCAGTTCTCTGCCCTCCAACACCCCAGGGAGTACCAGGGGAGACTGATGCTGGGACAGGCTTCATCGGGCTTGGGTGCTAGGGAGCTTGTAATCCCTGAGGATGAGCACAGCTACCCACATTAAGACAAGTGCAACCCTGGGGAGCTGGATGAGAGGTGCATCCCTGTGGCTTTACAGATAAGGTAGCTTGACTGTCCCCTTCCTGTCAAGTTGTCAGAAAGGGAATGACGCAAAGCCATTACTCTGGGTCAGAAAGCGGCCAATGTGAGCCTCTGCAGCAGCACTACCACTGGGAACCACCTAAGCCCTTGGGAGCCAGCAGAGAGCCTCACTGCACAGCGGGACCAGAGGCTCAGGGGATGGACTGGCATTTTACAGCTGCCTCTACCCTCACCACACTGGGATTCCTCTGCTCTGCTCCCGGGAGCTGCCTGCTCAAGCCTCCAAGTCCAGGACTTTCCATAGAGTGACCAGGCATTCTGTGTTAACATCTCTTTGAAATTCCTTCGAGAGACAGAACCCTAGGCTTGGGGGTGCTGAAGGAGCCACTGATTTATATGGATGGGGTTTTCGTGGTTTTAGGTTTGGGTTTTGTTTTGTTGTTTTCCTAGTGTTTCTGATCAGCAGGAGGCATGAGGCCCTTGTGCTCACAGAGAAGCATGAGGGAACCAGGAATGTTATAAACATACAGAGTTGTCTCTTCCAAGGGAGGGATGTGTAACCTGTTTTCTACCCAGAAGGCTGGGAGTGGACACATCCTGGTGACCCTTGTGCTATCTATGTGGCTGAGACCACACTGGATCCTCTCCCAGACACTTATTGTGACCTTGCTCTCCCAGTGAATCTATGGAACCCATCTTTATGGAAGATGTCTCCTGTACTTTACAAGGAGTGTCAGTGTCTTTTTAAAAATATCTATTATTTATGTTTGTGTGTATTCTGCCTGCATGTATCTATGCTCATGTGTACCTGGTGCCCACAGAGGCCAGAAGAGCGCATCAGATCCCTGGAACTGGAGTTACAGACAGTTGTGTGCTCCCATGTGGGTGCTGGGAATTGAACCTGGGTCCTCTGGAAGAGCAGACAGTGCTCTTCACCACTGAGCCATCTCTCCAGCCCCAAGTTTCAATTTTCTTAAGCTTTGTTTTGCATACAGGATTGAGTTAATTGTCATCAAGAAACTTCACCAAATTGTGCTGTTAATTAACTTAATTAGCTTAATTAACTATGCCTAAAATAAACAACTGGGGCAGACTCTGAGTTTGAACCAACATCAGCTACTGGGTGGTGTTGAATGGAACTACTTTCTTGCCTCTGGTGGATTGTTACTGCAGGCCCTGGTGGTCAGAGAGACCCCTGCAGTGGGGTTAGACAGGCACTGCCTTCAAGAATCTGAGAACGCTCCCAGGAAAATGCACGTGCTCGGCATGCCTTTGGGCTTTAGTGGAAGCTGCTGCCACAGCCCAGACTGTGCTTCGGGCTCCCTCCAGCCTGCTGCCTTGGGCAGGTGACTTCACTGTCTCGTTCTCCACCTATGGATGGGAATGGTGATGACTGGAAAGACACACGTTTGGTTCATGGTGCCTAGTGCGTGGGAGTCCTAGAGGCCTAGTGCATACTCTGGGTTAAACACAGCTAATGCCATCCTGTGGTCAGTGGGGCTGAGCTACTGACCCCTTCAGGTCAGAGCCCCTTCAGGCAGCTACTGACCCCTGAAGCAGGCCCCTTCAGGCAGAGGCTGGGTTGCCCCACCCAGCCCATTCTTTCAGCACTGTGTCCTCCCGGGAGGGCTGCAGGCTGAATGCTGACCCCTATGCCACACCTGGCTGCAGTGTAGATGGAGAGTGAAGCTGCCCTGGGGATGAGCCGAAGGCAGCCTCTACACCGCAGCCCTACACCCTTCCACAAGAGCAGGACGGCAGGGAGAAGCTGGGGATTGGAGACAGATCTGAACCTAATATGCCTGTGTGACAGTTTCTGACCTCATCTTGTCCCCAGCCTGCTCCTGCAATCAGCATGCCCGACGCTGCCGATTCAACTCCGAGCTATTCAGGTTGTCAGGTGGCCGTAGTGGGGGTGTGTGTGAGCGGTGCCGCCACCACACAGCTGGGCGGCACTGTCACTACTGCCAGCCAGGGTTCTGGAGGGACCCAAGCCAGCCCATCACTAGTCACAAGGCATGCAGGGGTGAGTGTGGCCTGAAGCCAAGCCAAAGGGGAAAGGACACAGAGCTAGGATTCTGTATTGGCAGGTACAGAGGTGGGGGTGAGGGAGGAGGCTGGAGTCTAGACTCAGGTTTGGGGAATGGGACATGAGTTTTGTAGGGCGCCTACTGGTCCCAAGTATCTCATCCCTTTTGTCGTGAAGCCTGCCAGTGCCACCCGATTGGAGCTACAGGAGGGATGTGCAACCAGACCAGTGGCCAGTGCTCCTGCAAGTTGGGGGTCACAGGCCTGACATGCAACCGCTGTGGTCCTGGATACCAGCAGAGCCGCTCACCCAAGATGCCCTGCCAACGTGAGTCCCAAACACAGGAAGCCGAAAACCCTGAACTGGGATGGGAGGTGACAGGCCAGGTTTCAGTGGACAACTGCAGCCTGTGGCGCTGGCTTTTGGGTGACCGTGGAAGAGCTCTGATTCTTCAGGGAATCGGGTCTGAAATGACAGACTCTTCAACCTCGGAAAAAAGGGCTGAGGTTTGGACTCCTTGGGCTTATGAGGGAAGGGGGTGGTCTTGGAGAGGGTCAAGGATGGTTGTGCCCTTGAGAGCTGGCTTGCCTGGATTCCCAGAGTTGAAGTTGAATTTTTCTCTGAGCCGCCAGGAATTCCAGAGGCAACCACCACTCCTGCCGCCACCTCTGCTGCGTCTCGACCTGGTAAGAGGCTGGAACAGCAGCAAAGGGATCTGAGACGGGATGACTGGGCTCCTTTTTTGTTGTTGCTGTTTTGTTTTTTCGTTGTTTTGATTTGTTTTTAGCCAGGGTTTCTCTTGGCAGCCCTGGAAGAACTCGCCCTGTAGACCAGGCTGGTCTCGAACTCAGAGAAATCTGCCTGTTTCTGTCTCCCAAGTGCTGGGATTAAAGGGGTGCGCCACCATGCCTGGTCTCCAGCCCTTCTTGAGGGTGCCAACAGTCCAGCTGTCTATAGAAATGGGTGGGGAGGTGGGATGGGCTGTGACCCAGGCCGTGGGAGCCCACTGCAGAGAGCCTGACCCTCTCCAGACCCACAGTGTCAAAACTACTGCAACGTCTCGGACACCAGCGTGCACATGAGCCTTCAGAGGTACTGCCAGCAGGATTATAGTAAGTGATGGAGAAAAGGGGCCTGCCTTCCTCTGACCTTCCATTTCTTATTTTAAATGGGAAAGGATTTAGGTCCTAACAGACTGTCATCTGCCAGGATGTGGCAGAACAGGAGACGATGGTGGGAGATAGTGGGGGATGCCCTTCCCTTCCCTTCCTGTGTCTTCTGGTCCCCCGTACTCTTGCACTTGCAGTTTTGTGCTGTCCTTCAGCCCAACATCTCTGAGCGCTGCAAGGAGGAGAGGGATCTAGATGCTAGGCCCCTGTCCTATCCTGTTTTCCTTCAGTCTCAGGTACTCAGGGCCTAGCCAGAGAACAAAGCTACTTCCCTCTGTACAGGACCATGGGCCCCTTGGATTTCAGGACAATCAACTGTCTTCAGGGTCACAAGTCTTGGAGTTTCTCCCACCCTCTCCTCAGGGGTACTGATCCTACAGATCTGCCTTGCTAGCCAGAGCCTAGCCCCACCACAGCACTGACTCAACACTAGCATGATCTGAAGCAAATCTCAGGCCTTAGCCCTCTTCATCCTTTGGAGGCCCCAATTCACCCCAGAGCCTTTCTAGCACGACCACTCTTTCCTGAGGCCTCCACTCCTGGGGACCTCCTCATTCTGTTACATTAATACTCAGGACAAAGCTAAGCATAGGGGTGCAGGCTCAAAATCTCCAGTTCCCAGAGGCTGAGGCAGAAGGAGTGCAGTGAGTTCTGGGTCAGTTTAGGCTACAGAATAAGTTCTAGACCAGCCTCAACATTTTAGTGAGACCTTGTTGTCAAAACAGTAGCCCTGGAATCCTGAGGCTACTGTTAATAGTAGCATGGCCTCAAGAGCCTCAGCCAGCACTGACTGAAGCTCCCAGGATGCTCTCCCTGCCTGACCTCTGGTGAGCATCACCCTGAACCCTGCTTCACACGCTCTTCCCAATTCCATTTTTGGGCACGCTCACCCCAGCAACTCACGTGGTCCTTACAACCATCATCCTGGATGTCTCCCTTCCCCCACTTCACTAGCGTCCAGCACACATCAAGACCAGTGGTTGCAACCTTCCTGATGTAGTTCCTCACGCTGTGGTGAACCCTCTGCAACCGTAACATTATTTCCGCTGCTACTTCACAACTGTAATTTCACTGTTAGGAATCGTAATGTTTTCTGATGGTCTCAGGCAACCACTGTGAGTTGTTGGATGCCCCCAAGGGCTTGTGAGCGAACCACAAGTTGAGAACCACTGATCTAGACCCTGCCTGCCCCATCCCACCGCCACATGGCAGTGTCAGGCCTGGCCTCACTCCTCAGGGCCAGCCTGCCGCTTGCCTGACTTGGTGTCTTCCCGCAGTCCTGCACGCTCAGGTTGCGGAGTCCGCACAGGTTTCGGTCTCGGAGGTCCACTCGTTGGGCCCTGAGTGGTGGCGGCTATCCGTGCACGTGCTGGCCGTGTTCAAGCAGCGCTCGTGGCCCGTGCGCCGTGGAGGCCAGGAGGCCTGGGTGCCCCGTGCCGACCTAGCCTGCGGCTGCCTGCGCCTGCGCCCGGGTGCCCACTACCTCCTGCTGGGCAGTGCTGCGGAGGGCCCCGACCCTGCGCGCCTCGTCCTGAACCGCCACAGCCTCGCGCTGTCCTGGAGGCCACGCTGGGCCCGGCCGCTGCGGCGGCTGCAACAGAAGGAGCGCAGTGGCGCCTGCCGCGGCCTGCGCCCATCCACGCCGAGCCCTGGGCCCGGGAGCAACGTGTGAGTTAGCAGAGCCTTCGGCCTCAACTGCTAAGGAGCCAATCAGAAGCCACAGCGCTCGTGACGTCACGCCGCAATGCTTCTGCCATGTGGGCGCAAAAGGCGGGAAGCCGCAAGCAGCCGGAAGTTACTGCTTTGGCCCTTGAGCCTAAAGGCTATTTGTCACAATAAAGTCTCTTGTCTTGTGAAGTTGTGTCTGATCCATGTTGTGGGAGTATTTAGGGGGCAAGTGAAGAAGGCCTTGGGTAGATTTGCCAAGAAGTTCTAAGTAAGTTATCTGGGACAAAGTGGCCCATGTGCTTGGAGTGAAAAGACTCCAGCAGAGTCACTGGTTCTAGTTAGATTTGTCTTGCTTGATAACGCCAAAAGACAATAGACTAGGTATGGCCAGGAAAGGCAAGAAATTTGACAAAGGTGCCTAGTAGTATCATATGTCCAAAAAGTTTGGCATATAGATACTTTATTATTCCAAGGGATCTCAAGATAGCCGGGGGTGGGGGGACTTTGAAAATTGCCTGATCTTGGAATATAGTCTAGAGGCATGGTGGCACACTTCTCAGCACTTAGGAGGTGGAGTGTAAGGAGGCCAAGGATTATCTAACAAGTACAGTTTGAAGACAAAAGCGATTAATCTACATGAAGGGTGTGGAACAGGCCTGGCCCACAGTAAGCACTATGAGTTCACTTGAACACCCAGAGGCCTTCCTCCCTCTGGGTGGATGAATTAGTCCTTGCTGGGATCCCGAGGTAGTGGGCTTCCAGGGCAGGGAGAGGGGGTTAAGGAAGGTCACAGGGGTTGTGGGAACACTGGTGCTCTGGCTTTGCCACTCCCACCAAGAGCCTGGGTGTAGGAGATGAAAGCACAGAGCAGGGTGAGCCTTCTGTGTTCCTGTGACGCCAGCTTTGTCTCTAGCAGCCGAAGCAAATTGGTGTGAAATCCACATCTGTACCACTTGCCAACTGGGCCCTTCCCAGCCAGGCCTCCAAGCGTCAGCCTGCCTATCTGTGCACAGTAAAGGAGGTGGCACAGGTGGCCACCAGACCTCAGAGGAGGCCCCTGTCCACCTCCCCAGCATAGCCAAATGACTTTACTGTTTTGAAATTTATATTTGTTCTGGTAGGAATTTGCCTAGAAGTAAAGGGAGAGAGGGGAATCCAGATGGAGTGAAAATTTTTTGGAAAGATGGAGAAATGGGCTCAAATCACAGACTTCTTGCCTAGCATGAGACCCTGGGTCTGGTCTCCCACCACCCACTGTAAACCAGGTGTGGTGGTAAATGCCTACCAGCACTGGAGAGTTACAAAGCACGAGGATCACAAGTTCATTCTCAGCCACCTAACGAATTAGAGGCCAGCCTGGGCTACATGAGACCCTGTCTCAAAAATGATGGTAAAATTCTAGAGGTTAAAGGCCTGGAATAGAAGAGAGATTCCAAGCCAGCTATGGTATATACCTGTAATCTCAGCACTTGGAGTTCAAAGTCAGCTTGAGCTATACAGAAATTTTAGATTTTAGATTTAAAAAAACAAAAACAAAAACGATTTTTCCCCCCATTGTTCTACAAGGCATAAGAAAATGGGCACTTGTCCCACATTCCATAGTTTATTTTTTGTTTTGTTGTTGCTGGGTTTTGGTTTTTGGTTTTTCTCTGTGTAGCCCTGGCTATCCCAGAACTTGCTCTGTAGACCAGGCTGGCCCTGAACTTAGAGATTCTCCTACCTCTGCCTCCAGAGTTCTGGCACTAAAGCTCTGTGATTACAGCTCACATTCTAGAGTTTAAAACTGAAAGTCAGGGTGTTGGCAGGGCCACACTAAGCTGATAGAGGGTCATCCCTGCCTCTTCCAGGCTCGGGGGCTTCCTTTAACCTTTGGCTTGTGGCCATTTCATTCTTGTCTCTGCTTCTGTCTTGACTCTCCCTGTCTTGGCTGTTAAGGGAACTCGTTCTTTGATGTAGGTCATCCCAGCTATATGGAACACTGAGGCAGGAGAATGGAAAGTTCAAGGTCTCCCTGAACTAGAATGAGTTCAAGGCCCATCTGTGAGAAACTGTTTTAAAAGAAAAAGTTACAAAAGGGCTAGAGATGTCCCTAGTCTAGAACTCCCCAGTCAGGGTCTAGCTGCCTGTTTAAACGTAGAGCACTGCCTAAAATTCCCCAGCAGAGGGACTGGGGGTGTGGCTCAGAAATAGAGTGCTTGCCTAGCATATATAAAGCCTCGGGTTCTATCCTTAGTAGTGGGGGAAACAACACCTTGCCCCGCAAGCTCAGACCCCCTTGTCACATAAGGCCATTCCTAGGTTCCTTGTTTCAGCAGCAGTGTGAACACTAGTCAGTCCGCCTCCTCACTCTGTCTGTGGACTAGGCCGACGCGAGCCCACACGAGCAGTTTCTGGCTGAGAGAAGCCCATACAGCTGGATCTCCCGGCCGGTATCCTCACTTCTAGTGTGTCCTCTTTTCTTCTCTGCTTGCTTTCCGCTCCCTGGTCTACTTCCCTTGTGTTGCTCTGCTTTTTGAGACATGGCCAGGCGGTCTCCAGCTTTTCCAGCTGACCACATCCATTGCCTACCTCCCTCTGTCCTAGGTGCTCTCTTCACACCATTTGGTCGGTGACAGGGCTCTGTCCTCTGCCCGTGGATCTGTCCCTTGGTTTTGCTCTGTGAATGAGTGACTCTGTATGGGTCCCTGGTGTGTGACTCCAGCTCTGCCTCCATTTCTCTGTCCTTTTACACTTGGTGTCTCCATTATCTTTGGGCTTCTGTCTACCCTCCATTTCCCGCCTGAATGGCCCTTCCCTTTCTGTCCTGTCCTAAATGTCTGTTTCACCATGTGTCTCTGCATCTCTTTCTCTGCATCCATCTGACTCTCTGCCCTTCTTGCCGGCCCACCCAGCTCCTCTAAGCCCTCGGGTGGGACTCTCTGCTTCTGTCTCTAACCTATTTCTTGGTGCCTGCCTCTTGCCACCTCTCTTTCCTTCTGTGACTCATTCTTGTTTTCCGTGGGCTGTTAGCTGTTTTCTTTAGACAAGCTCTTACTATGTAGCCTAGGATGGCTTCAAATCCTCAGCCTCGAGTGCCAGAATCACAGTGTGCACCACCATTGGTCTGTGTTTAGACATCATTGTCTCCTGACACCATGCTTTTCAATCTCTCTCTGTCTCTCTCTCCTTTCTGTATCTCTCTCCTTGTAAGTGTCTCTCTTCTGCCTGATTCTGACCTCCCTATGTCTCTCCATTTCTGTCTTTCCCTGTTACCTGACATCTTGCGACAACCTGCCGCCCCTCCCCTTCTGAGCACCCTGTCCCTCCTTCCTAGCCTCAGCTCACCTCCAGCCTTCTTCTCACCCTCCAGTCCCCCACGCCTCTGCCTCCCCCTCCCGGCCAGCAGCATCTCTGCACGCCGCCGGGCCCCCAGTGCCCAGTCCATTCTGGCCTTGGCACCTGGAGCTGGGGGCCTCGGGCTCTGTCGGCTGCACTGCACCTTCCTTTCCAGGGCTGGGCCCAGGGGTGCGGCCCTTTCTACTGCGGAGGCCCCCAGCCAAACATCAAACCAGGGGGAGCAAGCGGGTGGGGGAGAGGAAAGCAGGACCAGAGGTGATGGGGGAGGGGGAGGGAGGAGGAGATGGAAAAAGGGAGAGGCAGCGCAGGGCGAGGGAGGAGGTGAGATAGAAGGAAGAAGGGAAGGCAGAGTCGAATAGGGAGGAGGAGGACGGAGGAAAGAAGAGAAAGCAGGGTGAGGGAGGAGGCGGAGGGAGGGGAGCGCACGCGGCGAGTGCGCGGCCGGGTTCGTTGGATGAGAAAGAAGAGGGGGTGTGCATTGGTACCGAGAGGGACCCTGGGCCGGTGAGGGTGATCGTAGCTCCGGGAGGTAGATAGGAGCACAGGGCGAGGGCCCAGGGCAGCGGAGGAGTGCGCTGCAAACGGGCTCTGGGGTGCACGGTTCCAGTCCCTGCCTCCCGGGAGCTAGGGCTCCCGTGCTGGGGGACAGCCAGGCTGGAAGTACCAGGAGGAGGGGAGGAAAGAGCTAGGGGGCCGGGCGCTGGGAAAGGGTCGCTCCAAGGCCTCTTGGATGGGGGGTGCGGCTCGCCTGAGCGCCCCTCAAGCGCTGGTACTCTGGGCCGCACTGGGAGCCGCAGGTAAGACCTAGGGGTCCCGGCAGGAGCTCCTGAGGGAGGAGCAGGGTGGGCTGCCTCGGAGAGGGATGCAGCTGCTCTCTTCCCAGCTCACATCGGACCCGCACCTGATCCCGAGGACTGGTGGAGCTACAAGGAGAATCTCCAGGGAAACTTCGTGCCAGGTGCAAACAGGGTGCAGACCCGGAGCCCGACCCCACATCCCTGGGCGCCGTTTTCCGCAGATTCGAGAGTCTGGGTCCTCGATCCTCTCATCTTCCATAAGACCAATGTTCCCAGACCCTGCTTCTTCCCTCAGGAGTGGGGCCGAGCCTCTGAACCTCAGCGGCTCACCATGGGACATTATACATGCGCATTTCAAGTAGTGAGTGGGAGTGAGTGCAAGGAAAGAAAAGTGTGGGGGTGGAGAGCTGTGTGTGTTTGCAACCATAGGCAGGTCCTATTCCTACTGGAAGACACAGACTCGGTAGCTCAGGTCCCTGCCCCGCCCCCTCGCCCGGGCCTTCGGAGCCCTCTTTTATAACTCTTCTCCCCCTAATACTCTCATCCAGCTGTGGGACCTGGGAGAGTAAAAGAACTACAACTCCCATCGGGCTATGGGGCAGACAGGAGATTGATGAGTTGGTTTCACCTCTGAGACCTCATGGGAGTTGTAGTTCTGTTTTTACATCGATGGTTTAAGATGGGAATACAGGGAAGGAAGGCTTGGAGGTGTTATGAGCTTCTATGAAAGGATTCCAGAATTCTTCTAGGAATCAGGATGATGGCTCTTACATCCCTTCTCTCTTAGACCCAAAGCTCCAGATTTCCTCTTCCTTCAGCAAGGGTTACCTGGGCCTCAATCCACACAGCAGGTCCTGCCTGGAATCCAGCCTATTTCTGTTCCTACAGGACCTCCCTTCTGGGGCCTGGTGAATGCTGCCTGGAGCCTGTGCGCTGTGGGGAAGCGGCAGAGCCCAGTGGATGTGGAGCTGAAGCGGGTTCTTTATGACCCTTTTCTGCCCCCGCTTAGGCTCAGCACCGGGGGAGAGAAGGTAAGGAGCCTTGCAGTGGGGGTGGGTATGAGCAGAGGCAACTTGTGCTGAGGTGGGTGGTGAGCCATGGGGTATAAAAGGTACTCGAAGCATGGAGAGAAGGCTTCTTACTCTCTGAAGATCGCCCGTTTTTCCCTTTCTCTCTGGTTTCCTCAACCTCCCATGTTTACCCAAGCAGTGAAAACAATACAACTTGCTTTCAAATGCCAAGCATTAAGCACACGCCTGCAATCTCAGCACTCTGGGAGGCAGAGGCAGGCAGATCTCTGTGAGTTCGAAGCCAGCCTGGTCTATAAAGTGAGTCCAGGACAGGCAAGTCTACACAGAGAAACCCTGTCTCGAAAAACAAACAAATGAACGAACAAATGCCAAGCATTTGGAGAGGCTTAGCAAACCCACTAATCTTCACGATAGCCTACAAAATGGGTGCTATCTTGTTATTCTTATTTTATGAACAGCAAGTGAGGTACAGAAAGATGAAGTTTCTTGCCTGGGATCACACAGCCATCAGACCAAGTGTCTCTCCCGGGGAAACTCTCTGCAGTACCGTTTCTGTAGAAGAGCTGGCACTATGAGCCGAAAGCCTCAGAGTCATCTCCTAGTCTGTACCTCACTCCCTGAGCTCTGCTTTCTCCCTGGGCTCTCGGAGAGTATCATCCTTGTCGTTTTCACTTCTTGTCCCTTCACTGTCCACCATTGAGCAGTCCTCCTGCTGGCCTTCAGCTCTCTATCCTGCTGTCTATCAAACTAAAGCCCCCCTGTGCGGTATATCAGCGCCCCAGCTACCCTGGAGGCTGAGGCAGGGGAGGGACAGTTCATGCCAGCCTGTCTCAAGGAGTCCAACAAAACATAAACTACAGCAAATCTCCATACTTGCCGGCAAGGCCTTGCAGCAGGACCCAGGACCACTTCCGCTTTGCTCACTAGACTCCGTCCAGTTCTATAGGTCAGCTGAGGGCCTTTATACCTGCCGTTCTCTCTTCCTGGAATGCCTTTCCCCTGTTTATTCCTCTGTCTACCCTGATCTCTCAGTCTAAGCTGGTTCCCGCATTGTGCTATGGCACCAGTTCTGATCCTCCTGGTTGAGCTCGGTGCCATTAATCAACTAGCTTTGTAGTTTGCTGTTCCCACCTCTCCTGTCTGTTTACTCATGGCTTTATTTTTAGTGTTCACTGCAGAAAGTAGCAGCTCAACAAATACTTTGTTCCATTTAAAAAACCTCAAGATGCTATTGTGTGTGATATGGCGGTATGGGGTGGGAGTATATGAGGTCAAAGGGTAATTTTGTGGTGTGTTTTCTCTTTCTGCCTTTATGTGGGTTCCAGGTGTTGAGTTCAGGACATTAGGGCTTTCACACCAAGCATTTTATTCATTGAGCCATATCACTGGCCTTTCTGTGTTTTTCTTCTTTTGTTTTTTGAAAGACTCACTCTATAGAACAGTTTGGACATGAACTCATGGCAATCCTCCTGCCTCAGCTTCCTCGGGACTAGGATTACAAATCTAAAACAGCATTCCTGGTTCAGTACTTGTTTTGTTTCTGTTTTCTTTTTTTGTTATTGGTTGGTTGGCTGGTTTTTGGTTTTTGAAGATAGGGTTTGCTTTGTAGACCAGGCTAGCCTCAAACTCCTGGAGTTCAGTACTTGTTATCTGAATAAATTCATTAGTGCTGAGCACCTGCAGAAGACATGGTCTGAGCCTGGGGCGTGCTGATGCCTAAACTAAAGCAAATAATTGTTGGGCCCAGGGAGTGGGGCAAGTGGAAGGCAGGAGGGAGTCATCCTGTGCCCTCCAAAAGCTGATACCTCTCCCGCAGCTCCGGGGAACCCTGTACAACACTGGCCGCCATGTCTCCTTCCTGCCTGCATCCCGGCCTGTGGTCAACGTGTCTGGGGGTCCCCTTCTCTATAGTCACCGACTCAGTGAACTGCGGCTGCTCTTTGGCGCTCGAGATGGAGCCGGCTCTGAACACCAGATCAACCACCAAGGCTTCTCTGCTGAGGTGTGACCTCTAACCTATGACCTTCCACCCTAGGTCACCTGGTTTCTTAGCTTCCTGCTTCACCCCATCATTCTACTCAGGGCTGCCTCTCCCCACCCTAAGTACTGATCCCGATGCAGTTCTGGACACCAGACGCCCGAGAGCGGAAAGCATTCATTCTCTCTTCCCTATCTGTGATCTCCTTACTGCCAGGTGCAGCTAATCCACTTCAACCAAGAACTCTACGGGAATCTCAGTGCTGCGTCCAGAGGCCCTAATGGCCTGGCTATTCTCAGCCTCTTTGTCAATGTGAGGGAGGCAAGATGGGCAGGCTGTGAGGGACAAGGGAGGCTGGGAGGTTAGGCTCGGGTGGTGGGCCTTTGGGGAGCCCTGGGCTGCTGTCTCCTGGCCTCATGCCCCCTGCATAGGTGGCTGGCAGCTCCAACCCATTCCTCAGTCGCCTCCTCAACCGGGACACCATCACCCGTATCTCCTACAAAAGTAAGTCGCCAAGCTGGGGTGGAGTCCCAGCTACGAGGGAGGCTGAGGAAGGAGGGCGATAAGACCAGCCTGGGCTACAGAGTGAGGTCAAGGCCAATCTGGACTACCTAGCAAGATCCAGCATCAAAACAAAAAGTGAAAAGAGTGGCTTTGGTGATAGCCTGTGGTCCTGGTTCAGTGGTACTTGCCTAGCATGTCTGAGCCCTGGGTTCAGTCTCCATCCCACAACAAAAATAACTATGTGTTGGTTGTACATGTGGGTTCCTGAGGGCCGACACCCTTTCACATTGGCTTGCTGTCCACACAGATGATGCCTACTTTCTTCAAGACCTGAGCCTGGAGCTCCTGTTCCCAGACTCCTTCGGCTTCATCACCTATCAGGGTTCTCTCAGCACTCCGCCCTGCTCCGAGACTGTCACCTGGATCCTCATCGACAGGGCTCTCAATATCACCTCTCTCCAGGTGACTGACCTCTACGTGTGCATGCTGTCCCTATCCTGGGTACTGCCTTCTCTTCTGCTCACCCCTGGTTTCTCTTGGGGCAGATGCACTCCCTGAGACTCCTGAGCCAGAACACCCCCTCCCAGATTTTCCAGAGCCTCAGCGGTAACGGCCGGCCTCTACAGCCCCTGGCCCACCGAGCCTTGAGGGGCAACAGGGACCCCCGGCACCCAGAGAGGCGCTGCCGAGGCCCCAACTACCGCCTGCATGGTATGCTTAATGTGTGCCCTCCTTCTTCAGGCCTTGACCGTCTGCACTCAGAGTGGCACACCCCTCAGTCCTTTCCCCCTCTCTAAACGGAACGGCATGGGGAAGAGGAAGCCCCTCTCTGCAGCTTAGTGTAAGACCTGACATCCTCTATTTTCCTGGTGGTACAATTACAAGCTGGTCCGTGCCTTCCGCCTACTGTCACGGTCCAAGTCACCTGTTCACAAATGGTATGACCCTATTTAGGGCTGTAGTCTTGACAGCTATCCCCATTCTGAAAATCAACATGGTACAATCCCTCTGTCTTACTGCCACTCCAAGGCTCTACCCCCGGGAAATCCAGTGGCCTCAAATCTGGTTTCCTAACTTGGTACAGTCCGGATGCCCATTTCCCTTTCGTATACCACCTTATGCAAACCAGCCTGCACGTCCCATCTGACCTTCCCTTCCTTTATGGTCTGGTCCAGGAGCTGACCATTTTCCACAACTTGGTACATTCCAGTCCCCTTAGCAGCCTGCTTGTGGTAGCGCCCTGTGCGTTCAGCTCCACCCCCCACAAGCCGGTGCCTTCCTTTGCAGTGGACGGGGGCCCTCACGAGCGCTGAGACTCCCCACCGAGGATCATGCCCGCTGTCCTGAGCCTCCTCACGAGGGGAGGGGACTACCCCCAGAACAAAGCTATTAAAGGGACTAAGTGTTTCCGGTTTCTCGGTGGTTTGATTATGGTCGCGATTGGAAAACTACTACAAATAATCCTCTCGAAGCCCACTTCTCGCTGCCTTAACCTGCTCTAATTGGCGTGCTGCGTTTTTCCTCAAAACAATGAGCCCGTGAGCACGCGGCTCCTTTAAGAGGCATCCTCCTGCCCCACACCCGCATCCGGCAGCACGCGCAGAGCCATGTGCTTCCCCCTTCTTCCTGCCTCATTGGCTCGAAGTGGGTCACGGTCCCGCCCCCAGCGCCTCCTCCCATTGGCTAAATGTAGGTCAGTGTCCCGCCTTCTTCCAAGAGGCGAGGCAACTTCACAAGTTCAGCCCCTCACGCGCCTCCGGGGCCTTGGCGGACCCCGTCACCTCATTGGCTGAGAGTCCCAAGGGCTCGAGACGCGATTGGCCCGTGCTTGCAGCCGGAGGGAGGCACGCGGCTGGGGTGCATGGCCCAAGAGGAGGGGGGGCCCCGGAGGAGGGGCGCGCGCTCTGGCGCCCGGTGTTTTGGTTTGGATTTTTTTTTTTTTTTTCCGCGAAAGAAGTTTGCTTTGGCCACGCCTCAAGGCTGCCGCCTCCTCCTGCCCCCTCCTCCGCCCCTGGGCGCACACCTCTGGGTGCAGACTGCAAAGCTCCTTTCTTTGCGAGAAGTGCAAAATTTGCTGGAGCTAGAGGCTCGCCCACCTGGTGGTGAAGCAGCGCGCGCCTGTGTCCCCCGGGGACCCACAGTCGCAGAGAGACAGCTGCTCGATGTGGTCGCCTACTGGCCCTGGCGATAGGATCCTCCCGGGACACTGAGTTGCACCCTTCTGCAGACGGGCCGACCCCCGCAGCGCTCCAAGGATTTGCAGCGTTCTGACCCGGGAGGCTTGCACGCCGCGCTCGACCGAGCCCGGGACACCCTCGCCCGGAGCACAGGAGTGTGCGGGTGACTGACATATCATCTCTTCGACTCTCTATGAGCTCATGAGCCTGGGAGCAGGTGCCCGGCGATGGCGCGGCCTCTGAGCGACAGGACCCCGGGGCCCCTGCTGCTGGGTGGCCCGGCCGGGGGCCCCCCTGGCGGGGGAGCGCTGCTCGGGCTGAGGAGCCTTCTGCAAGGAACCGGCAAGCCCAAAGAACCGGCCAGCTGTGAGTTCTAGTCCCACCGTCTCAGGGACTTAAATTGGGGTGGTGGTTGGTGTCCCAGCTTTGCTAGTCCTCATTCGGTCACTCAGGTTTCTCAGTACCTCAGCGCTCAGGACTAATCTGACGCCTGGAGGGCCCAAGGGTCAAGCCCCAGGGTCTTCCTCCGAGAGGACAGCGTTTAGGTGCCAGACCCCCTTTTCTGCTCTTGGCCTCGGAGACCGGACCCCTGGAGTCCTAGGGAAGGGAGGGGGTGTGTCGGATGCTCACACGGTGCTGACACGGGCTTGGGCGGGGCCTCAGAGGGTCACGTGGAAACTAGGGACCAGGAATGTGCCTAAGCAGTGGAGCCCCTTCCTGCCCCGCAGATGTGGGGGAGGGGAAGAGGGTGCCAGAGTTGGGGGAATTACTGAGCTGTCACTTTTTCTCTCTCACCTGCCCAACCTTTCACCCCCCCCCCTGCCCCTAAACTATCATCCTCTTTCTCTGGGTCGCTTTCTTGTGTCTCTATTCCTATCCTTCTGTATACTTTCCACCACCACCCCTTTTTGGGTTTCCCTCTGGGTCTCCTCTTTCTGGGTTCCTGTCTCCCTGCTTGTCCCACCTCTCTGGGTCTGCCCTGCGGCTCCCGCCTCCTCACGTCCCTATATCCCCATTATGCGGGTCTCTATACCTCCTCTGCCCTGGGGTCCTCCTGTGTCCCTGCACCCCATCCGATCTCTTCCTGGCCCACAGGTCTCCTGAAGGAAAAGGAGCGCAAGACAACTGTGCCCTCAGCCCCCGTCCCGGGGCCGGGCCTGGAAACGGCGGGCGCAGCCGATGCCCCGACGGGGGCGGTTGGCGGCGGTGGGTCCCCGCGGGGACGCTCAGGGCCAGTGGCTGGCCCTAGCCTTTTTGCGCCGCTGCTGTGGGAACGCTCTTTGCCTTTCGGCGACGTGGAATACGTGGACCTGGACGCCTTCTTGCTGGAGCACGGGCTACCGCCGAGCCCGCCGCCCCCGGGAGGCCTGTCGCGGGCACCCTCTCCAGCGCGCACGCCCGTGCCCTCACCCGGGCCCGGCTCTTGCGGCTCCTCGTCCCCTCGCTCCTCTCCCGGGCACGCCCCCGCGCGGGCCACTATGGGAGCCGCCGGCGGCCACCGCGCAGGTGCGGCGAAGGGGCGGGCCGGGCGGGCCTGGCGGGCGGGGAGGGATCTCGCGACGCTTTTGGAAGTCTGCCCAATGAGATGCTGCGATCCGTTAAGGGGTACTGTGGTCCCCAAATGCGAGAGGATTATCCAGTGAGAGGCTGTATTTCTCGCTAGGACAAAGTTTCCTCGTGCTCCTGAAGCCAAAGAGTAGAAACTCAGAACACCTTAGTTAACTGGGGCGCGGACTGACTCGGGAGTCTGGGTCCAGATTTTTGGGGAACGAGATGGGACTGGACTGCAAGGACATATAAAAATGGGAGCAGGCCAGAGCAGGGCACTAGGTTCCCGGTCGTCCCCCGCCTCCTCGGCACAGGGTGTTGAATCCTGGCTCCCAGAGTCTTGCGGCAGAGAATGTCGGGATCTCGACTCTGGGTTCTCCAGAGGAGCTCCCCATATTCCTGCGACGGGGTCCTAGGATCTCAGAACTGTGGGAGTCCCGATGGCAAAGAGCTTGGCAGACCCGTTCTCCCACGATCCCTCATAAGCGCGGCGTGGGTGGGTAGGATCCTTGGAGATGTTGGAGCTGAGACCAAAAGGAACAAGAGGGGAGGCGACCCCTATCAAGTCTGGATGTGGGACGCCTGGGTACACCTGTCCCTGATCCGACCTCCACGCAAAACCAGTGCTGCACATTTCCTCGCCACGTGAGTCCTCCATCCCTGCGGTGCGCACGCGCTCTCACGCGCAAGGAGGCGGGGCCCGGGAACGTGAGGGTGCGTGGTGTGGGGGGGAGGGGAAAGAGGAAGCAGTAGGCCACACGTGACGCGGCCCTAAACCGGTGTCCTCGGCTGGCCCCGGCTTCTTCGTTCTTAAAGATACAGGCTTCATCGTTTTTCAGTCAACCTTGGAGCAGCTTCCGTTTCTCCATCACTCTTAGGAGTGAGTCTAACAGGTTTAAGCTCTGAGCAAAGTTTTAGTAAGTAGGACTCGGACTGGGAACAAAATGAAACCGAGTCTGAAGCGTTGAGGTTTTAGACGCAGTTAGCAGACTCAGGATATTTAAGGCCAGTCTTTTGTGCCTTACTCATAATGGTAGAATTGCTTTCATGGTGGCTAAGCATCTTTGTCACAGGGTTGATGCCTGACGCAGGGTTTGTGTTAGACTACAGAAAAGACTGCCCTGTGGTGGATAAGATAGAGGGCCGGGGGTCTCTGAGAACACATCCCCCAAACTAAATACTCATGCGTTCAAGTGTTTCTCCAGGCTTGACCTCTAGGGACACACCCAGTCCTGTGGACCCAGACACCGTGGAGGTGCTAATGACCTTTGAACCTGATCCAGCTGATCTCGCCCTGTCAAGCATTCCAGGCCATGAGACTTTTGACCCTCGGAGACACCGATTCTCAGAAGAGGAACTGAAGCCTCAGCCAATCATGAAGAAGGCAAGGAAAGTCCAGGTGCCCGAGGAACAGAAGGTGAGCGCAGCCAGGCATAGGGCTGGGCTTTGGTCAGCACCTGACTGCTCAGGGCTTTGGGAAGCGTAGTGGCCTGTACATAGGCAGTTCTTGAGGCTCCTGGGACACACTGTCCTGAGCGTAACGAAGATGGTGTCACTGTGGACTCCAGTCACCCAGAAGCCCCTGTGGAGCGGAGCTCAGCTTCCAAGAAGCCCTGTGGCCAGTTGCAGCTTTCTGTAATATCCCATCAGCCCTCTGAGCAGCTGGCCCGGCTTTGGCTTTCACATTGAAACATCCAGCCTGGGGTGCGGACATTGCCATCCTGGGGCCCGGAAGTCATTCCTTACCAGTCATGTTCTGATTTGTGGGCATGTTAGCAGCTAATGGATTTTTCTAGCATTCTGGTATAGCTGTTCCTGGGGTCTCTGTTTCTTTGCCATAGCTCTGTATGCACCCATAGTCGTTCTAGTGTCTAGTTCTGAGAAATCTAGTCCGTGCCAGTGGTTTTCCTGCTCAGAGCTCTGCTGCTGCTAGGGAATGGCTGTGTCCTGGCAAGCTGGAACCTTTAGGAGGAAGGTGAGGGAGGCACCTTCCCAGTTGGGCAAAAGACCATGGTATAATGCTCAGGGGAAGCCTCAGCCCCCAGTTCTTTCGTCAGTCAGGTACTGGAGGGAGGTGAGGCAGACAGCTCTCTAACCTCCGGAAGGAAGGGGACTAGGTCTGTTTAAAGCTTGTGTTTATTTTCTGAGATGAGGTTGCCTTGGCAACCACGACACCAAACCTTATCACTAGGGACCTATCCAAGCTTTCCTTAGCAACCAGGATCTGGAAAGGTGATGTCTAGGGCACTGTGCTCTTCAGTGGGATAAACCCTCAGACCCTGAAGGCTTTGTTGCTAGGTAACATCCATAGCAACCAGCTAAGTAGGTCCCTGTTAAGCACACAGGCCTGCTCTGCACAGTGGAGAATGTTTTTCTCCACGTTTTTCATATGTGTACCTGGAGTCGGTCTCCTGCTTTAGCTTTCTTTTAGGGAGCTGTTCTTAGCAACCAGGGCAGTAGACAGCAGAGGCTGGGTACCCATCCCAGCAAAGACCAGTAGCCCTTAGGCTTTACTGCTGTGCAGATGCAGGTACATGGAGTGTTTCCAGACCTGCCACTTGTCCTTTGCTGGCTCTCAGTGCCCTTCCATCCCTCCATCCCCAGGATGAGAAGTATTGGAGCCGGAGATACAAGAACAATGAGGCAGCCAAGAGGTCTCGAGACGCACGAAGACTCAAGGAGAACCAGATATCCGTGCGAGCAGCCTTCCTGGAGAAGGAGAACGCCCTGTTACGGCAGGAGGTTGTGGCTGTGCGGCAGGAGCTGTCCCACTACCGTGCTGTGCTGTCACGTTACCAGGCCCAGCACGGGACACTGTGAGGCCACTTCTACCCTGCTAGGGCAGACTCCTGTTTCTTGCTCAGACTTATATTTGACACCTCCCTCCCTCATCCCATGGCCAATGGTCTGGCCAGCTAGGTGCCCCAGGGACGTCACGATGCAGACAAATACATTTATATTTTTAAGAAAAAGCTAGCCTCCCCCACCTCCCTCATAGGGGTGGGGAGGGTCCTGTGTGCGCTCTTAGCAGGTCGGGGAACCCATCCACCCACCGCCTCCATCAACACAATCCTGAATAAACCTTGAGAACCCAGGAGCCAGCTGTTATGGCGGACAAAGCAGCTACTGGCTCTGACTCAAAGCTGCAGACCAAGCGGGTCGCTGCTACTGGGTAACTGCAAGTGCGTTTAGATGGAAGGGGCAAAGGTCTAGAGGAAAGCGATGCCTTTATTGCATAGACCTTTTCAATTGCTTTTTAGACTAGGGACGCTTGAGACACAGAACATGGAAAGTGAATCTCCCCACCGGCAAGGGGAGGAACATTAGTGCAAATCTGGGGACCGCCTTGGGGAACCTGCCCCTCGAGGGCTAATTGACCAGTCAAGTTGAGGCACCGGAGTAGGCAAGAAGTGACCCTGGCTGGCCAATGGGCCGAAGCCTTGCTAAGGTCATACATTCCAGGGCCATCATTGGTCATCAAGGAAGGCAGGCCCCACCCTCAAGTCGCTAAGTCTTCTGGGAATTGGACCAGGACCAATCTCCACCCTTACGGTTCTGAGTCAGAGCCCTGCCCTACATATACAAGATAGACTCTAGCCTGTCACCACCTCCGCATGCTTCAAGCTCCCTCAGGTTCGCCGCTTTTGGCCCGCAGGCCCCGTGAGCAGTGTGGCGAGACTGGGGTGCACCTGCGCCTGCACTGGCCCATACTCCACTAACTCCCCGTCCACGGTGAGCACGCCGCGAGGCGTGAGTGGCTCGAGGCGGAAGGCACGAGCTGCAGCGTAGCCCAGGTGTGGGCAGCCCAGGCTGAAATGGTTTCCGTGCTCCATGGCCAGCAAAATACGTAGCAGTGCTGCCCTGGAGATGCCGCTGCGCACCCAGCACAGGTGCACCACGCCGTCATCAAAGCGCGCGTGCGGGGCTGCCACCAGATCCGCGCACAGGTGGCTCGGCAGGATGGCCAGCAGGAGAACAAACTCCCCCTCTACCGTCACCCAGTCTTGGGGCAGGGGAGAGCCCAGGGGAGGGAGCAGGTGATCAACTGGACCCCAGGTGGAAGCTTGTGGCGCACTGAGTGGTGGAGGCGGGAATCCCGAGGACGCTGGCATTTCAGGGGACCCTTCAGCAATGGGCGACAGCTGAGCGGTTTTGGGAGAGTTGGGGGATGAGGGCATCAGTAGGTCTGGAGACAGAGGTGCATCTCCAGCTCCCCCCCCAGTCTCCAGTCAGCTCTGGACCACCACCATTGAGGGACAGCCCAGGTAGGGGCTCAGGGGAGCCAGGGGAGGCCAAGGGAGGCTGGGGCAGGGGCAGATCGGACACAGAACGATGTAGAGGCGAGTGGGTGGGGGCTGGGGCTGGGGCTGGGGCCAAGGCTAGTTCTGACTTGGCTCGGGGCAGGCTGTGGCCTGGGATGGGCAAGGCTGGTTCCGTGGTAGCGGGAAGGTAGGAAAGGCGCCCACGGTAGGTATGCAACGTGGCCAGGCCTAGCACTGCGCCCACTGTGAATCGAGCGCTGCCCAGGGCCCTGAAGCGCTCGCTGTGAATGTCCACATCTGACAGGAACCCCCAGGCCACCGACAGGAAGGAGAAACAGCGGGATCCTGAGGCTAGTGTCACGGAGAGCAGGTCCAGAGGCTGGCTGCCACCCCGGCAGAGAAGAAGCGAGCAGTTGAGCAACAGGTCGACACCAACAGCTGGTTCAAAGCTTCACAGCCAGAGATGGTTGTTACAGTGGAAAGAGCAATAGGGAACAAGACACAGGAGAGAAGGATGGTGTGAGCAGGACTGCCACCAGGGAGCATGTGTCTCACCCCCAGCCCTCCACAGGCACCCTGACTGAAGGTGCTCTGTGAGCCAGGTGCAGATCGAGCTACCAGGCAAGAATATGGGGCCCCATAGTCCCTAAGACTCATCCCTCTATTTAGCAGGTACCCCTTGCTGTCTCACCAGCCACGTACCCGCCATGATGGTTAACTGCCCCAGCTAGTGCATTGCCAGAACCACAAGGGAGAACCCCAATGGGCATCCGCACAGCATCTTCCCAATCTGGGCGATCAAGGAGTCCGTTCAGCACCTGCAGTAGGGAAAGGAGTGCCTGGGTCCTGCCCCATTCCTCAGTACCCCCAGGAAGTGTCAGGGTGTCTGCGCTCTACCTCATAAAGCAGCCCGTCTCCCGAGACGGTGACAATGCCTTCCCACTCTTTCAGGTCCAACCCCTGCACCAGCTCACGGGCATGGTTCTGTCGTTCTAAGGGGACAAATCAAAAGATTAAGCAGGAAGCCTACTCATCTTATCACAGCCCCCAGAAGACCCAGGAGTCTCCCTCCCACCGCTACCCAGCAGCCCCTACCTGTCTGTATGAGGTTGAAGGACAGCCCAGCTTCGGAGATTATGGGCACCACATGTTCCATACAGCGCTGCCAGGCCAGGCCCCGCCCCCCAAAAGGATTGACCAATATGAGCAACCTGGGCTTTCGGGGCAGCAGTTCAGGGGTGATTTCTGAAGGGCATGTGGGGAGGAGAGAAAGAGAAAGGAAGGGCTGAGTCTTGGAGAAGAATATCTGTAAACGGGCCCCACGAAGACTTGATAGATTAAAGGGCAGGTACCCAAGGCCCGCTGGGAGTTTCTATTTTCCTGCTGTCACCTGGCCAGTGAAGTCAAACCAGTTTTTTTTCTCACAGGTGCTGAGGCAAAGGGTTGGTAACAAACATGTGCCCTTTGAACCTGTGTGTGGCAGGTGGAAAGAAGCCAGGATCCTGAACACTTATTAAGCAGCCTCAGGCTCCTGGCCCTAAGCAGTGAGGCTCACACAGAAGGTGGGGCCCTGGGGGAGACACGCTCTGCTGGAAATCCTTTTCTCAGCGTGGAGTGAGGCCCTGAAGGTCCTGGAGACCTGGGTGGCTCCTCTCCTATTCTGTAGGAGTCTGTTACTCATCTGTTGTCCCGATCCTGTTGCCCACGGAGGGGCAGACAATGCAGCCAGGGTAGAGTCACTCACTTGGTTTCTTTCTGCCTGTGCCTCACTCTTCTGAGACAGACCCAGAGAACAAAAAGTACAAACACACAGAAAAAGAAACACCCAGGTGGCTCTGGCCCAGCATCTCACCCTGGTCCCCAGACAGAGGCACTCCTCGGAGGAGACACATGAGGGCAGTTGCCCAACGCTGGGCCTCTGCACGATTCTCCTCGTAAGTGGCTGCTCCATCAACCCGGAAGGTGCGAGTGGCTCTGCGCCGGCCTCCACGGCGACCCCGTGGGTAGGTGTAGACACAAAAGTAGGCTGCAGTGTCTGAGGGGCTTCGGCTCTGCAGAGTGCCACAGCCTGAGACCTCATCCAGAGGAACGAGGCCATCTCGGGGCCGGGCTTCTGGTTTTGGACGTAGCCGCTGGATGTGCAGAGCCTGCGTCGTGAGGGTGAGGGCAAACCGTGGGCCATGGGGCGGGTAGGAGCCAAACTCGCCATGCAGGATTGGAGTATTGGCAGCCGTTGGCAGTAGTGGTGGTGGAGCCATGACCCTGGTCCAGTCCCCAGCACTCCTAGACCCTTGGCTTGTCAGCTCCTGCTCCAGACCCTGTGGGGAGGGAAGAAGCCAGCAGTGAGAATCCAGGATCCCCATGGTGGGGGTGGAGGGGGACCTGTGAAAAGAAGACAGAGCGTGGAAAGAATACCATAGAGTCAGAAAAGCATGTAGAGACCCCAGGAAAGCCAGTATCTAGGCATGACAAACATCATTTATTTATTTATTCAACTCAGATAATTATTCAGGACTCTGTGCGCAACAATTAATTAAAATTCCCTGACAGCCAGACACAGCAGTGCATTCAAGAGAGCACTAGGGAGTCAGAAACAGAAGTTCCAGGCCAGCCATGGATACCTTGTTTCAAAAAAACAACCCCACCCACTAAGAAACAACAACGAAACCCAAGACAAAAGACAAGAAAAGAAACACAAAGTATCTAAGGATATACTTAGATACATAGTATGCTAGGTGCTGGTAAAGGCTTGAGGGAGAAAAGAACAAGACCCAAGAGGGAAATTGGATGGTAGAGGCAGGAGAAAATGGGCTGAGAAAGAAAGACCCTACCAGGTAGAGAGGGGAAAAGCACGTAGACACACAGGCACAAAGCAAAGAGACAGCACTGATAAGTAGAGATACACTGTGAAGAGACAACAGCTTCTGAGGTACAGGCTGAGGAAATACTTAAAGTGGCCAGGCAGTGGTGTCACACCCCTTCAGTGCACGTAGGGAAGCAGAGGCAGGTGGATCTCTGTGAGTTTGAGACCAGCCTGGTCTACAGAGTGAATTCCAGGACAGCCAGGGCTACAGAGAAACCCTGTCTCAAAAACAAAAAAGCAAGACAAAATCACCCCCAAAAAGCCCTAAAAGTTCCTACCCCAATGAAGAAAGCCTGTTGCTCCCCTGCCTGTTACAGGAGAGACAGAATATGGCACAAGGGAGTGGCCACCACCAAGTCTGTCTGAGGCACTAACCTGGAGTCTGGCCGCCTTCTCTCCAAGCAGGTGTGAACCAGGACTGAGCCCCTTCTCCCGCTCTGCAGAAGGCTCCAGCCTGCTAAATGCTCACCTTGGGCAGTCCAGCCCAGGTGCCTGGCTGGCCGGTCACCTTTCCCGGGCCCTCAGCAGCCTAGGACATACCCCGTGAATACTGTCCCACAGGATCTAGGTCTGAAGTGCCCTGGGCCACTCCCTTAATGCTAGGTAACTGCCCCACCCTCAAACCTGCAGAGGGCCCTGCGGGGCCCACAAATCAGACAGCAGTGCAGAGCACTATACACGAGGCCCCGGACTGGGTCTCGGTCTCCCGGGACTCCAGATCTGGGCCTCCATCTACAGGCTCCCGGCAGACCGCTCAGTTTGCTCCAAGCATCCCCGGCTTGCACTCCTACTCCAAGGCCGCGACACAGCCTCAGGTGTGTGTCTCCATCCCAGGAGCGGACCTCGTTTCCGTGTCCAGATCCCACCAAGTGTTCCGCACCAGGCCTGAGTGTCTGGCCCTCTGGGATCACCCCAAACCCTGCAACCAGAGACCGCGTCCTCCCAGCCCCTCCAAAGCCTGCACTACCATCAGATCTAGGGGTGGGGGGAGGGGTGTGCGTCCGTCCGGCCAATGCCAGCACGAAGTCCGAGCCGCACCAATGAGAGGGCGGCGGGGGCGGGGCCAACGTCTTCATAACTACGCGCCAGGGCCTGACCCAGAAACCGGGCGGGGCTTCGGCAGTGCCAGGAGGCCCCCATCCCAAGTGAGGGCACATAGGCAGCAGAGGAAAGGACCTGGTCCAAGGCAAGGCTTAGCTCGCCATCTTTGTTGCGGTCAAAACAGGCCCGGCCCATCTCAACGGAGTCTATAAAAAGAAAAGGGGTGTGGGGGAGGAGTTCCTGAACCGCAGAGACCAATTCTCTTGGTGATAGAGCAAAGCAGAGATAGAAACAAGAAATGAGGCGGTATCCAGTAATCCTAAAGTTTGGGAGGCTGAGGCAGAAGCATCAGGAAATGCAAGGTAGCTAGTTGTGTCAAATAAACAGACCCCAAAAAATGACCAACACAGGTGGAGACCATTCAGGAATGATAACCAGAACCCAGAAGCTCATTAATTTACAAGTTTTTTGCCTGGGACTATAGCCATAGAAAAGGAAGAGTGACATCTGCTCAGGAAACCACCATGTGACAAGACAGCTCCAGAAAGAAACATAGGGAAGGAAAAGCATAGAGCAGACCTGAGCCCAGGAAAATAAAGATGTTGACAGAGATAGACAAGACAGGGTGAAATGAAACCAAACAGCAAGGCCAGTGGGCGGCAGGACTTTCGGAAGGGAGAGATAAGCATGTGTGCGTGTGTGTGTCCCTCCCACCTGCTGAACAAAGCCCTCTCCCACTGAGCTGCACTCTCACAAAGCAGGGACAAAGCTTCCTACAAAGATAAGTGGACAGGATGTTCTGCTTATTGCCAAACAAAAGCACTTTGCATGCAATCCACAGCAGCAATAGCCCCAGGTAACATACCAAAGAACGATAAGAGGACGTTCTCAGTGAAATGGAGGATCTGGGCACACTGAGCTCTGAGAAAGGCAGAAACCCGGCCAACGGGGCTGAGACCTCAGCAGGGAGAAGGGAACCAGAAAAGGAAGTTGCCTCACCCTGGGTAGTATCAGCTGCCAGTATGAGAGGAGGCCGTGGCAGATGTCCTCAACCATGAGACATGACCACCTCAGACTCCAGGCCGGCGGCTCTCAACCTTCCTAATGCTGCAACCCTTTACCTGGTCCACTGCCTCGTGGATCCACGATGCCCAGTGGGCAGCCCAGCCTCTGCTGTGTCCCAGCAGGCCCTGAGCCCAGCACTGGAGGCCATATAGGGGTGTTCTGGGTAAAAAGTCCTGCTTGCTCAACTGTGCAGTCCCAGGCTGGGGCTCTGAAGAGGAGGGGCACAGTACAGAGCAGCTCTCCCGTCCAGCTGGCCTGTCTTGTACTACCCAAGTCCAGCTAACAGTCTACCTAGCACTCTGTACCGACTGCTGACTGAACATGTTCACAGACCTAGACAATCATGGAAGACACCCTGTGAGACTTATTATCACTTTCTTGTTCCAAACAAGGCAGAAAACACAGAAGTGACTTACCCAAGGTCACAATTTTAAATAGCAGGGCCAGGCCGGCTGTTGGAAGACTGTAACTCCAGCTACTTTGGAGGCTGAGGGAGGAAGACTTAATCAAAGGCAGGCTGGGCAACTTTGTGAAACCTTGACTTAACAAACAAATAAATAAAAGGGCAGAGCTGGCACCCAAACTAGCTTACACTCTGGCTAGGTGTCAGCTGTCCAACTTTCTATCTATGTCTCTCCTTCTGCCGGGAGTTTCCTCACCGTCTTCTCCCCTCCCCAGCCCCGGCATGATCTCTATCTCATTCTCTCTCGCCCTATCCACTCTCCAACCCAGATCCAGTGCCTTCTCTGCATATCAACATGCACAATGAAAATGTTGGGCCAGTTCAACCTGTCTGAACTGGGGGGAAGGGAAAGCCGTTTTCTGAAGACTAAGGAGAGATCCGGGAAGAGGCTATCTAGGGGTAGGGAAAAAAGCTGAACCCAAAATGCTGAAAAACTAAGGAACTATGGGTTGAATTGCAGCAAGAAAGTCTCTGGTGAGAGATCTAGTAGAACTTCCTGAGCTTCTAGTAAATTGAGCATATGGAAAACGCAACCGTGAATTTAAGGAAATGCCGGAAGTATGAGATTAGCGTTTTTTCAGGCCCAGACAAGCCTAACCTCCAATACCCAACCCACCGGGTCCTCCGGGAGCCACCGAGAAGCGGTCGGCGTGCGGCCAGAGAGTCACCGCGCGATCCCTCCTGCTAACTCCAAGCATGTCTGTCGCTCGCAGGACCCCGGATCCCTGAACAGGGACTAGGAAAAGCTAGAGAGGCTCCCTGCGTGCCGGCCCTTTCCTCTGGCGTTGCTTTCGCTTCTCTGTGGTCGGTCGGGGGGTGGGGACGCCTCTCCGTTTAGTCGGGCCTCCAGCATACCATAGAGAAACACAAATTGAGGTAGAGCGTCGCGTCGCGCCCATATGGCGTCACCAGGACACCACAGAGACACGCGGCAGGATAGAGCGTCCTGCTCAACGTCACGAGCGCCTCGCGTACAGACCTTTCCCCGCCCATTCCGGCGCGATTCTGTCTTTCTGGACCTGGCCGAGCTGGAGGCGCCATCATGGTGAGCGCGCGTAGCGACGTTCGCGGCTGGCCCATCCGCTGCCATCCTCAGCGGGGCCGGGTCGCAGCGCGGCGGAGGGGTGCGGGCGGCCGCCGCTGATGCCAGGGGAGACTGGGGGATAGCCGGGGACCTGTGGCCGGGACGTGTCGCGGCCGACGGCCGGCCCTAGGCGCCTCCGGACTCGTTTCTTGATGAAGTTTCGCCCCTTAACCCAGGCTGATTCTAACTCACGGTGAATCTAGTCTGGCCTCGAACCCACGTCAGTAGCCTCGCCTCAGCCTTTCGAGTGTTAGGATTCCTGGCGCCGCCACTACGCCCGGCGTCCGTGGTTCTTGAGTTTGGGAAGTTGAGTCCTTCGGGGAGTGGAGCTCCCATGTTGCCGGGTTTGGGGCCAGGTGGGCTTCAGTTTCCTCCGTGCTTTCATGGCCTGTGCCCAGTGTACCTTGGACGGAAGGATGTCCGGTAACCCCGTCCGTGCCTTGTGAGTAGGGAGGACTCGTGAAGATGCTCAGTACGGAGTCTTGATGTAGGTGCAGGTTAAATGATGTATTTCGGCGCCCACCTTTGGATGTTAACAGGAAATTGAGAGGGAATAGAATAAACACAAGCTTTAGGACTCTTTTGAAGTAGATAGTATAAGAGTCTCACTTTGTTGTAAAGATATTTCTGTGTCTAGGATCCT
This sequence comes from Psammomys obesus, assembly GCF_907164565.1. Taxonomy (NCBI): domain Eukaryota; kingdom Metazoa; phylum Chordata; class Mammalia; order Rodentia; family Muridae; genus Psammomys; species Psammomys obesus. The sequence goes on along the minus strand of NW_026592509.1, from coordinate 963,678 downwards.
CTGTTGGCTTCTTTTGGGCACTTAAAAGCCTTGGTGCCAGTGTTGAGAACTTAGAGTTAACATTCTTGCAAGGATCTGGACCTAGAACCCAGGGCCTTCGCATCCTAAACAAGTGCTGTAAGGTAGACTGACTAACTGGGTGACACGGGGTTTCACAGGATTTCTGGAGTATGGGAGGAGCACAGTGCCTGGCCCAGACAAAAATCTTAGTATGGGTGTTGCAAGAGTTTGTCATAGGTGGGCCAGGTCCCCTAGGAGCATGTATGCACCCTCCAATTTTAATAGGTTCTTTTTGGGTCTGAGTTGTTGACTAAATAGCCTGAAGGATAAGTAAAGTTTTGTGTATATAAGTCATCAAAGATATGGGGCACTTGGCCACATTAGGAACTGGCTTTCCAGTGTTTTGTCACCTCCCACAGGGTGTTGACATTCGCCACAACAAGGACCGGAAGGTTCGGCGCAAGGAGCCCAAGAGCCAGGACATATACCTTCGGCTGCTAGTTAAGGTAAGCCCAGCCTGGGCCACCGCACCTTTTAACAACCTCTAGGGTAGTAAGGTGGCGAAAGGAGGGATCTGGATGCCTGTGCGGTGTAGAACTTTCACCAGAGGTTGAACAGGATGAGAGGGCTGTGGAAGCTTCCTAGCTTTGGGGGGCAGGGGGAGGCTTCTCTGAGGTTTGGAGGGGTCCTGTCACATGCTCACTTTTTCTCTCCCTGACAGCTGTACAGGTTTCTGGCCAGACGAACCAACTCCACCTTCAATCAGGTTGTGCTGAAGAGGTTATTTATGAGCCGCACTAACCGGCCACCTCTGTCCCTGTCACGCATGGTTAGTAGCTGGGCAGGGGTAGAGCTCTGTGCTTTTCCCCACTGGGGTTGGAGGAGGGTAGTTTCCATATCCTTGCCTGAATTTCAGAGCAGAGTGCAGGTAGAGAATCATGGGCCTGGGAGAGGGTTGTCACTGTCTGGGGAGAAGGAGGTTGGCCTCAGCCATTGGAAGTCTTGGCTTATTTGGTCTTCTGGGTGACAGGTGTGAACATAGAGTGACTTAACCTGTTTGTTCCTCTTAGATCAGAAAGATGAAGCTTCCTGGCCGGGAGAACAAAACAGCTGTGGTTGTGGGGACAGTCACAGATGATGTGAGGATTCTAGAAGTGCCCAAGCTGAAGGTGTGTGACCAGCATGGATCCAGGGGGCATCCCTCAAGGCTCTGCTGTGAGCTGTTGACAGCACTGGCTCCTGGGATGCACAGCCTTTGGTTGTTTTGTCTATCCAGATTTCCTCACTGTTATGTAATGGTGTTTTGGGTTCCATTTGGACCAGAAATGTTGAGAGTACTTAGCATCCACTGGAGAGATTTTGGTGCCAGTTTGTCAAAGTGCTACGGGAGGGCGTGTAACAGCCCCCGTAGCTTCTGGTGTCTCTGCCTTCTCAGGTGTGTGCACTGCGAGTGAGCAGCCGGGCCCGAAGTCGCATCCTCAAGGCCGGGGGTAAGATCCTCACCTTTGACCAGCTAGCCCTGGAGTCTCCCAAGGGCCGAGGCACCGTGCTCCTGTCTGGTAAGTGAGGGCTGCTTTGAATCTCCTGGGTTTAGGGAGCTTTCTGTGATCAGTTCCTGGTCTCAGTGCTAACTTCTTCCTCCCTGGCCAGGTCCTCGGAAGGGCCGAGAGGTGTACCGGCATTTTGGCAAGGCCCCAGGGACCCCACACAGCCACACCAAGTGAGTACCAGGCTGAGGGCTCAGACCTCGTTCCCTGGCAGCTATTAGCCACAGTGGTCTAGGGTGTTGTGCTTACGGGGTTGGGAGTGGTTACAACTGTGGGCTAACCAGAGCCTGCTCACTTCTGAGGGGTGGTTCCTGTGAATGCTGTCAAAGCCCAGAAGAGGATCCCTGTGGCCCACCACTGAGCTTTTTGACCTTCCTTTCCCCACAGACCCTATGTCCGCTCCAAGGGCCGGAAGTTCGAGCGTGCCAGAGGCCGAAGAGCCAGCCGAGGCTACAAAAACTAACCTTGGATCTTACTGTTATTAAAAAGCTTTGGATGTTGATGGTCCTGTGTGTTGATGAAGTTGGGGTGGGGCAGGATGGGATGAGGGCCACCAGTGAGGCAGACTATCAGATACCCAGTCTGTACACGGTGCCTCAGAAAGCTAGCCTGCAGTGCGGGCTCCCTGCACCTGCGTAGCCCTCTGCCACTGACAGGAGCTCCGCCTCTGCTGGGTGTCAGGTGTTCACTGCTTCCTCCTAGGGTTAGTTTTTCCCCAAGATCTTGATGCAGGGGTGGAGCAAGGCGTGGGAACAGTGAGGCCCTACCCATGGCCAGTTGCTGAGTGAGGTGCCCAGTGGGCCCGCCCCCCTCTGTTTGCACAAGGGGCTGTGTCCAGCAGCCCAATACCCAGTCGGGGAGAGCTGCTCGGGTGGAAGCAGCTTCTGAGCTGGTCCTCTGACCTGTGGGGTCAGGGGTCTGTGGATAGGGGAGGCCTGGTTTTACTCCGCTTCCTTCTCTGGGCTCTGCGGTGCCCATTGCCTAGGAAAACCTCCAGGCTCAGCAGGTACATGGGGTGGGGAAGGGTGGCTCCTGTCCAGGAAGTAGGGTGCAGCCTGGAGACGGGTAGGTGCAGAGGCTAAGTTCTGGGTCAGGACAAAAAAACGACTGGTTCTGAGGGTCATAGCTGAGGTATACCTTGCCTCCCCGAACCTGTGAAGGGCATCATTGAAGCAGACCGGCAAGCACCTGGGAGAAGGTTGTAGATTGCTTCTGACCCACGCTAGGCCTAACTAGGAGGTTATCGCTCAGCCTGAGGGAGCTAGTGAGTAGATTTAGAAACTGACTGCTGGCCATCAGGTGCTAAAATCCACCATGCAGCCATGACGGGAACAGGAAAGAGTGGGTCAGGTACCACGGATAGGCCAAAGCCATTGGTTGTGAGCAGTAGGGTGACCTGGGACAAGCAAGTGGCCATTTACCTGGAAATGGTTTGGCAGGTAGCCAGAACTGTCAGGACAGGCAGGTTATCCTGACCAGCCTGGGGCAGCAGAGGGCCACGTAAGGCTACTGTGGCTCCAAGTGGGAGGTGGGCCTGCCTGTGATTTGCAGAGGCAACTATTACAGTGGGAGAGATGGCTGAGAGGTGCTCAAGAGGCAGATGGTGAAAGGGATAGTCTGTAGGGATTGTGAGTCAGGGGCAGCTTCAGGGAGCTGTATAGATGTTTACAGGGCTATCCTGACCCCAGATGGTCAGTCCCCAAAAGCCATCCAGACCCTCCAGGACCTGGCCTCTTGAGGCCTTGCGTGGCTCCAATGGCAGCCTCCCAGCTGGCCGCGCTGGAGGGAGAGGAGTTGGGGGCTGGTGAGCCAGCCCTGAGCAAGGCCAAGCCTGGCTTCCTGTACTCCGAGGGCCAGCGGCTAGCTCTCGAGGCTCTGCTGAGCAGTGGGGAGGAGGCCTTCCACGCTTGCGTGCAGCAGGAGAGGTTGCCTCCCTTTCTGAGTGCAGACGAAGCTCAGGCCCTGGCTGCAGCTGCTGAAGACTGGACAGTCCCGAGCCAGGAGCCTGGTGGAGCAGGCACAGGCTGCATCGCCAATAGGGATATTGGCAGTCTGACCTACTGGCCTAGGCAGTCTGAGGAGCCAGCACCCCTGCTGCGGCTGGGCTGGCCCGAGGACACGGCCTGGAAGGGCATCACCAGGGCCCAGCTCTACACCCAGCCTCCAGGCGAGGGCCAGCCACCTATTAAAGAGCTGGTACACCAGGAGATCCAGGCTGCCCGAAAGGTGGGTGACACCCTATGACCAATACCTAGGCTTTCCCCATACCCTCCTAGAATTTGCAAGGCTACACCACGGTCCTCGGGAGCCCAGGGTTTATCCTTTTGCCCTTCAGATCTGGAGGTCTCAACTCCCTGAGACCTGGTGTCCACACTTCTGGAGCCGAGTTGTGACCACTTGTGTCAGCCCCCTTTCACACCAAACCAGACTCCTAGCTTCCTCCAGGAAAACCCCAGGTTCCTTGCCCTGCCACCCCTTGGAGCCCCATTCCTTAGGAGCCGGGGATTCTCCGGCCAAGTGCCAAGTGCCCTACATGGGTTAATATGAACAGTCTTCCAAGAGTCGAGCGCATAGCGAAACAGGCGTGATGCAGCTGAAGCTCATTGTTCTGAGAGACCATAATCCTGACTGCCTGCAAGGCACACCCTAGTGGCCCAGCCTTCCTGGCCACCAGCACCTGGCCCTAACCTGCAGCTGTAGACCTTTGGCATTCTAAAGGACAGTCTGTCAACCAGGGATTGAAGATGAGTTTTCAGCAGCTGGAAACTGGGGCTCCCGAGAGCGCAACCCGGCTCACATTCCGCACGGGGGCGACTCGGGGGTGTCTCCCTGCGGTCCTTCAAGCCAGGCCTTGAAGCTGTGTCTCTGGAGCCTGCACCTAGAGTGCCACGGTCTTACGTCTACCCTGTTCCCACCCTAGCTGGTGGCCGTGGTAATGGATAGGTTCACCGACCCTGACCTGCTCACAGACATGCTGGATGCTGCCACGCGCCGCTGGGTACCTGTCTATTTACTGCTTGACCACCAGCATCTGCCTGCCTTCCTGGCACTAGCCCAGCAGCTAGGGGTGAACCCCTGGACCACTGAGGTAGGAGCCAGAGGTATCTAAATGTCCCTATTCCTCAGAGGAAGACTTCCATGGGTCTCTGGGTCACTGGGATTCCCTGAGATCTGAAGCTCATGTCACTGGGTGAGTGGGCCTATCCTAAGGAGATTCTTGAGCCAGAGCTAGGTGAGATTTGGTGTTGGCAGCCCTGGGGATGCTGGGACAGTACCCATGGGATCATAGAGTTTGCCTTTCCCCAGAACCTGGACATCCGGACCGTGCGAGGCCACACCTTCCAGAGCCGCAGGCGACGGCAGGTGAGCGGCCATATGCGGGAGAAGTTTCTGCTGCTGGACGGTGACAGGGTCATCTCGGGATCCTACAGGTGTGTCCCCTCATGACACCCTGTGCCCAGCCCTCCCTGGACTTGCTCAGATGGTGGGAGAGGGTGTGGTAGCGGAGCGGGGGACACTCTTTCTGTGCTCTGTGCTCCATACTCATCTCTAAAGTGAGTCCGCATGCTTGTCCTGGAGAGGAGTTCTGCCACACAGGACATTTGGGGCTCTCTCTGCTGTTGGCCAGTTGAGTGCCTTGTGAATCCTGGGAAACGGAGGCTTGGACTTAGGTGCCAGCGGGTCTGGATTCAGATCCTAACCCTGCCAGCTACTAGCTATGTGACTTAGGAAACTTCCCTTTTCTGTGCTCAGTTTCTGCCCTCCAGAATAAGATGAAAGATTAGACTATTGTAGCCTCAATGTGCATATTGTGCCTCATTGCTGCCTCCATCCAGCAGATGTCAGTGGCGTCCCTTACCCACTCACAACATCACAATCCCAGAATCCTCCAGTCATAGCCAAGTGCCCCAGGGTAAAGGTGCTGGCCAAGAACCACTATTCTTGAAGGGTAAGGAAAGCCGTATACAACAGGCTTGCCGACACACAGCTCACCGGGCCAGTGGTGGGGACGTACATTTCTGGCAAGTTCTCATTTGGTGCTGATGCTGGTGGTCCTGTTCAATTTTTGAGACCCTCCAGCCCCGAGACCATGATGCTTTGGAGTGTCACTATCATCCTGGCTTTGCCAGAGGACAGAGCGCTGACCAATATATGGCATAAGTGCTTCGTAGCTGAATGTGCTGGTCCACAACTCAAAGAAGGAAGATCGCAGAGCTCAAGGCCATCCTCAGCTATGTAGAGAACTCGAGGCCATCCTGGGATACAGGACACGCTGCCTCATAAAGCAACCCTGCCCGCAAAAAAAAAGGTGCTCTGAAACCCCATCTGGTATTACTGTTTTTTACCATATTTCATGAACTCTAAGGTGATGCCAACACAACGAAGCACCTAAGCAAACTTGAATAGATGTGCCTCTTAGGACCAATGGGCACAGCAGAGCAGTGAGAGTCGCAGGCTGCAGCCTGCACGATGGCACGCCAGCAGCTTTGCCAGCCTGGCTCCCATGGGCCCTGGAACGGAGGAAGCCAGGGCCACAGGAGGTAGACTGCACCTCTGGCCATTTAATGGGGGGAAGGGGTGGACGTGGGGGCCTGGGGCACAGCCCCAGGCTCTGCAGTCCCTGCGGTCACAGCCAGTAGCGAAGCAGCAACGACAGGCCCAGGAGCAGCCGCAGACCCAGTGCCAGGCTGAGAGCCCCTGTGGCAGGGCCAGTACCCCGATTGCAAAGGTGGCCGGCGCAGCAGGCGGTGGTGAGGCTGTAGGTAAGCCCCATGTAGCTGACGGGCTCCTCGCGGCCACAGCTGGTGGAGTGCACGCAGCCTTTGTTGATGATGGGCCCCACGCCCTGGGCTATTCCTCGGCCTGTGAAGCAGTCCTCGTCATCCCCGCAGTGCATGTATGTGCCCGGACACTGAGTGGAGTCGGTCAGCTCACAGAAGACGCAGTCCTTGATGCCTGTCGCACCTGGGCAAAGAACCAACACCAGAAGCAGCAGCCAGCCAAGGACCATGGTGGCCTGGCGTCGTGGAGTGCGCCCGAGCCAGGCCAGGGTCTTCCTTGACCTGGATGGCTGAGTGTGACCTCCTGGAACACCTCCTGCCCCTCGTCCTGGCCTCAGGGGTCAGTACTTGGAGTGTGGCTGGTTCCTCACACAATGTGACCTTCTCAGAAGCTCTTGAGTCCTTGGGTTGAAGATGGGCCCGTACCCCTGCTCCACAAGCCTTTGGGCCATGGAACTCAGTGACCTCACAGACACTCAGGGTTCCCTGACTGCTGTGGGCGGGGGAGGGGTCATGGCCTGGCCTACCACAGCCTGAAGGTACCAGGACCATCACCTGCCAAGGTAAGGACACTTGAAGGACACTCATGTCATGCGGACCACTTACGCAGTTATGAGCTCTGCCTGCCCATGGCACTGTTGCTTTACGGCCACTGAGGCCATAGAGTGGTGCTTGCTGCATGCAGGGATCCTGAGACAAGTAAGAGGCGCCTCTAGTGTAATGTATGGAGGTGATAAAGCCACAGCCACGTAGCGATGAGGGTGGTGTGGGTGCCGGCCTCTGCAGCCCACAGGCCCCGTGCAGGGCTTTTGTGCTCTGTGGCGGGCTTGGATCCTGGTGTGCAGTGCTCAGGCCTGGGAAATTCGGCCTTCCTGGTGAGCCTGTGGAGCTTCAACCCCACCTTCTGACAGAGAAACTGAGGCACTGAGATGCCCTCAGTGGGATGGGTTCAAGCTCATCTGACTTCAGGTAATCACTAGAAGGTTTTCCATCTCATGTAGCCCAGGCTTTTCTGGAACTGTGTAGTAGAGAGGCTGGGTTCAAACTCCTGATCCTCCTGCCTCATCCTTCTGAGTGGTGGGATTGTTGGCTTCTTTTTGACCAGACACAGCTTGATGATATAAGCATCTTCTCTCATGTTGGCCCCATGTTGGTTGTGACAAGCATCAGGGTAGATACTTATTACCCTATTCACCGGGGGAGTTTAGGCTTGTGACGTCGTAACTTAAGACCTCAGAGCCTGGGAGGGCACCACCCTGCACAGATCCTGACCACCACTCTCCATCCCTAGCTTCACATGGAGCGACTCACGCCTACATCGGGGCCTGGTGACCTTGCTCACGGGGGAAATCGCAGATGCCTTCAGCCAGGAGTTCCGGGTCCTGTATGCGGCCTCTAGGCCACTCCCACCAGCACCAGCTCGAAGCCCCTTGTCCAGCCCTCCTGAGGGCCAACAGCTACCTCGAAGCCCACACCGCGTGGCCCTGCGCTGTCCTGTGGCCCCCGTGGCCCCATTGCTGTCTGATGGACCTTTGGCTCACCGCCTGGCTGCCTGTCACATCCTTGAGGGGGACAGACGGGAGACCCTCCCCCCTGCAGGGCCAGCTCTCAGTGACATCTTGAGGAGTGTACAGCGCACCAGGACGGCCAGTGGTCCCCCAACCCGGCCCAGCCGCTCCCTTTGGGATCTTAGCCGATTGTCCCAGCTCTCTGGTTCCAGTGATGGTGACAATGAGGTGAGACCCCTGATAAGGACTGAGGCAGAGAAGCCATGAGATAGGGAGGCTCTGCTTGGGCACCAAAAGCAGGAAGCAGGTTCTTGTTTTGAAGGAGAGTCTTCTAAGTCTTGAACTGGGTCCACTTTCAAATGTGGGTGGATAGCAGGTACGGACCACCACACCTGATAAGTAGGTTACCCATCTCACAGATGGGGAAACTGAGGCACCTGAGAGGGCTTGGAACTCAGCTCTGACTGCCTCCCAGTGGGACATGTTGACTTCTTAGATTTGACTGTCCCTGGGGCGTTGGGGAAATGGAGGGGTTCAGGGAAACTGAATCCCTCTGGAGCTCATGGCTGAGTCCACTCCAGCTGCTTGGATAGCCCTGGGCCGGACATGGTTTCCTCTCTGAGCCTCAGTTCCTCTCACTGTGAGACAGAATGTTGTAAGAGAAGAAGCAGAAATGTGGGGGAGACAAGCAGCCTCACACAGGATGCAGGCAGAAGGAATTATGTCCCTTAGTGAGCTAACCCCTGCTGGCCTCAGTTTCCCAATCTACTCCCTAGTAACTGGAGCGCACTCACTTTTGTCAGTTTTCTCAGTGAAGCTAGACCTGGAGGAGAAAGGGTGTGGGGCTAGATCAAGGTCCTTGCCTGGCCTCCACCTGGGGCTCTCCTCCCTTGGCAAATATTTGTTCCCCTAGACCGCCACAGCTACTTCCTGTTCTTCTCCAGCTATAAGGCAAGCAGAGAGGCATCCCTTGTAGCCTAGGGTTCCATACCGCCTACTTATCGCCCCCCACCCCAGCTCTGGAAGCTCTGGGGATCCTCTCATCTTTCTCATTTCCTCTACTGGCAACTGTCCCTTTTCCCTCTGTCCCCTCCTCCCTTGCCTCTTTCCTCCCCTCTCCTCCATCTCCTCCCCTCTCCTCCATCTCCTCCCCT